>NW_004949100.1:11237636-11271925 GCF_000317375.1 Microtus ochrogaster | reverse complement strand
ATGGAAAATCTAGGTCAACGAGCAGAGTCTACAGAAACAAGCATAATCAATAGAATACAAGAGTTAGAAGAAAGAATCTCAGATTCTGAGGACACCATAGAGAAAATAAACGCACAGATCAAAGAAAACAGTAAAGCCAACAAATTCTCAACACAAGACATTCAGGAAATATGGGACACAATAAAATGACCAAACCTAAGAATAATAGGAATAGAAGAAGGAGAAGAGTCACAGCTCAAAGGCCCAGAAAATATTTTTAACAAAATTATGGAAGAAAACTTTCCCAACATAAAGAAAGATATTCCTTTGAATATTCAAGAAGCATGAACTGGTCTCATTTCATAACCAAGAAAACAGATTCATAGGAAGAAAGGAAAACTTGTTCAAGATCAAATGACATGAAGTGGATGTATTTGAACCAGCTTCAATAAGGTTAGCTTTGCCTCTGTCATGCAGCACACTGAGGGCCATCAACCAGCTTTCTTTTTTCTCCACCATTAGGTGTGTTCACAGAGAATTCTGGTGATGAATTTGCATATTTTCTTGGTTATTGGATTTTTTTGAGACATGGTTTCATGTAGCCCAGGCTGGCTCCACCTTCTGTACACAGTTGAAGATGATCCTCATGTCTTGATCTATCTGCCTCCACCTACCCTGTGTTGGGATAACAGGCATGTGCCACTCTACCTAGATGACTGCATAGCTTACTTTTAGTATGACTGGGATGGAGCACAATGTATTTGGTACATACCTATCATGTCTTGGACAAATGATGGCCTCTGCTGTTCTTCCACTTTAACACTTCCCATGTACTTACTTGAGAATCTGTGCTGATAAAGATAGAGAACCACGCTGATACTGACTTGATCAACCTACATCGTTCAATCATTCCATTTCTTTGTTTGGCCTTTATACTTGCCTTCAAAAAATTGAGAAGTGCAATATATCTTAAAATGATATCAATACTTGTTTATGACATTCATAAAAATAAATATTAAAAATGTAAATATATGCATACATGTAATCTAAGATAGAGGGGAATTTGAGCATTTCCATAATCACCAATGCCATTAAATACCAGTCTGTTGAAATTCCCCCCTTTCCTGGAAACTCTCAGCCTCTTTCTATCTCTCCATGTCTCTATTTCTCTCTGTCTCTCCCTTCCTCTAACAGAAAAACATTGCCTGAGTTTTGAGCTTAACATCCTCTTGATTTTCTTCCATGCTTTATCAGCTGTGAAATTATTTCTCTGCATTTATTGCTTCCATTTATTTTGGGTTGAGCTGGGGATCAAATCCAGGGCCTCTTGTACGCTGAACACACCCTTTGCCACAGAGCTACAACCACAGATCAACCTTACTATTTCAGTTTGAAGTTCTGCAAGAATGCCAAGTAGATATTTTGTTTGGTAACTTAAAGTCATCAGCACAGGACTTGGAATTACTCAAGACGTAGCAGTTAATGATAGGCTTGACCACCCTTTTATCCAGAGCAGGGGTAAAACCCATTGCATGTATTTTCATGGGCTATTAGGAAACAGAATTAGGCCGCATTGTGGACAAGTCTTGATTGTTCAACATATATCTGCATCTGAAATGTGTTTGCCAAGGAACTAAGTGTTGAGGGTCGACTGGTCTGGAAGAGTGGGGATAAAGAAGGCAGGAGCCATCCTCCTCTGCGGAAGCTGCTGTGCGATAGAGATCTAACAGATTTTATTTTTCAGAAATAGTATTTTTGGCATGGCCTTTTTCTAAAGATGCTATACATTTTAGTTTCAAAAGCATGAATGCTAATAGAATTCAGTAGAAATTAGAGATACTTTAACTGAAAGGTTTGAGCGAACGCATAGTAACTTGACAGTAGCTACAAGTGGAAAGTGTTTCTAAACACCTCTACACTGGAGTAAATAAGTTACCAGAAGAAAAATTAAAGTAATATCAAGACTACTGGCATAAGAGTTGATTGATTACAGCCAATCTTTGAGCAATAATTGAACACCTAGTGTACCCAATGTTTTACCAGGCTTTAAAACATGTTTGTCATTTGGAAAGAATACCTGTGATTGACTCCCCTTTCAATGCAGCCATCATGATCTCAGAATGGAGATAAGGGCGTAAATTAATTAATTTCTATATAGAAATCTGTTAGCTAAATTAATCAGCTCCCACGGTGTACCACAAGTGGAGATGTGACCTTTAGGAAAGAAGAAGAGGAAGGTAAATTAAAAAAGAAAGAGGGGAAGGAAAAAAAAAACAGATGCAGATGTAGGAGGAGGCTGCTTGTTTGTCCTGGCTGCCCATAACTGAAATAGCCACACAGAAACTGTATTAATTAACTCACTGCTTGGCCCATTAGCTCTATACTCTTACACCTTACACTCTTACACCTTAGTTTAACCCATGTCTATTAATCTGTATATCACCATGAGATGGTGGCCTACCAGCAAAGGCAAATCCATGGTGTCCCCTGACTCTGCCCCTCTTTCTCCCAGCATTCAGTCCAGTCCTCCTTTCTTACCTAAGTTCTACCCTATCAGGCCAAGGCAGTTCCTTTATTCATTAACCGATAAAAGCAACACATAGACAGAAGGAGCTCCCACACCATGCAGATTCTGGTCCCATGGAGTTAACAATGGGATAAACAGACGTGAGTAAAACGTCATATAAAGTACAGCATCAGCTATGATGCTTGGGGAATGGTGAGGTCCTGGTGGTGTACGATTCAGCACGGGAGCCAATGACTTGGTCAGCAGAGTCTGGTGGGCTGAGGAGGCTCGCACTTCATTTAAACGTTCATTTTGGCATCTTCTGTTTAAGTCATGGAGGGAGAAAAGGTGACAGCTAGAGACTTTCCTTCTAAAGTATTATTTTTCTTCTCTGAGAAAAACAGACTGCTAATATAAATAGAATTAAACTTGCATTAATTTCCACAGGGAGAATGTCTTATTTTCATTGATCTACAAGATGTGAAAATCCAAACTTTGTGCTTTTGTAACTCCGGTGCTTTTAATTTTTGTGGGATAAGCCCTTTGTTATGCTCTAGGCTTTGAGGGAGTAGGTTTATGTTTTTTTCTTTTTTCTTTTTTTAGATGAATGTGACAAAAAGCCACTTTCCTGGGATGCGCAGCAGTCTTTACCTCCTGAGGCAGGAGGAGGGCAGAGGGAAGGATGCAAATGGTCTGCCACAACAGTAGATAGAATTCAGGTGATCGGGAGTGGAGATTGGCAGAAACTAAAGGTAAGAGAGAGGGGGACAACTTTAGGAAAAGAACAAAGCTCAAATTGACCCAAAGTATCACTAAGGAAGTGCGTGACCCCGAGTTACCTCCTTCAACTTTGGGGTCTTTGTTTCTCTGATACTCCAGTGCCTGGCACAATAAATTAAAAAAAATATGTGCAGAAACTAACATGCTGAACGAATGAGGTGACTGTATGACACCACAATACACACACACACACACACACACACCACAATACACACACACATACCACATACTCACACACACACGCACACACATAACACACACACGCATACACCACACACACACATACCACACACATACTCACACACACACGCATACCCACACACACATACCACACACATACTCACACACACACACACCACATATACACACACATAACACACACACGCATACACCACACATACACACCACATACTCACACACACACGCACACACACATACCACACACACACACACCACAATACACACACACATACCACATACTCACACACACACGCACACACACATAACACACACACACACACCACAATACACACACACACACCACATACTCACACACACACACCACATACTCACACACACACGCACACACACATACCACACAGATTGGAGGTGTATATGGAGGTCATACTATCCAACTCAGCTAGAAGCTTCTTACACATTGTCAAATTTTGGTGTTTTGATTACTATCCCAGACTTTCCACCCTTTCTCAGTAGTGAACATGCTGGCTTTGCAGACCTTAAAAACTGAGCCTAGTCCCTGGAGAGGAGAGAGTGGTCTCATCTCAAGAGTTAGGGTGATTGCCTGTTGATCTTGGGAAGAGGTTCAACATGCCTAAATCACTTGACAGCAACTGGAAAGGCGGGGGCGGGGGAGGATAAGGTTGCTATCAGGAAGGAGTGGAAAGCACTTGCCCTTCTTTAGGTTTTGGTAGAAGTAATGACTTAGCTCTGTTGCATCCACCTTTGAGGCAAGATCACTATATTTCTAGTTACTGGTAGCTGTCACACATGGCACCATTGAATGACACTTCCCCTGTGCACGGAGATACCACGATTACATCAAATCAATGACATTCTACTCTTTGAGAGTATTTATAATTGCACTGTTGCTTCACATACAGTACATTAATCAAATAAGAAAAACATTGTAATAAATCAAAAGGCAAATTGCAGAAGTAATGTAATTGTGGAAAAGAGGAAGAGAATTACTGTTCATTCAAAAGACTGTAACAAGTTTTAGAGCCTATTAGTTTGCAGTTCTCTTTTAAGACAATTTTGATGTATTGAACTGAGCCCAGAACATGTAGGTGCTCAGAAACATCTGTTTCCTGGATGAATTAATGTGTGCACTTTCAGGCACTGCTGATATTCATTTTGTGACCTTGTAAAAATTAACTATAATTACTTTCTTAGAGTGAAATGGATTTATGGAAATGAATGCCCCATTTTGAAAGCTGGTCTAGGGCTATACGTGGCTTAAAGACATGAATAAAGAGTTATTTTGGGGTGCTTGCATCCATAATCTTAATTTACTTGGTGGGTCAATTTTCTGAACTTGTGTTTTAGTTTTAAGAAATACATTTCAACCTTTAATAACACAAATCACACATGGGCCATTAAAAGAACTCTACTGTTTTTCTTTGGGTTCTCCTTATTTAGCTTCTCTAGGATCAATGTTTTTTGTTTATGGCTAGAATCCACTTATGAGTGAGTACATCCCATGTTCCTCTTTTTGGGTCTGGGTTACCTCACTCAGGATAGTGTTTTCTATTTCCATCCATTTGCATGCAAAATTCAAGAAGCCCTTGTTTTTTACTGCTGAGTAGTACTCTAATATGTATATATTCCATACTTTCTTCATCCATTCTTCCATTGAAGGGCATCTAGGTTGTTTCCAGGTTCTGGCTATTACAAACAATGCTGCTATGAACATCGTAGAGCATATACTTTTGTTGTATGATAAGGAACCCAAAGAAAAACATATAGGCATCCTCTTGAATATTAACCTTCATCAGGTGATGAAAGGAGACAGAGACAGAGACCCACATTGGAGCACCGGACAGAAATCTCAAGGTCCAAATCAGGAGCAGAAGGAGAGAGAGCATGAGCAAGGAACTCAGGACCGCGAGGGGTGCACCCACACACTGAGACAATGGGGATGTTCTATTGGGAACTCACCAAGGCCAGCTGGCCTGGGTCTGAAAAAGCCTGGGATAAAACCGGACTCTCTGAACATGGCGGACAATGAGGACTACTGAGAACTCAAGAACAATGGCACTGGGTTTCTGATCCTACTGCAGGTATTGTGGGAGCCTAGGCAGTTTGGATGCTCACTTTACTAGACCTGGATGGAGGTGGGGGTTCCTTGGACTTCCCACAGGGCAGGGAACCCTGATTGCTCTTCGGGCTGAGGAGGGAGGGGAACTTGATTGGGGGAGGGGGAGGGAAATGGGAGGCGGGGGCAGGGAAGAGACAGAAATCTTTAATAAATAAATAAATTAAAAAAAAAAGAACTCTACTGTCAGCTCCTCTGGTCTTGACCTACAGCTAGAGGATGGGCACACTCTTCTGGGAGCTATCAGGCCATGTTGCTTCATTCCCATAGATGTTTGCAGATAAAGTTCTTGGGTCCTTAAATGACACAGGTTGAGCAAAATTAGTTTTGCCGAAAGATTCCACATGGTTTGTCTTCTTGGTGGGGCTGAAAGGAGAATCCCAGACTAGTCAAGGAATTTTTACCTCACTGTGACATAATCTCTTTCGCTTCAAACCATTTTGTTCAAAGAATACAGCTACAAATTAGAAAATTTATAAAAATACCTGATGATGAAAGACTAAATCATCTTAAAAACTTGTTACTGAAATGAAGCAAAGTAGGCAGGATATTGAGGGTAATCCTAAGAGGAACAGGTGGAATGTTGTTCTTTGCTTTCCTGCAGACTCTCATAACTTTGTCCTGGGATGCACCTCAGGGGTGTGACTGTTTGGCAGAGTTGGTTATAGTCTATGACAGTTCCATCTCTGTCTTGGAGAAACCTTAAAGGGAATTTTAGAAGGTTTTAACTTTAACGTAGTAAAATTGCATAAAACAGTTCAGTAAAGAGATTATTTTATCTTAAGTTCTCTCTATTCTGTTTTATACATTTAGCAGTTTCCTTGGCAAAATACCATGGCATGTGCCAGATAATATAAATTTCTGAAGCTCAAAGTAGTTGCCAATTGTTATAGAATGATTTGTGCCATTCTAAAGGCTCCTTGTTAAAATCGTATCCCCTCATATCTCAGAATGTGCCTGTATTTAGAGATAATTTCCTTGAGGAATTAAGACAAAGCAATAGTTAGGATGAAACTGCAGCCAATAGGACTGCTAACCTTATATGCAGAGGAAACTGGGCAATAGATGTACACAGAAGATTACAGGATGATAGTGGGAGAAGGTGGTGGTCTACTCATTGCAGGAACAAACTGCTCCTTGTTACACTGATCTCAGACCTCTGTCTTCCAAATCTATGAGAATATGCATTTCATTGTTGAGGTTCTGAACCTTTGGGGCTGACTGCAGCAGCTCCAGTTAACTGACATGCTAGGCAGTTGTTGATACCAGGAACTGAAGGGGAGAGCTGGCAGGAGTCAGCAGCCACAGAAAGAGCAGTTTGCAGTAAAGCATTTCTGGGTCTGCAAAGGTGGTCCCTAGCATTTGATCATTACGACTGTCAATATTTATGAGGTTTTTTCAAACAGGCACATGTGCATACGCAGGACTTTTGTGTGTGTGTGTGTGTGTGTGTGTGTGTGTGTGTGTGTAATGAGAATACCAGAAGTAATAATGAATGTTCGAGAAGCTCTAACTGTGGTTGAAAGGATGCTTCTGTTGCAAGGAGAGGATGCTGCTGGCTGGAGACAATTCATCTGATTATTCTGCAGTCTGTTATGATTACTATTATTTCTAACCCTCACTGGATTTCACTTTTAGACAAAATCATGCCTATCAGCTTTGGAGTTTGATTGCCTTATGGGCATAAAGCTTTGCATATTTACTGCCCATGAATCATACCACTATGTGAAATCCAGGGAAGATTCAATTTTTTTCCTGCTAGATGCACCTCCAGCCGTTTAATTAAAATATGTATTATTAATAAAACTATATTTAAGTCATATTTTTTACAGATATGACTGAAACATTAAGTGCAAATTGTTTCACAGTAATTTGCTTTTAACACTTTGTGCCTTAATCAAGGTGGCATACAAGTCTGAGGTGCGAGGAGCCGCTGACTTCTCAGCGGTGACACCGAGAAACAGTTAACAAATGAGGAGTGCTTACTGACCTCTTCAGAAAGACTTCCCGACTCTACTGCAAGGGAATCTGTCCTGAGTAGAAAGGTGTGATAGACGAAGGAGCAAAAAGAACATTTGGTCCCCATTTCTGTGTGAAGCGGTCGCACCTGCCCTTTGCAAGGCTGCTTTCCGTGCTTCTGAGCAGGCGCTGTCTCAGCCTGGGAGTCACAGTTGTTCTTCCGCCCAGCAGAGCAGAACTGACCGGCTGGCTCTGTAACTGGACCCCCTCCAGCTCTGTGGCTGGACCCTCACCCCGTTTTTCACTTTCCAGGAATCTTACGTAATCAGTAGCACGGAGATACCCATAGTGCATTCACCTGTCGCTTAGGGAGGGCTCCCACGCAGCAGGTGCATAAGCAGCAAACAAGCAATGGAGGTGATGATGGGGGCGACCCTTTCGGGAGCTGCATAACTTGCTGGAAAAATGCAGCCATGGTTTATGAAGTTTATTATCCTGATGATAAAGTCTCCAAAATCTGATCCCTTGTGCAAATGGTGTTGATGAGAAATTAGCACGGCCCAGAAACTGAAAGGAAGACACTTAATATGCCATGATTAACTACTGTGTACCGGGCACTGTGCCGACCCACTTGTTGGTTATATCACTTAATCTAGTGACTTGCCCATCTTATGCATTTCCCATGAGAAACTGAGGCACTAGGAAGTGATACGTCTCCCCTAGCATTGTGATAGACAGGTAACTGGGTCGGTTTCAAATTCTTTGCTTCTATAACTCCAAAGGTCAAATGAGAGTGCCATGTGTTTTCTTGCAAATTGGACCTCAACAAATGCATGCATTCATTGTGTCTGAGTCTAACAATAATGTGAACTGTATTAGCAACCCTCTTCCCGTCGGGCCTCGACACAATCTGTATGATCCACCGCCCTGTCCTTTTTATTTATTTATTTATGAAAAGAAAACAAACTCTTTTTAAAAAATTATACATAACAATCCAAGTTCCCACTTCCTCCCCTCCTTCCGTTAGTGCCACATACCCCCACCCCTATCCACTCCTCAGAGAGGGTAAGGCACATTGCTTTGGGGAAGGTCCAAGGCTCTCCCTACTATATCTATGCTGAGCAAGGTGTCCCCCCCAAGGGGATTGGTTTCCCAAAAAGCCAGTGCAAGCAGTAGGGATAAATCCTGGTGCCACAGCCTCAGTCTGTCCCAGCCATACAACTGTCACTCACATTCAGAGGGACTAGTTTGGTCCTATGCTTGTTCCTTCCCAGTCTGGCTGGTGCTGGTGAGCTCCCATTAGCTCAGGTAAACTCTTTCAGTGGGTGTCCCCATCATGGTCTTGATCTCTTTGCTCATATTCTCATTCCTCCCACTCTTCAACTGGACTTTGGGAGCTTAGTTCAGTGCTCCGATGCAGTTCTCTGCCTCTGTTTCCATCAGTTTCTGCATGAGGGTTTTATAGCAATATTTAAGATATTCATCAGTTGGACTATATACCCTGTCCTTTTTTAATCATCTAGTTCTTCCCCTTTCCCCACAGCTTTTCTCTATACCCGTGCATGGAAATTCAACCATCCCGAGGGGGTCAGACATCCCGAGGGGGCAGTGTCCATGTCTCAATGTTGATGTAGTCCATAACCTATGAATCACTACTCATCATCTTACTCTGCATTTTCAACTAATTCCTTTATAACCATTCTTTACTAAGTGGCTTGACTGCTACACCTACTGTTTTGAAGTAACTTACCCATGGTAAGAACAGGGTTTAAACTGGTGGAACTCCCTGCATTGCTTTGAATGGTGCTATGAAAATGCATTGAAACGTTTCCTTTCCACAGACATGTGTGCAGGGAGCATGTAGCTCTGACTCCAGGGCATCATTTGTGACATTTTTCTGGACATTTTTATTTCAAGCAGAAGAACAATTTAGAACTATTTAGGACAGAGAATAAAATCTATCATTTTTACTTACATGACCTTGCTATGGTATAGGAGATTCTTTGATGCTGTTTACATTATAGAAATATTTAGATAATCCATTTTGCCTTGAGTTTTTCTGTTCCTTTGCACTAACTATAGAAAATGAATCTAGCATCATATTGCCAGAAAAACTGATGCTCTCATTTTCGTCAACCAGTGGGAAAGCTGACCTATGTTTAAGGTGACATGGATGTTTGAAACCAAGGGGAACCAAATCAGAGCTAGTTTCTCCAAAGAAATAAGTGTCAAATTCTTGAGTCTGTTTTTGCAGAGTGCTGGTGTATTTCAATTCTGTGTGCTCTTTTTCTTTTTCTTAGAGTTCTTAGAGAGACATGCAAGGGCTTCCCAGGAGAGGCTGCTGCTCTTGACTCTACAGAGCTGTTGGCATGGAAATTAACCAAACTCCAATATCCCTGTGTTCTGGAAACTAAGCAAAACATACTCTGAGGGACTTATTATTTGTGGTACTCAAATTCTAAAACATGTACAGGAAACACTCATGTGCTCTCACACACACAAACACACACACACACAAACATTCAAAATGTGGTAACCCATCTTGAAGAGTTTGTAACAAGTGTCCCAAAGCATCATGATTTGTCCCGGAAGTCACTCTAACATAGAGTAGAAAAAACTTAAACATGATTAACTGGGCGCCGGAGTTGCACAAACAGCAGTCTTCAAAACACAAAAACCTGAAGGGCGAAAAGAACAGCTTCCAGAAATCTAGCAACTCTGCCCAGAACACATAACAGAAAAGCCCTTTACAGCCCAGCAGCTGTTAGCACAGCACACCAGATGGTCCAGCTGAGCAATGACCCATCCCCAAGAACAGTGCTGGGCCGGGTGATGCTGTGTTCCATGTACCCTATACTTTTCTCTCGGAACTGAAAATGCCCCCAGGAGAATCCCCTACGAGTGGAGTGGCCGAGGTTGGTTGAAGTGTTGTCTAGACCTCTCCTCATATTAATATCTCACCCCGATTTGGGTATAATGGGAAGTTTGAAGTCTCATTTAGGGATAGATGTCGAGAAAATGAGACAGGTGAAAACACGCTTGAGTGATTTTTAATCAATTTTGTTTTTAAAACTAGGAATTTGGTTAAATAAAAAATTTCAAAACTCATCGTCATCTGTGCCTTATACTTCTCACTAATCAGTCTCTAACTAATAATAGGGGTCCCTCCTAGACACCCAGTGTTGTGCTCTCCAGAGAGACCAGCAGTAAACAATGTCATGTCACTCTGCATGAGTGCTCTTTCTATTTGGGGCGCTGAATTTTAGATTGGAATAAAAAAATAATATTGTGTATAGCACACTATTTCCCACTGTCTAACCTAATTGGCTGTTTCTAAATCCTCAGTGTTAGGGAGGACCTGGCAAGGGCTGTCTTTCTCCAGTTCTTCAATCTGCTTGTTCCTGTGAACAGAATTAACTCTTGCCTGACTTTTTCCCCTTTGAATTGACTTTGAGCAGCACAACCTAGAAGTTGAGGAACTACTTGCAAACTTGCTCCGGCTATTCACCTCGGTGAATTTTCCTCACATTGTGAGAGTTAGATCAGATGGAGGAAAGCCTGCGTCATTTTCCACATCTATTCGAGAATTCAAGCTTGTGCTAAGCGTCCATGTGTAACACGCCTGGAACACTGTGCTTTCCGCATTTTATTCAAGGGTTGAGCATTTGCATGCCCACTTCTTCAGGAGGCTAGGTGCCCTCGGAAACAGACACTGTTTAGTTCCCCTCTGTGCCTGGAAACCTGCTTTAGTTACTTAACCCCTGAACACATATTGGTTTAATAAAACTGAAGCAGGAAGCGTGCCTGACATACTTTCCTCTAAGTACCCACATTCACTTTGAGGAATCCTTTACTTGAGCTGAGATTGCATTTGGTTGCAAACACCTGAGAGATTCTGGCCAGATTTTTGTCTTAGATTTGCCTATTCTCTTCACTTTAGACATTTGCTAAAATCTATTCATCTTCGAATCTTTTCCTTCTCAGTAGATAATTTGCCATATAATAATTCTGTCATAAAAATGAAGTTCCAGACCCAGAAACATAAATTTCTAAATGCTCCTAATGCTGTTCCTTCTATGGTCTGTGGAATTCAAGTTTCATTTGTGACATTCAATTGTAAATATATCATACTATCTATTACTTTGTAAGCAGCAAATTGTTTACAATAGTCTCTATTTTGTACATGTTTGTTTAAACTAGCATTTGCTCTTGACATCACGATTGATATTATTTAAAATGTCATATGCTGTATGACTTTTCCTGTGGAGATGAGAGCAAATATCTATCACCCAAGAAAAAGTATAACTACAGACCAATGAAAGAGCTCCGCTCAAGTCTAGCTTGGTGAATCAGCGAGTTTATTTGGTGCTACTACCAGGAGAGTGATGTGGAGTTACTGGCAGGTGCATGGGTGATATTATCTAGTGATAAGCACATCACTAGAAAGCCGGTGATCAGTCGTGACAGCCATATCACTGTCCTTCCTGGCACGGCTCTCAGGCAGCTCCCCAGAAGGATTTCCTCTCCCCAGCAACTGTTCTGGCTCCCGGCTTCTGGAAGCCGGGTCTTGTCACTTTCTTCTCAGTTCTGTGAGACTTCCGGAGTCTTACGAACACCCTTTCTCCTCTGGGAGGAAATGATTCAATCCGGAAGCTCTATAGCATCACCTAAGTTATACAAATTCTTTTTAATAACTGACTTGAGTTTTTAATATTATTTGCAGTTCGTAGCAAAAATTAAGTTGTATAGATTAGAGGTAACCCTGTATTATATCTCTTGTCCCTACCAATGCATACATAGCCTCTCCCATTATCGTTATCTCCACCAGAAGGTACAATCCTGCTGTAAAGTTCATGCAGCTGTGACCGTTGGCTAGTAAGGATGTGTGTGATTGTACCTTCTGTAGATTTGTACAGATGTATGGCACCTAACCATCATTGTAGCATCATACAGCATATTTCTATTACTCTAAAATCCTGGCCGTCTGGACCAGTGAGCTGGCTCAAAAGGTAAAAGTTACTTTTCGGCCAGCTCTGTCAACCCTAGTTTGATCTCTGAAGACAACACAATGGAAAGAAAATGATTCTCACACGTTGTCCTTGGATTTCTACATATGCAATGCAATGTGAGCATGTGTGTGCAGCTCTCTCTCTCTCAGACACACACTCACTCTCTAATGCAAAATAAATAAAAATGAAGAAAAACTTTCTGATAACCTCTGCTCTTTTTGTTTTCTTAGCTTTTACCCTTTTCTGGGATTAAACTCTATGTAGCCTGTTTAAGCTTGGTTCCTTTCTTTAGTAGCCCATTCTTAAGTTTTTTTTTTATCTTTGCATAGCATAATAGTTAATTTCTTTATAAAATCACTGATTCTGCTTTATGAATCAACCTAGATGAATGTATCTACTTATCTATCAAAGGCTGCAATGGTTGTTTCCAGCTTCTGGCAGTTATGAATACATCTGGTATAATATCTACACCTAGGCTTTATGTGAATATAGCTTTTAGAGTCTTTGGATCAATGAAATTGCTAGATGGAATGGTCAAAGCATGCTCAGTTTTGAAGGAATCTACCCAATCATCTTCCCCAGTGGCTGTATTATTTTAGTTTTTCCCACCAATGAGTGAGAGTCCCTGCTTGGTGTCTTGTGTTGCAATTTGGTGTTTCAAGTGTTCTAGATTTTGGTCATCATAACATATGCATACTTTAAATGCTATATTTGGACAGACACACGGTATTTGTCTGCTGTTATCGTACCATGCAACATAATTAATTACATGAAATCCCAGAAACCTGTATCTCCTTAATTCTAAAGTTTACATGAAGTAAAAACACCCCAGATACCCAACATGATATTAAAGAGGAATAACAAGGCTGTATTGAGAGTACCCAATCTTCAGGCTTATTTAAAAGCTACCATTGTGAAGACAGTGTGATGTTGGGGAAAGAACAGATAAGAGCAGGAATGGAACAAAATAGACAACCAAGAAGTGAGCCTGTGACAGAGGAACAAAGGAAATACAAGGCAGAAAAGATGTGCTTGAGAACCACATACGACAAAGAAGTTGACTAGACGCAGGCCTCATGACCCTCACAAAGATTAGATGTATCATCACTGACCTATGTGAAAGGGAAAAGTTAAAAATTCCCAAGAAATAACAACAGGGAAAAGCTGGTGACCTCCAGTGTGACATGATGTTTTCAATACCATACGTGTAAGTCACGAAGGAAATAATTGATAAGATGATTTAATTTTACTGTTTTTTTTTTTCCTTGACAGACACCACGAGACCACACGTCAGACACAGAGAGAAAGTATTTCCAAAACCCATTGCTGGCAAATAGCTGTTTTCCCAAATTATAGAATATTCCTAAAGCGAGGTAATAACAAATGGCTTAAGAAGTGAGATAAAAACTTTGCAGGTATTTCCCCAGAGAAAGGTATATGGAGGGTAGACAACCTCATGGGAAAAAGATGGTCTAGAGTCTAGGACATTAGGGAAACATTATTTTTTATTTATTGATAGCTACATTAAGGCCTGAAACAGTTCTTTTGTCCTGCATTTTAAAATTGTTTTTTTAAACATTTTCATATAATATATTTTGATAATAGTCTTTCTTCTCCTTCAACACCTCCAAGATTTCCTCCCACTCAATGCTCTTTTCTTTCTTGGGAAAAGCAAAAGCACAATCAAAGACAAAATCAAAAAATAGAGAGAGTCCATTTAGTTGGCCCATTACTGTTGAGCATGAGGTCTGTGTTGACGTGTGGCTGACATGACCAGCGCTGTGCCACTGAAAAAAACTGCAAAGGTGGCAGCTCAGGAGTTCCTCCCCGATCCATGGTATCTGATAGGATTTGATGAATGTGGTACAAGCTCAGGCAGGCAATCACAACTGCAGAGAACTCCTGGGTGTAAGCGCCATTCATGCCCAGAAAAGAAACTGTTTCACAGACGTCCTTCTCTGTCTCTGTCTCTTACAATCTTTTTGGCACCTCCTGTGTGATATTCTCTGAGTCTTGGGGTGAAGAGATCTAATACAGATATTACATTTGGGGCTGAGCACTCCACTGTCATGTATTTTCTGTGCTTTGACCATTTGCAAGTGCATGTGTTGACTGCTCTCCAGTGCAAAAGGAAGGATCTCTAATGAAGGTAGAGAGCTGCATTAATAGAAAAATAAAGGTAAGTATTTAGAAGGCAGGCTGATTGCAATCCCTCTTTAACAGAATAATAGTAGTAGGTTCCCCTTGAGCAACTGTGATCTTTTTAGCCATCAGTTCTTGGCCAGGTTTACAATATTATATGTGTGTTCCATTTGGTGGAGTGGGCCTTGTGTTCAATCAGAAAGGTTGGTGGCTCCCATGACATCCATGCCACTATTTCAGCAACAATCATATCTTGTTAGGTCAGTCGTTACTATAGCTCGAAATACTCACGTTGATGACTTTTCTCTCTCATCAGCCTGAATAACATTCATGTTCTGTCACTAGGAAAGTTAAGGAGAAGGGAGCTTCTGGGTCAATATCAGTTTGAGTATTTTAAGTATATCTTGCACTTTTTAAAAAAAATAATTTTATTTGTATTGCCATTCCTGAATTTGTCCTGCCTTTTCCCCTCATGATGTTTTTCTTTAAAAAAAATTAGTTCATATTTTATGAGAGATTCTCCTCATTCTACCTCCACCATTATTAATTTTAGAAATTTCTGTATATATTGGATATAACATATTTTTCTGTATGATAGCTGGAAATTTTTTGGGAAATCTGTTCCCCCCTCAAAAAAAAATCTTAGGAGTTTCAATTTATTAGCATGGAAGGTATATAAATTTAGTCTGTCATACCTATTCAGGTATGAAGTTGGCATTTTCATTGTTACTAATGATTATTTCTTCTTCCTAGAAAAACAATAAGCAGCAATTTACATATCCTTAAGCCAGGGAAGTAGAACCAATTGGATAGGTCTTTAATTATCCTACCTTTGTAAACAGGTCTCCCAAGTTTCTCTACCAAGATCATATTGTTTGGCTGTATACTGGACAAGTCAGAACCTGAAAACAACCTAAATGCCCCTCAACTGAAGAAGGGATAAAGAAGATTTTGTACATTTACACAATGAAGTATTACACAACTGGAAAAAATAATGACATCTTGAAATTTGCAGGCAAATGGATGGATCTAGAAAGCATAATATTGAGTGAGGTTGCCCAGACCCAGAGAGACAAATATCATATGTTCTCACTCATAAGTGACTTTTAGACATAAAACAAAGAATAACCAGCCTATAGTTCACAGTCCCAGAGAACCCAGACAACAAAGCGGTCCCTAAGAGAGATATATACACGGATCTAATCTACATGGGAAAAAGACAAGATCTCCTGAGTAAATTGGGAGCATGGGAACCATGGGAGAGGTCAGAAGGGGATGTGGGAGGAAGGTAGGGGAGTGGAGAAAAATATATAGTTCAATAAAAACAATAAAAGCGGGGGTAAAAACTGTAGCCCACAACCACACTTAACTGCCATGCCTCCCGGGGCCTGAGTTTTACACATGACCGCTGCTGTGCCTTTGAGTTCACCTGCATCCCTGCCTCTGAAGGACATTTTTTTTTCTTTGTTCCAGCTTGGCTATGTATTTGAAAATATTTTTCAGCATCTTTATTATAACAAGTGGGATTTTCTTGCATCTCTAGATCATAGACTAAATGCCTCTTAATCTGCTCACACTGTAACACACTAGTTAAAGAAAAGCAGAGTCATACAAAAATATTTTTATCAAAATAGAGCAAGAAGAGTAAAATGTTTATGGTGTTTTCTAATTTCTGATCCACTTTCCTTTGGTTCTTTTCCTAAACTGTTTTTGTTTTTTGAAGAAACTACTGTTTTCAAAACGCTTGATAGAATAGACATATTTCCTATCTTTGGAAATATGAGGGCTCTAACTGAGAGGAAGTTGCTGTTATAGATTTGTGAATGGTTGAGGTAATATGTTAGTTACACGTTTGTGTTTCTTTCCATTGGAGCTTGAAGTCTTAAAGAACTGTTGGATCCTAGAGTCACTTGAAGAACTTGTTTCCCAACTTAGGGCATCAACTCTAAACTACAAGCCTGCATTCAGGCTTGCACACTTTTCTTCTATTTCTCAAACCACCAATTCCATTTGAACTGCAGTCCTGGTAAATGACGAAGATATGTCTTTAAAACTGTCACATAAGTAGATGGATATACACACAGCAACTCTGCAAGTACAGTAGCAAAACAGTGATAATTGTTGCCAGAGAAATGCAGCTAAAAGACTTTGCTGACCATCTGGTTCTGAAAACAAGAATCATTTATTCCACCATGAGAAGCTGGGCTGTGTTCAGGGGAGCTCACTTATGTGTCTATATGATGACAATTCAGATATCTAGACTGGGCCAAGATGAGGAAGCTTGGCTGGGCTTGAAGTGTCTCTGGGAGATGAGGGCTCAGCCAACCTATGCTGTCTTAAGGTTACTGGAGAAAGTGAGAATAGCTGGCCAAGTCCTGGACGCTTCACGCGTCTGTCAGCCATGGGTCTGCTGACAGCTCCTTGGTGAAAGTAAATCCTAGTCAGGCCCAACATTGTTGACATTAGAAGCATTCGACTTGTATTGACGTTTCCGAAGCATCCTTCTAAGCGTGTCTTATGCAGAAGTCCCTCAGATTTCTATTCAGTTACAGGAATTATGAGACGCTCCTTTGAAAATGTAGTCTTCTAATTATGAGTGTCTACCATTTTCTGAATACTTACCATTTGCACAATAATTTATAATACTGCAAAAAAAAAAACCATGGTAGCATTCCAGCAAAAAGCTATCATTTTAATTTTTACTTTTCATATAAAAAAAACCCAGATGTGCTAATAAGTGGGTCTTTGTGTCAAATCTGTTTCTGGTACATTTTATTGGTCTCTTCCTTCTGCATGTTTGTATTGTGCTAGTTAATCAGTGTGTCAGTTTTTTGTTTTATATTATTACATCTCATTTCATTATTATCTCATAGAATCTGCTTATTTCCTAGTGAGAAACAGAAAGAGAGTGGATCCAGATGGGAGGGAGAATGGAAAGGAGTTGGAAGGAGCAGGAGAGGAAGACGGTAGCCACTACTGAGAACTCAAGAACAACGACAATGGGTTTTTGATCCTACTGCACGTACTGGCTTTGTGGGAGCCTAGGCAGTTTGGATGCTCACCTTACTAGACCTGGATGGAGGTGGGTGGTTCTTGGACTCCCCACAGGGCAGGGAACCCTGATTGCTCTTTGGGCTGACGAGGGAGGGATACTTGATTGGGGGAAGGGGAGGGAAATGGGAGGTGGCGGCGGGGAAGAGACAGAAATCTTTAATAAATAAATAATTTAAAAAATTTTCAATAAAAGGAAAAAAAAAACGTATCTCAGAAAATAGTGAGTGAGTGGCTCTAGGTCAAATGGCTAGTAAATACTCATTAGGACTCTGCTGTCCTGAGTTCAAAGTCATGCTTTTAATCCATGCTGTTTCCACCAGTGCATCTTAAACCTTAGGTAAGATTCAAGTTTTGAAATCTGAGTTTAAAAGCTGATATAGCGGCAGGATTGGATGTTTAGATGGTGGTATTTACTATTGAAGCAGTCATCTTGTAAGTATTACACACTGATCGGTCATTGGTTAGAATATGCAACTACTGATCTTTCCTACAGATTTTCAAAGTGGTTGACTTTTTGATTCAGGTTGTTTTACCAATACTGTTATCTTGTTGTATATTTTTTTTCTGATTATGTTTTCCTGGGAAGTCTTAAATATAACTCTATTTTGTTTCATGGTGTCACAGACACTCAGTTGGTCATAATTTTTCAGATATCAAAAACATGTTTATAACTTTTCAAAAGCGATTTTCCAAAAATAAAATCATAAAGTATGTGTTCTCAATATTTTCCTTGTTGGATATATCTCCAGCAAACAAATATACCAGCCATTTACACCTCCATGGAAAAAAAATACAGCAGGGCTATCTGTATTTACCATTTTCAAAATACAGGACATTTTAACTGCCGATAGTTGGGTTTATGATGAAGGTTGTGCACAGATGTGTAAAGTGAAGATGGATTAGAAATATGATTATACAGCGGGAACTCTAGTTTGGCTCTGTGGCTGGTTTTGTCTCCGACTACCTACTTCATTTTAGTAAGGCCACACTGTCCCTCGGGGAACTCAGTGCAAGTCTCCCCTATGATCAGCTGGCCATGTTGCCCACTTTAAGTTTTCTATGTTTTCCACTCTTACTTTTGATATAGAAATTTTCTCATTGATAGTTTATCTTGTTCTTTTTTTTTCTGTTCAGAGGACAGTAGATTGATAGATAGGGAGAGTCTGTCATGAGTTGTCAACGAGCTGTGTGGATGGGGGCTTCTCGCATCAGACATGAGGAATTCATTGATTTCAGATATAGATTTCTGAAAAGAGCCTCAGAAAGTGCAATGTCGTCTCTGAGTCCTTGTGTGAAATAGTCGCCTTTCTTCTAACGATCTGCAGTTTTATTTGTACAGCAATATTGATATCCCAGGCTCTTGTCCCCAGAAAGTTTCTTTCTGAGCAAGAGCTCTTGAAGCTGATGACACTCCTGCGGTTGGGAGGCTACACTAGGCAGCAAGGCCCAGTCATACCTAGAGTTAGAGACGGACAATGTTCTCAATGGTCTCAGAGCTCTCAATGCCAGGGTTTTGCAAAGTGTAAAAGAGAGAAATAACAATTCATCGCAGAGATGAATTATTTTCTTGGACTCTAACTGGCACAGACAAGGCACTGAAAGAGCAGTTTCCACAAAAGAACAGCAAGGACCATGGTGTCCCAGACGCTAAGCTTCTTGGCTGCTTGCAGCTCTTGAAGCAATTCTGAAGCCACTCACCTCTAGACTTTTCCAAATGCCTCGCCTGGTGCAATGTTTGGGACAAATGAACCTCTAAGCAGAGTGTATGTGAGAGAGCAGAATTCCCTACTGGTGGCATTCCTGTGTGTCTTCTTCACCTTCCGAACACATCCTTATTTTTTCTTTCGAGTTCACTTCCTTACTTGCCTTTGAAGTTGTACAAATCATGGAGAATCTGCTTAGCGATTATGACCCATTGATTCACTTGGAACAATGAATTCTGACTCCCTTATTCATTGGTTGAGTGACTTTATATCACAGATTCTTAATCTGATAACATAACCTTATAAAGAGTTTCAATAATACACCAAGAACTATGGGTAAAGCAATTTGACTGAATTTTTTTAAAATCACAGTTGAAGATGAATTTATTCTTTAAATTCCCTCCCTTGACTGCCTACTTCTCTCTGTTTCTCTTTTCTCTCTTTATTTCATTTCCTTTTTTATTCTTTCTATCCATCTTTTTGCTGCCACAATACCCACTTAAATTATACTGTGTATAGAAAGCAGCCAATAGCAGTTTGCTTTTGAGGGGTATGCCTTCTCATTTAAATGTATATGGAACAAACTTTTCCTCCTAGAAAAATCTGATTATAGACATGAGCAATTGAGCTGGTCTGACAACCATCTCTTTCAGTTGGCTCAAATTACTATCTCCTGCGTTAAAAAGAGCTTGCTTCCAAACAACAGTGTTTGCTGCTGGCTTCCAGGTGCCTCCACTTTCTGCATCTAACAGTCTCTCTGTCTCCTTGGAGGTTCCACAGCATGTAGCAGCTCTTTCCTGATATTGTTTCTTACTGGAAACACTGGAAAATATCTTCAAAGGCATAGCTCACCTGCTTCACAGAGACATTTATTGATCTTCTTTGATACTTCCTGACTTGGTCTCATTCACATTGTAGGTACTCACAAAGTCAACATGCGGCTAGTGCAAAAGTTATTGATCACTGGGCGGCAGTGAAGAGAGAGAGCCATTCCAAGGGTTCTGAGGGATGGGTTGGGGGTCAGTTCTCCTAACAAGCAGTTGCTTCAGCGATATTTCCCTCAGTGGTCCCCAACTGTAGCACTGAACACTTCGTCAGTGATGACCATTGTAAACCGTGCCTTCAGTGCATAAACACATTTTTATTTTCAAACTGTGCTTACAGATGGAATAGCACACGATATGAGGTCTAGAAGCAAAAGGCAGTGGACTGGGAACTACTGCTTGAATTATAACATAATTTCTTTTTATTGGCCATTGAGAAAGTGTAAATGATTTTAAATTTTCAACATGAGAAGAGCCAGTATAGGAATGCAAAATAGTCTGTTTATGTTGTCCCAAATAAATTAAGTAATTTTCCTGAATCTTATTTTATCTTTTCTGATATAATTAATTATTTCTTTTAGAAGCTACCCAGTTAAAACATTTGCCTAGGATAAAATGAATATTTTAAGGTATTGACAAAACATACACAAAACACACATTTATTATTGTATTTTGTTGTGGGACATATTTTTTAGCTTTTTTTGTAAAAAAATATAGTTAGTAAACTGTTAAGGCTAAATTTAATTTGGCCTTATTTCCTTCTTCCCTTTCTCCTTTCCTCCCTTCTTCTTTAAAAAAATTTTAAAGTGTGTGTGTGTGAGTGTGTGTGTGTGTGTGTGTATGAATGTGTGTATGTGTGTGCAATTACCTTTGGAGGCCAGAAGAGGGCACCAGATTCCCAGGAGCTGGAGTCTGATGTGATTGTTGCTCTTGGGAACTTGAACTTGGGTTCTCTGCAAAAGCAATGAGTGCTCTTAAATGTTGAGCCATCTCTCCAGCAAATGCTCCCTCAACCCTTTCTTAAGGCTTGGGTATGGCTGGGAACACACATGAGAAGCAGGACAAGATGCTTTGAAGTTACTCATGTAGGGAGGAGAAGAATTTTTTCATTTGAGTAGCTTGAGCCAAGAGATCAGATAATTGTGAGCACATTTGAGGCTATCAGATCCCATAGTTTAAAGTAGAAAGCAATTCTTAGTTTGTATGTAGAAAATAGATACGACCATTTCTTCCCCATGAATATTTCAGATCAAGAGACTGTGTGGTTAGATCATTGCCCTGGGAATCGGGTGACTTGGGGCAAGTTCTGACCTAGATATGTCTGAGACTCCTCAGGCAAAGATTGTCTTTCTGGTTCTTCTTTTTTTTTCCTTCTCTGTAAAACAAAGAGGTCAGAGTCAAAGATCTGTGATACTTTGCACTTTTGAAAATTCTTTGAAGCCATAGTTTCTGAAAAGACTGAATCTCTTCCGAATGTTTTGTTTCTTTTACATTTGAGAGCCACTGTGATTCATAGAGCCTTAGGCTCTATCAGGAAAAGCAGATTCTGGGCAGATAATACAAATTGGCTCATGCTTTGCACACATTATTGATATGTACAGGAGGGTTCATTACTTATGATAAACTTTAGATTTAATCTGATCTGTTTCATAGAGTTTGTGTGCAAATAAAAGTTTCCAACCAAATACCAGTGTTTGAAATCTTGCTTTACATCTGGTTTTAAAGTGTCACAATTAGAGATTGACTTTTACAGTAGAGAAGTGATAACCTTTCTACCTTAATATTTGTTATTCTCAAAAATGCAGCTACTGGAATTTTGAAATGGGTCAAACTGCTTTTAACCTGGCTACTGTTATTCAATTTTATCAATTCTTCATTTTCTATTAGCAGAAAATCTGTTTCATGACTTCAATACATAAAAGGTAGAAAGATCACGAAGTAGCCCGAAGCAGATAAATATTGACCCAGTCAAACGTATGTGCTGCCAAGTATTAGAATAACTAATAATTTTGTCATGGGACCAAGCCAGGAACATGTCTGGCCTCTTCATGCCTAACTTAGCCGCTGGATTTATCTCACTTGCTTCCATTTCTTGTTTAGTAAACATCTGCTTTCTGTTAGATTATTTATCCCCTTAACCTTTATAAATGACAATGAAGTCCACTAGCCTGTCAATAGCATGTCATTTATTTGTTGCTACAGCTGAGCCTGACCTTCATTGATTTTATTGGAGTAATTTGCTGGAAATGATTTTTTAATGTTAGATTTATTGCCGAGGCACTTCATTGTCAGGTAATTGAAGTAAATTGTAAATTTTTTTTCCAGATGAATGTAAGAAGCACAGGCAGGGCTGCATGATTCTCTGGGATCCTTAGTGACTGGGAGAGGCATATAGCTCTTATCATAAACTTTAAAAATTTGTAAATAAGGATTATTTTAAATCGTGTGTATTTAAATTTTTAGCTTTTTCTTAAAGATTGCTGAGTAGCTGACAGTGAATTAGAATTAAAAATGGTGTCGCCAATAAAATCTGATCCACACATAAATCTATCCACTGTGGTGCTGCGTCTTATCAAATGGGTATTGCTATTTCAAAATGCAGATTCAGTTATTGCTCAGCACAGTGATGTCACATAGCCAGGGCTTGCTTTTCCTCTGGCATTAGCTTGTTCTCCAGTACCATCGTTACCAAAGGGTTTAGTATGTAATGCTTTGTTCTCCACGCACTTTGTTTGCCCTCACAGTAAAGACTGTTTCTGCCTTGACATGACACTTCTTTACTATCTTCATACTTGTCTTATTGGCTGCTGTTAGGAGTGACCACACACTCGCCATATCCCCTCAGTAGAAGAGACACTAAACCTTGTATTTCATAAGCTGTTAAGGTATTGGTTACACTGTGATTGACTGGTGTGCTGTTGGATCCCAAGGGTAGCAGGACAAGGTCAGAAAATTTTGCTGATAGTTTTGCTATTCTGAAACTGGATTTGGATTCTAAATAAAAGGAATGTTCAAAGTCAACTTTCAATATTAGCTGATGGGAAGTGTTGTGTTTTGCAATCTAAATGTTGGTTCCTTGTTTGGTAGGAAGATTCCCAAAACACTGCAATTAGTTAAGGAAGGTGGAGCTGACCTTTGGCCTTATTCTCAGACAAGCATGTCCATTGTTTGACTTTCTGAGGAGGAAATCAGAGAGCGATCTGGTCATCAGAAGCAGAGAGAACACTGGGTCAGAATCCTCTGGAAACCTGCTCTAGCTGCAGCTTCTTCGCTCAAAAATTTTTATTTTAAAGCAAAATAAGAATTTCTTAAAACTAGAGTTTAAAGCTACTTGAAAATATATTTTATACCTTTTAGAAAATTTCTGAAAATGCTAACTTTCCTGTCAGTGTATAAACTACAGCAGGACCGTGTGAATGGATACTGGTGATGTGATCGCTTCTGTTCAAGTTATCAATGAATTATTCTCCCACCATATATTTTAGAGTTAATTTTGTATGAACTTTAATAGACAGCTAAATTATTGCATCATCAGACATTTAAGATTCACACGTGTGGTATCTTGGGAGGGAGGAGTAATTATTTTAAGAATAAAATTCATGAAGTTCAACAGAGCAGAATCTGCTTTCCTATGAAGCGTTTGAAGTCCTGATCACAGAATAAGATGAGTGAGGAGGTCGTGAATTCCTCTTCAGGTGGAGCCCTCACATTCTGCTTTAATTAAGCAGAAATTACAGGGGACCGGGGTGTGGGGGGGATTTGTGAAGACTCCCTTGCTTTAAAACTGCCACGTGCCTTTGCTGTCTCTGTTCCTGTCACTATTATTGATACGAGGGATCCATCAACATATTTTTATGGGTGATTAAGAAAGGCTGACCTTTCCTTTGCAGGTACAAATAGGTAGTTCTTCAGAGGCTGCAACTGAATGACAAGATAATTCCACCCATTTAATATTGAAGTGATGTTGATAGTATCATTCTTCTCCGGGTGGAAACAGGACAGTGCAAGGGGCCTTTTCTGCCTCAGCCTGTTCTGCCAGGGGTGATGGATTTCCCTCTGACTAATCGCTGTCACATTAACCCGCAGTATTTCATCCTTCAGAGCTGTCAAGATAATGACGATAATCCAAGTGGTTCATTGTAGGTAAAGGAAATTATATGAGCAAAGTAATATCATAAAACAGTGTTTAAATATTTTAATTTCATTTGTCAGGGCTGCCCCAACACTTCATTACACATATAACCATCTCTCATCAGTGGAATTAGTGCATTATTCATTACTGTTAATTATTTTCACATAATGGCTGCCCTGATATATTTAACCTCCACATTATATCTCAGATAATGGGTCTGTAAAATTGAATTGTGTGAAGAGCGGAGTTCTAAAGCTCATTTGCAGAACATCAAAGAACAAAGAAGAGGAAAAGAATTCTAAATGGGACGTTTTGCCCAGCTGGGGCCAAACATTTGTTTCTGTCTGATTTGCATACAGAAAATAGGTGGTGTAGAAGTGGCTGAGTTTTGTATAGGCTGCCGGCTCCTGTTACACAACCAATTTCAATTAGTTAATATTACATAATTCAAAACAACTTGAGAATATCAGCAGAGAAATATAGAGAAAATGGGGGAGCTCACAGGGCATCCTATATAGTACAGAAAAAAGTAATTTCTTTAAGCAGATAATTATAAAGGGCAAAATGAGGGGCTGGGAAAGAGACCAAGAGAGCAGGAGAATGAACCAGAGATGACGGAGAAATAGGGCAGGAGAGATGCAAAGTTTCAGATTTGTTTTTTTAGTTCAAGAATGACTTTCATAACAGACACTATTTTTTGAAAAGTAGTAAAAACTAAGGAAATCATGAAAGTCCATTTAGATTCTAGTCATTTGTTTCTACCATGAGTGGTATAAAAACATCCAGTTAGGCTCATGGTAATGTTTTCTCAGTAACTGAAAGTCCTTTCAACATTCATGTAAACAAGACATCAATTTTGAACCAAGTAAGCTGTGCAGAGACCAAGTTTTCGTGTTACCTCTCCATAATGATGTGATTAACCATGTCCAAATACATCTGTCTTAACATGTGTTTATGATACCCTTTCTGAGTGCAGGGAACTGGACCAAAAGCCAGGAATTGGTGCCGTCTGAGAGGGAAGGTCTGGAAGGAGGAAAACTCTGCAAGGGATATGATATGGCTTCTGGAGTGTGGAGTCTTGGCCTTGAGGTTAAAGGAGTGGGTTAAAGTGAGGTTAAAGTTCATGGAAGGTTAATAGGGTCATTTCACAATAGTAACCAGTTTGGTTGAAAATTAAAAAAAAAATTAACTATATATGCTACAACAAAACAATTTGACCAAAAGCCCCTAACGGGAGATCACTCATCTCTGTTTACATCTTACACTCCATTATGGAGGGAACTCAAGCAGGAAGTTGGGGTAGAAGCCACCGAGGAATGCAGCTCCCTGGCTTGTTTTCAGGAGAGTAGACGTTCTGTCACTTTGACTGCCAAGTTTAACTATCACAGCTGTCCCCTAGATCCGATACTTTGTATCCTTGATTTTACATTGCTCCATTGCATTTTCCTACCCTCACATTCAGTAACCATGGTTTAATTTTCTATCTCTGCATATTTGATTTGTTAATTGTTTTTTTTCCTTTGTGTGTCTCTGTACATGTGTGTGTACCATGTGCATGCAGGTACCTTCAGAGCCAGAGGAGGGCAGCATCTCTTGTAACTGGAGGCTGTGAACCCCTCAGACATGAGTGCTGAGAATTTAATCTGGTCTTCTTCAGGAGCAGCAAAAACTGTCTCTCTTGCATTTGACTTTTTAAAAAAGCAATTTCATGTACGAATGATACCATCCAAGACTTTTCTTTCTGTGTATGGATTACTTTACTTTTCATAATAATATTCTTAAGGATTACTTGTTACATGGCAAATGGCAAGATCTCATTCTTCTCAAGGCTGAATAGCATTCCATTACTTTTAATATAATATGTTCTTTATTATTTGTTCCTCAATAGAGAGTCACATTGCTGCCATACCTTGCTCTATTATAGATAACATTAAAATGGACATTAAAGGCCAGATGTGTTTTGGCACATCAACTTCAATTTTCTATTTCTTTTTAATACATAATAATCCTGACTTGAGGGTGTAGTACTATGCAGAAATTCTATCCTAACCTTATTGTTTTTAGGAACTTCTAATGCTATTTTTAAGTGCTGGACTGATTTACATTCCTAAGATTGTATTAGATTTCCCCTTGCCCTGCATTCTCACCACTGCTTATAAAAACTGCTTATACTGATCTATCAGGAATGTGTTCCTATCTCATCATCATTCTAGTTTGTATTTTCCTGATAAGTGATTCTGATTATTTTTATCTGTCTGTTGGTCATTGATATATCTTTTTTTCTTTTCTCCTTTTTGCTTTATGAAACTGTGTCTTACTATGCATCCCAGGATAGCCTAGAATATGGTATATAGAAGAGAATGGTGTCAATGATTCTCCCTTAGGCTCCTTTGTGCTTGGAGCACAGGTGTGCACTACGACACCTGGCCACATGGTTGTCTTTGAAACATGTCTCCTCAGGTCTTTGTTTATTTTTGTTTTTGTTGTTGAACCACTTAAATTTGAGTCAGATAAATAGTGATTGAGGATTCTCCCCCAGTTCATGAGCTGTCTTCTGCATCTGTTGTTTGTTTTGACGTATGGAGATTTTTTTTTAGTCTGATGCAATCCCATTTGTTTATTATATTTATGTTGACTATACTTTTAGAGCATTGCCCATACAATATAATTGAGATTTTTACCAGATATTCTTTTAATATCTTTATGCTTTTGAGTCTTAAATTTAAGCTTTTCATTTTAAAGCCATTTTATTTTTGTTTATGACTTGAAATATACAGTTTTATTTTTCTGCATGTATGTATACAGTTTCTTCAATACTATTTATTAAAAAGCTTGTCCCTTTTCAATGTATATTTTTGACACGATTGTTGAAAATAATTGGCAATAAATACCAGGGTCTTCTGAGTTTTGCATCTCACTACATTGAGCAGATATCTTTTTTATACCAGTACCATTCTGGTGTGGGAAGTTCTTCTGTATATATGTTGCTTTTATTGGTTAATGAATAAAGAGACTACTTTGGCTTATGATAGTGTAGAGCAGAGCTAGGTGGGAAAACTAAACTAAATGCTGGGAAAAAGTAGGTGGAGTCAGTGAGATGCCATGTAGCCTTCAGAAGAGAAAGACATGAGCTGCCAGCTTAAACCTTGCTGGTAGGCCATGTACCTTGTGGTAAAATATAACATAATAGCAATGGGTTAATTTAAGAGCTAGCTAGAAATACGCTTAAGCTATTGGCCAAACAGTCTTGCAAGTAATATAGTTTCTGAGTGATTATTTTGGGTCTGGGAAGCTGGGAACAAATGAGCAGCCTCTACCAACAGAATGGTGCCCAACATGTGCTAGCTAAATCCACATAAAACCTGAAAGAGCTTGGATACCTGCTCAGGGTAAAGAGGAAAGCAGCGGAGACCATGCCTGTGGTTCAGCACCCAATGCCTGGACAGGCATTGAGATTGAGTCTGTTAGGCGTGCACAGGCAGGAGAGCATGGCAGATTCCCGCTGCCATTCAGAGAGATATTTCCAGGCCACACAGTGTGCTGGATGGCAGATTTAGCTTTTATTCAGATAACAAGGGTTTATATACTGCATGGTGCTACCCAGAGTTAAGATGGTGAGGATGGCTTCCACTCAGCAGTCCCAAAGCCAGCGGTGAACTACCTCCACCATATTGAAAGCCTGAGAGAGGCAGAGCCAGTATCCAGGGTCACTGTGACCAAGCTGCTTACCATTTTAAAGTGCTCCTGATCAGAAAATAATTACAGATACACAGGCAATAAAGACATATACAGATGGAAAAGATCTCTAAATGGGTCACAGTGTTGGATAAATGTATGTAAGTTTGGGAGAGAGAAGAAAAACAATATAGACAGTTATAAAAGGAAGTAAATGGTTATAAAAAATAAAACAAAGTCTTTAAAGAGAGAAAGTACTGACAGTCATAGATTAAAGGAGTATAGAAAAATACATCACTTAAAGATGGAATATACACAGAGAGCCTGGATTATGTATATTAATGTGTTTTATTTGAATTTTTGACTGTGAATGAGCTAAGTACAGAGAAACATTTCACTGTACAGGCTGCTAAGCTAAACCAACATATATTTTAAAGGTATCTTGACTTCAAAATTTGGGTCCAAGGATATGCTGCTTTGGAAAAGAGGTTGTACTTCTGTTTCCACAGAGGGTGAAAGACTGTGGATTCCTTCCAGACTAATGTGATTTGATCAAACAAGACGTTCTGAAGCATTGGCTAAGGTGGTCCAACATCCATGACAGCTTCAGGACTGCTGGCTGAGATGAACCTACCACACAGGATACTCCATGACAGTCCTAATTAATAGTGCCCCCAGCAGGAAATAGTCTAGACAACAATGCCCAAATTCCATAAATGATTGTTTGTTTGTTTATATTTAGAGGGGGATATGCTATAAATATTAATTACTTTGCATGTTATGGATCTTTGTCTATTGATATAAATTTTAGGTTAGTTTTGTTATGTGTATATTTCTGCTCTTGATTAAGGTATTGTGTTTGTGTAGTTCATTTAAAAATGTAATGTATAGTTAATAAATACAGGTTAATAGATAGTCATATATAATAATTAAGTTTATAGTTATGTTAGTTAGGTTTTCAAGATATATAGAGATATATTTCAGTTAGACAGATAATCTTCAAACCTTTGAAAGACCTACAGAATATGGCAATTAAAATGTTTTAAGATCTTAAGACTTTTCATGGCAATGAGACACATTTGCTCCTGATAGCACCATTCTACTTCAAAATGATGATAGGCATCAAAGAGGTTCCTTGTGGAGTTTGTTAGCCATTTGGGCAAAAAACTGCTCTTGTCTGGACTGCTTGATGTTATGCTATATGAACTGAATATGTAGGACCCACAGAAAAATGGCTGCTGAACTTGCCTAAAGGTGAGATGGTCCTTTGGGATTCCTGCTTCATGAGAGAGTCTGTCAGACATTCTGCAGGACACAGAAGAAAGCAACTGATAGACTTTGCCAGTACAAGGCATAAGAGATCTTCAAATTTCCTGCTTCATGAAAAAGTCTGTATACTATGGGCCTGTAGGCTGCAGATGGATGCCCCAGTGGTGCAGAAAAACTTTGGGTGACTTTCCAGGCAGAGAGATGTTTCTGTCATTTCTTGAGTTTTGGAAGTTGCTTACAATGCATGTCCTGTTAACTTAGGTAATATTATATCATTCTGAGGTCTTTGATGTAGTTGAAGAATAGTTATAATTACAGTTTTCCTTAGTTATAATAAAATATAAAGTAGATATAAATATTATAACTGTATTTATTGTTTGATACCTGTTTTGTTTTATGTAATTTTACTATGTTAAAGTTAAAACTTTGCTTTAAAAGGAGAAATGGTATGGGAAGTCCTTCTGTGTATGTGTTGCTTTTATTGGTTAATGAATAAAGAAGCTGCTTTGGCCCATGATAGGGTAAAATAGAGATAGGTGGGAAAACTAAACTGAATGCTGGGAGAAAGTAGGTAGAGTCAGTGAGAAGCCAGAGGAGAAAGTCATGAGATGCTGGCAGGAATGTTGCCAGTAGGCCACAAACCTCATGGTAAAATATAAAATCATAGAAATGGGTTAATTTAAAATGTAAGAGCCAGCTAGAAATACATGTAAACTATTGGCCAAATGGTATTGCAAATATTATAATTTCTGAGTGATTATTTTGGGTTTGGGCAGCTGGGAACAAATGAACAGCCTCTGCCAACACCATTCTGTTTTAATTACAATAGTCTTACAATATATTTTGAAATGATGTACTATGATGTTTGGGTGTTTTTTGCTTCATCTTCTTTTGCTCACATTAATTAGGCTATTATGTGGCTTTTATAGTTCTAAATAAATTTTGCCTGCTGTGAGAGACAGCATTAGACACTGAGGATGTACTACATCTGTAGGTCACTATTAATAGACTGGACTTTGTAATAGTATTAGTTTTTCTTGCATATAAGCATATATATCTTTGCATTAATTTATTTCTGATGTTATTTCTGTCAACAATGTTTTATAGTTAAAAGTTTTTATGCTTCTTATTTCCTGGTCACATTCACTCATAAGTCTGCTATTATAAATAAGATTATTTTCTTTGTCTTTTTTTGGGTGTAGCAGTGTATAGAAACTCTATTGGCTTTTGAAAGTTGACTTTGCAATCTGTAACATAACATAACATAACATTAATTCTACTAATTTTGGATGAAGGCATTGATCTTTTATAGACATAAGATCATCCCATCAACAATGGGCAGTTTTACACCTTCCTCTCTACTGTCGTATCTTTTTCCCCTTTTGCCATATGTAAACATATCTTGTACTTCCAGAGTTATTCACTAAAAGTAGCAGGAGTAGACATTCCTACTTTGTTCCATAGTTTAGTGGTAAAAACTTGAGATTTTCTCTATTGGTTGAAGTATTAATTCTGAATTTTCTCATATATGAACTTTATCATATTAAGGAATTTTCACCTATTCCTAAATAATCAAGAATTTTTATAATATGCTTTATCGGAACAGATTGAGATGATCACGTGGTTTTAGTCTTCATTCTGCTGCTAAAATGCATTGCATTGATTTAGCAGTTTAACATAGCTTTACATGCCAGGAACAAATTCCACTTGTTACAGTGAGCAGTGTAGAAAGTCACCAGTAATCATGTGCTAAACTCTTTACCAGATTTTTGCTATGCAAATACATTTAACTTAATTTCTTCAAATCTGTACATTTTATATTTTATCCCTTTTGAGCTTTTAATACATCATGTTTCATGAGTGAGGGCCTTAGTTTTCATGACTTTTTGTATGACATATTAAGTTCTCTATGAGTTTCACTAAATATTATTGCCATAATGGCACATAAATTTCACAATTTATTGCAACTTTGGCAGAATTTGATACTGGTATTAAATACTGCTTTTTCTTGTATATAGACATTTTAAATTTATACCCATTGCACAATGTAAATGAATACTGCTAATTTTCACTTATTTAAAGCTCAATTAGTTCTTAGAATTTCGAGCAGTATCCTGGAATTATGTAAAGGGAATCCCTGGCTTCATGGATCTCACACTGTAATTATATGTGTCTTTCTAAAATATTCTTTGTATCCTGCCTCTTGAGCCTTTCTTCATTTGTTGTTCCTATTTAGCTGGTATTAGACTGTTCAATGTGCATTCTACCCATTAATTAAGGGCCCTGTTCTAATCTCACTTCTTCAAGAAAACTTGTATGTTCACTATACTCTTCTGCTGAATCGGTCTGTTGCAAACATCCCCAAAGAATGATGTTTCATCTCTATTATGATATTTGATCTTTATGAGCCTCCTAACAGAATTATTGATATATACTTTTGTCTGCTCCAAAAGGTGATGGCGCTCAAGACGATAACAATTGCCTCTTATTTAACAGTGTTTATCCCTCTGTGCCTATCAGGATCCTTACCCATGTTAGAAAATTTGTACATATTTGTAGACTATTTATGTCCACTTAATTAAAAGCTCAAAGTCCAAGACTTTAATCAATTACTTCTATGTAAAAGTAAAATCACTATGGCTTTTGAAATGCATGAATTTGTATTCATTAAGAAGTGGTTGACATATTAGGCTTTCCATATAATGCTAATCTAATATCTAGTAGGTATTCAGTAATTGACATTAAATCTGGTTAGCGAACATGCAGTAAGGTTTATTAAACAGTAATATTTATTAAGCATCCTGTCTTTTATGCATTTCTGTATTTTTGCAATTAAAAATGCTACAAAAACATCATTTGACTGGCTGTCAATTGATATTTGCTAAAATGGTTTTACAGTAGAAAATGTTGCATTAGGACTAAGCCAAGTGTTAATTTACATAGCTTCCTGTGTTCACGGTTTTATACAAAGGTTATTTCAAAACTGCCACGTAGCAGAGGGGTTTAGGCTCTTTCCATCAAGTATTAATAAAGCATCCTGTAATACAGATCCCCTCTACCTGCCCATCGGGGAGTTGTTTGGATGAGATCCATTTATTTCACTTAAAGTTTGTTACATACTTCCATCCCTGTGCTAAATCCCAAGGCACCGCCATGGCCCAGAAAGGCTGCTGTTCATTTGTTTAGAGACTCAAGAAAGATTACTCTTTGCAGGAAGTGTCAGGATGTGTCAAAAGTGGGGTCCCTCTTTTATTTTTACTCAGTAACCCCAGGTATGAAGATAATCTGATGTTTCTAATGAAAGTGACTTTTATAAACAAGTCATCTCCCATGGCTTGCTTGACAAAATACCAAGGCCACTCCTAGGGAAAATTGAGCAGCTGAGAATGCTTCCGCTTAGCCATTAGCCAACATGGATTCCTGCACCACATTGCCATCTTGGGATGCCCCCACTCCCATTGTCTCTGCATCATTCCCCGAGTCTTCTTGGAGCCATCTTTCTGTTCTACTTTTTCTCGGCATCCGCCATCTTAACGGGGATGAAGGAGAGCACGCTGCTCTAACTTTTCCCGCAGCCTGGCAGTGCACCAAGCATATGTTGCCTTATCTTCACTCCTTAGAATAATCCATGGGTGGCTGTTATATTTATCACTATTCTTTCAAATAAAATAATTAAGTTTTTATGAGTTTAAAAAGGTCAACTAGAGCTGAAGCTATTGGTCAGTACAGCACTTGCTTAATATGTTTATGACCTTGGTTTTATTCTTTAGTGTAAACAGAGAGGGGCAGGGAGGGAGACAGACAGACAGACAGACAGACAGACAGACAGACAAGGGTCTCTAATGAAAGAGGTAATTCCTATAGAGTTACTACAATAGCTCTGGCATATTCTCACTTAGTTTGAATCCACCAGTCTTTTGTTAAGAGCTCAGGTATATGCCCTTTCCTTATCAACCTGTGTGAGTTAATGGTAACTTCACCTGACAAGCTGTCTGATGAGACTTTGTCTAGAAATAGAAAGCACAGTGAATTTGGGGACATTTGTGCCCAGAAAACTGAATTGATAAGAGAGAAGATGGATTACCTTGAGGCCATTTGTTTTGTAGAAACTGAGCCACAAGGAGTCATGCTCTATGCTCTGGCCAGCAGTCATAGCCTTCTATTTAATCTCTAGGATCAAACACGAAGATGCAAGTCAGGTAGTGTTAGATGCTCCAGACTGGTTCATCCTCTAGCTGAGACTCACTGAGTGAGCCTTGTAAGTGCTAGACACAGAAGTATCATGAAGACCAGCAATATGGCTCAGTGGATATAGGCACTTGCTGACAAGCCTGATAACCTTAGTTCTATTCCTGGACTCTGTATGGTGGAAGAATAGAATGCACTCCTATAAGATGTCCTTTGAATTCCATGTACATTATGGTATGTGTGCACCAACCCCAATAAACAAACAAACAAATAAATAAATACAGATAAAAGTATCACAAAATGAGCATGACATAAAGCCCTGACCTATAGAATTTGAGAGCAGGATGCAGTGGTGTTGCTTGGAGTCTCTGATTTTGGGGTTACTTGGCTATGTATCAAAAGTAAGTGGACTAGCCTGTAGGAATAGAGGTTGAAGATGAGCTGGATGGCACTGTGACCCCTGAGTTCTTGTGATTAATTATTCCATTCTGAGGTGAGCTAGCCCCAGTAACCTGCTCTATGTTTCTGTCTAGATTCATACATTGCAGAAGCTCCCTGTGTTTTTTCCTTCCCTCCCTCCCTCCCTCCCCTGCTCTATGTTTCTGTCTAGATTCATACATTGCAGAAGCTCCCTGTGTTTTTTCCTTTCCTCCCTCCCTCCCTCCTTTCTTCCCTCCCTTCCTCCCCCCCTTCTTCCTTCCTTCCTTCCTTCCTTCCTTCCTTCCTTCCTTCCT
>NW_004949100.1:11207720-11237536 GCF_000317375.1 Microtus ochrogaster | reverse complement strand
CCTCCCTCCCTCCCTCTCATCCTTCCTTTCTTTCTTTCCTTCCTTCCTACTTTCCTAAACAAACATTAGAAAACAAGTCCCCAAACCTGCAAATAAGCAACATATAACAAAAATGCTAGTAACACACACACACACACACACACACACACACACACACACACACCTTATAAAATTGGAAACTGTATCATACAAACAAAAGATTAGCAATGTTAAAAACATGTCCAAGCAAAACATTATGGGACAAAAAAAAAATAAACCATCAAAACTACAAAGATACCGTTGAGCTCATTTTGTCTTGGCCATCAACTGATCGATCAGCATTGATTGGAAGTTTCTGACTGTGAAACTTCTGCTAGTGTGTTAGTGAGACCTCAATCACATCATGGGTCTCATATCATGCTTACACTTGAGAAATATCATCCCTAGTCACAGAATATTAAATTTAGTTTATTTTAATGATTAGAAAATATGTTTCTCCACTTTTTATCAGAATGCAACATACATACAGAAAACTGTGTGTTTTAAGCACATCATTAATATGTTATTATAAAATGAATTCTCTCATATATTCAATACTCAGGCTCTTCCACAGTATTTCTTTCACTGTGTCCTAATCCTTGCTTTTTTCTCTATCGTATACGTGTTTGCATGTCTGTGCATAGGCAAAATATAAGCCAAGGGCAGCTTCATCTCAGGTGCAGCTGTAGCATTACTTTCCACCTTTTTGTTTGTTTGTTTTGAGATAGAGCTCTCACTGGTCCTGAATCTGACAAGCCATGCAGGGTAGGCTGTTTGGTCAGACAGTCCCAGGAACCTGACTATCTCTACCTACCCTGCCTTGGGTTATAAGCATCTACTATGTGTGTCTCCCCTCCCCCCCACGCATGGGTTTTGGGGGTAAAACTTAGATTCTCATGCTTGCAAGACGAGCATTTTTCTGCCTGACCTGGTTCTCAACCCCTTCATTGCTCTTTCCTAACTTTTCTCCCAGCTCTACAAAGCTTTGTGCTGTGGGTTAATGCTCTTGCACTCCGTAATGATTTGTAACTTGTACTGGTTTAATAAAATGCTGATTGACAAGTACCCAAGCAGGAAGTGTAAGTGGGGAAACCAGACTAGGAGAATTCTGGGAAGAGGAAAGGCTAAGTTTACAATCACTACCCAGATGCAAGAGGAAGCAAGATGAAAATGCTGCACTGGGAAAAGGTACCAAGTCATGTAGATAAACATAGATAAGAATTATGGGTTAATTTCAGTCACAAGAGCTAGTTAATAATAAGCCTGAACTAATAGGGCAAACATTTTATAATTAATATAAGCCTCTGTATATTTCTTTGGGACTGAATGGCCGTGGAATCAGATGGGACAGAAATTTCCGTCTACAGCTTTGTAAATTCCTAGAGTTTGATTAGTATTATTCTTCTGGCTAATGGTAAAAGAAAGGTATTAGGGAATTAAAAATTTCATTGTAAATTTAACTTTTTTACAGAAGTTCAAATTAGTAAACAAAATCGATTCCTGCTTTTCTTTTTCTTTCCTTTTTAACGTTTTGTGTATATTACACTGGGGAAAGTGTAGCAGAGAGTTAAAACAGGAGAAGGCTGTTGGAATTTTTTGTCTGATTCAGTTTTGTCACAAGGCAGTTTGCTTCTCTTTAATCTTCTTGGTTTTGTCTCAGAGCATCATGAGAAGCTGTGTGTCAGGAGCAGAGAGGTGGCTCAACAGGTGCAAGTCTGCTATGTAAGCATGACAACCTGAGTTCAATCCTTGATCTTGTGGTGGGAGGAGAGATCTAGCTTCCAAATGCTGTCCTCTGACCTCCACACACGCCCTCTTTCCCAAGTAACAATGAAATAAGTAGCCTGGAGTTGCATGTTTGTTTGAACTTCTTGTGTCCAGCCACTCCTCAGCCACTCCTCAGATTTGTGGAAGGGTAGGTCACCTGGCTATCACAATTGCTGGTTTCAGCTATTGGTCTTATCACAGGCACCAAAAAAAAAATAAATAGCTATGACTTATAAGTATATGCCAAATAGTCCCCTTCCTCCTCAAGTTGATTTTGGCCATGCTGTTTATCACAATAATAGAAAGCTAATGAGAACATTGAGGGAAGCATAACTTTACCTCTCTAGGGTAGTCTAACAGTAGAAATGTATTGGATAGTTTCTCCAAGAGAAATACAATGTAGTTCATACATGTAAACTGTAACTATCACTTTGAAAGAAAATGAAAAGAAATAAGATTAATTTAAAATCTATTTTACTTAATCCAGTACAAATATTTCATTTAATTCAACATTCTGCAGTTTTAGTGTCTAAACAATATGAAAAAGGTTACCATGACTTATCATTCTTCCTTTGTACTGGTTTTGAAATTCGTGTGCATTGTACACACATCAGCACATCTCAAGTTAAGTTTTCATGAGAAGCTTGTGATCTGTATTTAGAAAAGCAAAACAGTTAAATTAAAAAGTTTAAAGTTTGGAGCCGGGCAGTGTTGGCACATGCATTTAATCCCAACACTCAGGAGGCAGAGGCAGGTAATCTCTGTTAGTTTGAGGCCAGCCTGGTCTACAAGATCTAGTTCCAGTACAGGCTCCAAAGCTACAGAGAAACTCTGTCTCAAAAAATCAAACAAAGAAACAAAAAAAGTGGAAGATCTGAATGACAACAACACTTTAAATCTTTGAAGAAAGAAACTGAAGAAGACACCAGAAAATGGTAAGATCACCCATGCTCTTGGGTATGTAGGATTAACATAGTAAAAATGACAATCTTAATAAAAGAAATCTACAGATTCAATGCAATGCTCATCAAAATCCCAGCAAAATTCTTCACATATTTCAAAAGAACAATACTCAACTTCATATAGAAAAGCAAAAAACCAAGGATAGCTGAAACAATCCTGTACAATAAAGAAACTTCTGAAGGCATACAATCCCTGACTTCAAACTCTACTATAGAGCTACAGTACTGAAAACAGCCTGGTATTGGCACAAAAACAGACAGGAGGACCAATAGAACTGAATTGAAGACTGGATATCAAACCACATACCTATGAAGAGCTGATTTTTGACAAAGAAGCAAAAAATATAAAATAGAAAAAAAGCATATTCAACAAATGGTGCTGGAATAACTGGATATCAACATGTAGAAGAATGAAAACAGATCCATATCTATCATCATGTATAAAACTCAGGTCCAAATGGATCAAAGACCTCAACATAAGATGAAATACACTGAATCTCATAAAAGAGAAAGTGGAAAGTACACTTGAATGTATTGGTACAGGAGACCGACAACTTTCTAAATAGAACACCAGTATCACAGACCCTGAGAGCAACAATTAATAAATGGGACCTCCTGAAACTGAGATGCTTTTGTAAAGCAAAGGACATGGTCAACAAGACAAAATGGTAGCCGGCAGAATGGGAAAAGATCTTCACCAATCCCACATCAGACAGAGGACTGATCTACAACATAAACAAAGAACTCAAGAAGTTGGTCAGCAAAAGAACAAATAATCCAACGGTAAACAGAGAACTCTCAACAGAGGAATCTAAGATAGCTGAAAGAGTCAAGTTCCTGTTTCTAACGCGAATCCATTCGTTAATGACCACTGCTATGGGTCTTGGAAACATGACAGTATGACAAAGCGCGGCAAGTCACGTGACAATCAGAGATTAATTTTGAAGTCTTACAGCATGCATTTGGCTCTCCAGGCATGCCTTTTGTATTTCCAAGTGCTCAGACCCGTTGGTGCTCAGTCCTGTCAGGTCCTCATCTGCCATCTCTCACCTCAAACAGTGTTCTAGATTCAATTATAGCACGTGCCCTGATTTGATTTTATTATTTTAGAACTAAAAGGACTTTGATTGATTTCTCAGAGTACAAATGAGAGCCTGCTTCCAAAACAGTGTCCGATGAGGAGGAGATATTACTTTTAAATTACAATCTTTTGGGTACTTTATTTTAAAATTTCGAATGGTCCTAGGGCTAAATGTTAACATCAAATTTCCTGTGGTATCAAATGACAGCTTTGTAACAGGTGTATTCAGAAGGCTTCATTTTGCTCCATGGTGAGCACTGACTTCCTAGGCCATATTGCCAGGCAACACGGATGGAAGAATACAGGCTTTTGAAAATTATAGCAGAAACATTTGTAGAATTAAAGCTTTATTTATTAAAGACAATTTTGTGTAGTTCTTGTGTTAAAAGCAAAGACAGCCTTGTCACAAACACCACCTCCTCACAGAGCTGAGTGTTAGGATTGATCCTGAGTTTCCCATGTGGAGTTTGGCTTTGAGGCACAAGCCTCAGACTCACTCCAGAACCAAGGCTGGCCTTGAACTTGTGATGATGCTGTTTGAGCTTACAAAGTGCTGCATTTGTAAGTGTGTGGTTTCCATGCCTGGCCCATTTTAATAAATGACCCCCCCCCTCATTTTTATCCTGTCATGAGGAAAAGCTTCCATCTGCGTTAAAATAAAATAAAGCAAAAGGCATGAAGCCACTGAGGGCACCTGGGCTATAAAAACAAAGAGAGGTCAAGAACTTGCGAGAGAGGTTGACCGCCAGCGACAAGAGCCTTGTGTGACTTCTGCCTGGAGAGGCAACTTGTGAGAATGACTCTCGGAGTCTTTCCAAATAAGAAGGCTGTCCTCCCAAATCTCGACATACAGTTGGGGAATCAAAGTCGATACTCTGAGAAGACTTGTGATCTGAATACCACCGTTTTCAGGTAATAAATAATTCCTTATTTAGATCAGAAATATAATACAACACAAAGGTTGGAACCGCTGAGCTCTATAATCGGGCACAAAGGAAACCTCCTCCTTCAAATTGTTGCTCCCTCTCTTTTAGAGGAGCCTGAAAGATCTTGTTTGTAAAAAGCTGTTGAGAGGTTACAAGGCTATTTCAGCTACAAAGCTCCTTAGGGTTTTCAAAGTCTCAGCTGTTCCCTGAAGGCGCCCTTTCCCTGGGCAGTGTTCAAAGCCACCAGAGAAGATTCTTCAATATTTTCTTTTTCTACAGTCAAACGAGCATCATTGTTTAGAAGACATAGATTAGACAAGTGTCTTTGAACCACGTTTTGAATGGACTATGAAGTCAAATGGCTTTATACAAACACATGCCAGCTATTTATGTGGAGGAAGGATTTTAAAATGTTATCTATTTAGATGGACGGGATGTGACTGAAGGGCAGGTGTGTTAAAAGTAAACACCATTTCCTCACAGAGCTGAGTGTAAGGCTTGATCTTGCGTTTTCCATGTGTAGTTTGGTTTTGAGACACAGACCAACTCTGTCTTTTTGAAGTGGAGTTCTTCATTGTAGTGATTCGCTGTGACAGCTCTGAGCACTGTGGACAGAAAAACCATTTAGAGACAGGTCAGAGTAGCCAGGCCCAAGTATTTACTACTGTCAGTTGTCTGGCTGGTGAATCTCCATTGAATTCATACTGTATACAAGACAGCACTGGGTTCTGAGGACCTGTCTTTAGTTCAAAGATTAATTATATACTTTCCAAGAACTGATAAAAGAAAGATGTATCCCATTTGTATAATCGAGGCAAACAGACCTATTGGGGTTTGAGCCCTTGACTATATATAACGCCTCCTCTGTGGATTAAAATAGCTCAGAAGAACCTCTGTTCCACCTTTTAGTGATGCCAGATACACGGTGGGTGCTAAGGTTAAAGGAATCTATGCATGTGAAAAATTTAAGGGAGTTTCTATCAACACCATTAACATCTATAAACAGTTGAGGTTATTTGACAGTTTAAGAAAATTGGACATAGTTTTAAAATATTTTTCTAACAGCCTCATCCTAAAAAATTCTCACTTCACATGCTTACATTATGAGCAATGTGTATAGTCACATATATAGGCACATAGGTATATACACGCAAACACACAGACACCACACAGACAGACACAGACAACCCCCCCACAGAATCCCCCCATACACACCCCTCACAGACACACAGACAGACAGATAAACAGACACACATGCAGACACACAGACACATAGATGCAGACAACCCCCTCACAGACACCCCCCACAGACACAGACATACACACACATACACGCACACATGCACACAAACACGTGTGCACGCATACACACAAACATGCATGCATGTACACACACACACACACTCAGACACACACACGCCTTGCTTTCCATACTTGCTGGAAAGATCAGAGATGATTTTCAGATACATTGAGCCCGACACCTTTTGTTTCCCCTGTCATTTTCTGATGAGAAGCCTGAAGACTGACCTATATAAAAGCCATTATTTATCCTCAGACAGAACTAACACCGAGCCCAGGTCTCCCGACTGCCAGCTAAGGTTTTCTTTTCTCTAACACCTCATTCAGATATAATATCCCATGAAAGGTAAAAATCAAAGACAAATAAAAGCAGGAATAGATTTCCAGTTTTCTACAATTTGAGATTTCAGCAATAAGACTTTTGGATAAATTTACAATAAAAGTTGTAATTCCACATAGACTTCTTACCTTCTCAAATCTTAGAGAATGGTAAAGTATTTCAGTCTGCACAGCCTGACAACCAGCCAATCTGAATGAACGTTTCCGGAGCTAGGTGAGGAATGTAGGCAACTCACTCATCTCCAAGTACTCACAGCCCTTACTTCCTGCCTTTCTTTGCTTTATAGTCCTTTATTGGAGTTCCAGATGGCTTCGAGGGACCTTAGTTGAACTTTTAGTCATTCAGAGAAAGGCTCTAAAATTTTGTTTCTCCTAAGGACCCCATTTCCATGTCACAGAGCTGTCAGTCATTGCCCCGTACCCAGAGTATCTGTTATGAATCTTATGATAAACTGCTCATCACTCTGAAACACACCCCCACTGGAGCACACACATGAACACACACACACACATATGCACACACACATATGCACACACACATATGCACACACACACACACACACACACAGACACACACACACCATGCACACAAGAGGAGAGAGAGGGAGAGAGTCCTATCCTGAGGACTTTCCTAAACAGTGTACTTTATCTCTCCAGTTAAAATCCACCTTTCCTAGTCTTGTGTTGTTGACAAATTTACTTGGATTCAAATCTTGAACTACTTTGTTGCCCACTTGGAAAACCACCCCACTGCAACTCTTCCAACTGTGTAAGCACCTTCTATAATCCCCATAAGCCTATCACGCCAAACCTTAGCCTCTATGGTTAGCATTGCTTGCGTGTTACTCTCATTCTGTGTTTATAATTTGCCAAGAAATGATGTGGGAGTCCCCTCTGTGTGCTGTGATACCATTAATGAATAAAGAAACTGCTTTGTACCTATAGCAAGGCAGAACTTAGGAAGGCATGGAAAAGCTAGATTGAATGCTGGAAGGAAGAAGGGCGGAGTCAGAGATGCTATGAAGCCGCCACCAGAATCAGACATGCTGAAACTTTGCTGATAAGCCGCTGCCAGCCATGTACTGATACACAGATTACTAGAAATGGGATAAATTAAGATGTATGAATTAGCCAATAAGAAGGTAGAGCTAATGGGCCAAGCAGTGGTTTAAATAATACAGTTTTTGTGTGCTTATCTTCCTGGCAGGGTGGCCAGGAAGAACAAGCAACCTCTCCCCCAATAATGAAATACCTTAAAAAATAACGTTTCTGAGCTGAACATCCATCGTTAGTAAACTGATCAAAGATTAGGTTGTTATAACTTTTTTTCATGGACATCCACTAATGCATACTTATGAATAAATGAACTACAATTTGCTTTTACCACACAGGTCAATATCCCAAACCTTATTCTGAGCCGGAGAAACCAGGCTTAAAATAACTTTTGTCTCCTGGCCCCTTGTATGTAAACTTTAAGAGCCGACTGTCTGGGTGTCTGTGGCAGTCCCTGTGACCCAGTTCTTGCAGCTCTCCCTCAGGCTGTATGAGCAATTGTTGATGTGGGAGGAGGGTTCACAGCCATTTCTATCCTTTGAAGAAGCTGAGTGAGAAAAAGAAGATGAGGTGGAGCTTATCCACCAAAAGTGAGAGAATGCAGTTGCTGTAAGCACCAGTCCTCCGGGAAAAACAGCTGTCCTCTTCACTGGAGGACTATCTGATGATGTCTATTGACTTTTGATTTTCCCACAGAGAAAGAGGGGGGGGGGAAGGGCACTAGCCTCTCACTTCCTCATCCCCCTCCCTCCCAGGACTAAGCCCCTGTTTCTTTTTGTGTCCTGTTTATGTAAAAATATTGATGCTTCTTCCTGGTGGTTGTGGCACACACCTTTAATCCCAGTACTTAGGAAGCAGAGGCAGGTGAATCTATGTGAGTTCAAGGCTAACCTGGTCTACAGAGTGAGTTTCAGGTCAGCCAAGGCTACACAGAGAAACCCTATCTTAAATAAATAAATAAATAAATAAATAAATAAATAAATACCTGGATCAATAAATCAATGCATATGGATGCTTCTTGTTGGTGCAGGGTGAACCATTTTCTGCCTGGTAGCTGCCAGCACCACAAAGAATTATAAGAGTAATAAAAGATGTCTAAGCTCCCGAGAGTCCTCTAGATCATTCTTCGGTGTCTCCAAAGAGCACTCAGAGATTTTTGACACATTGGGTTTTCAGAACACCAAGAAAGTAATCCATGGAGCTAGCCATGGGTATACCGGTTGTCTTTTCAAGAAGCAAGAGGAAGGGCTAGGGTGTGGCTGGAGGGGATTCTGTGGCAGCCATCTTCCAGCTGTTATGAAATGTCTCGCAAAATCTAAATACTAATACTGAGTGCCATGAAAGCTACTCAGAATAGCAATATTGAAGTTTTCCATGTGATGAAATACCTTTGCATATCTTTACAGATAGCCTTGGTTTATTTTTCAACTTAGTAGTGCATTAAGCCATACAAGAGAATTCTGAAATATATTGGATGTAGGAATCTTCAAGATCGATCAACCAAATAGGCTAAATTTTATTGAGTTACAACTATTTCTGCGGAATCTTCCCAAAATATCTCCCACTTAAAAAATTATTTGCATTTTATTTTCAATATGTCATGACTGCAGTTTCCTTTCCCTCTGTTCCTCCCAGTCCACCCCCCACTTCACCTCTCCCCCAGGTCCTTTCCTCCTTCACTTCCTTTCAGAAAAGAGCATGCCTCCCAAAGATATCCACTAACACAACCTAACAGGAAACAATAGGACTAGCACAAAGCCTCACATCAAGGCTGGGCAAGGAAATCCTCTAGGAGGAAAAGGGTCCTAAGAGCGTATGGAAGAGTCAGAGATATCCTCACTCCCACAAAAACACAAAGCTAACAACCATAGCATATAAGCAGAGGACCTGGTGCAGACCCATGCAGGCTCCATGATTGCCACTTCAGTCTCCGTGAGCCCCTAGGAGCCCTGGCTTTGGGGGCATGGTGATAAGCATAACTGCCTTCTGAGACATCTTTGTTTCTAAATCTAAAAAAACAAAACAAAACAAACAAACAAAAAGCTTCTCAAGGACAAAGACAGAGGTGTAGTGGCAAAATGTGTGTATGAAAAGCAACTTTCATAATTTTTTCCCTTCTCAGCTTGTTTTTTGCCATATGCTAGAAAACCCATAAAGACTGAGACCAACTGTGTCAACTGTTGGTCCCCACCAAGTGAGGAAGGCAATGGAGATCACAATAGTGCAGATTCTCTGGCCCCAAGAACTTCGGCTTTTGATGAGTTAGTTTAGAGAAATCTGAACTGTGGAACAGAGTGTCACATTAACCTAGAATCAGCTACAAACATGCAACATGTTTATCGAGAGCGTGTTTGTCGGACATCAGCTTTTGCTGCTTTAAAAATAGCAAATGCTCACCGTAAAATTATTTTTAAGATAGAGAAAGGTATAAAATAAAAATGACTGGTAGTTCCACTGAAGGAGCAGCTCAACGGTTTGTGGCATTTTCTTTAATTTTATATGTAAAAGGGGTATGTGTGTTCTCCAGGGCAATGAAAGTCAAGAGTCTGTCTTCAGCTTTAGATCTGGCTTATTTTTCTCAAACTGGAGAGTGTCAGAGATTCATGTGACATCCATTAGGATGAAAAAGACTTAGCATCTGTATTTTTGACTCAGACTTTGACTCCTTGAGTCTAAATGAGTCTTTCTTATCTGCCTCATCTCAAACCTCAAGACTCCTTCAGATCACCTGCATTTTGCGATATCACTTTCTTTATTTCACCTCCCATGATGCAGTAATCCTACACCTGCCTCCCAACCTCACAGATTAGTTTCTTGTTTCATTAAACAAACTCCTCAAAACCTACTTTGATCTAAATGTTTTCCTAAATCCTTGAAGTCATCATAAATTTTGCTGAAGATTTTAAAACTTGCCTCATCATTACATAAAATCAGTCTCCCTTCTATTATTCATAGTGTAAACATTCCCCGGCTTTATTTCATGTTCATTTTCATTTGTGTGTTTTAAGTGTTTTGTTTTTCTGCATTGGTAAAGATTAGTCTCTCTATCATAAAATCATAAATTGGGGGAGATTTGTGCTCCAATTAAACTACTAATCTGAAATGGTGGTGGTGATGGTGGTGGTGGTGGTGTGGTGTGTGTAAATATATACTTGCAAATGCCAGAACTTCTTTTTTAATTTCATTTAGCACTTTCCCTCAAATATTATGCTTGGACTCAAATGCATTCTGAGCTTCTCTTTTCCACACCTAAGGTGTAGGAAACTGAATCTAGTGCTAGGCATAAAACTGGGAGCTTTATTTGTCTTACAAAAAGAAAAAGTTCACTTGATCTTTCAGAAATTTGAGGCTATTGACTGTTCCATCCTAGTACGATGGAACTAAATAATGGCTCAGACCCTGTGCTAAATCACTGTTGCTAAGTATTGGTTGAAGTTGTGGAATGGATTTATTGAATATCCCTCAATGGAAACATTAAAATATGCTAAACTTGGGCTTGTAAGACAGACTCTAAGATGTAGTGCCTGCCCTCAAGCAGTTTACAAGGTGTAAGCTTTATCTGGAAGAACAATATGTATGCCATTTACAAGTAAGTGAAAGACATCCCTAGGGTGCAATGATTGGCTTTCCACTAAATACAAAAAGTCAAAAGTAAAGTCAGTTTTTTTTTTTAAAAAATATGCAAAGGAATAATGAAGAAAGTTAATTTTACTAGTAGAGAAACTAAAAGCAAAACAAGATATCTCACACCCCCATTCCTTTCTTTTCTTCCTTCTTATTTTCTTTCTGCTTTAACCTAGCCCTTTCTTTAGTGATGCTAAATTGTAAAATGATTGGAGGCAGCCAGTACTGTCAAGAGTGTGGGTCAACAAACACTCAGAATATCGTGGGTGGCAGACTTCGAAACATTTCAGGAAAGTAAACTGGAACCATCATTAATAATGTGAAAATGTTCAAAGTAATCATCGCCTCAGTCCTACTCCTGGAGTTTGAAGAAACAGAAGGACAAGAACAAAAGGACACATAGATGTTCATTATGACATTCCAGCTAATGGTAGCATGTTATATGTGTACCAATTGGTAAATATCTAAACACATTGTGACAGGACTTCAGAGTGGAATTTTATGTCAATATTAGACATACGTGTAATTTTGTGTTAAAAAGGTAAAGAATAAGATGCATAACAAATAGAAACATACTCATCAGGTGAGGGTACAGTCAGGAAAGCTGGAGGGAGATTGCTAGAGACCCCCAAATAACTTGCTAACTGCTCATCCAAAGAGCAGACATTGACACTTTTAATGTGTCCCACGCTGTGCTAGACCCCAGCCAAACACAGGTGTGTTAGATGGAGTTGCTGACCTCCAAACAGAAGAGTGGCAGCTGTGTTTGGATGGAGGCAAACACAAAGGAAGCATAGGAACGAGACAGAAGAGTATATCGTTGCGTGCCAAATTACACGGTATGTGTTCCAGGCGGGAAGGAGATTGGGAGCTGATCCTGAAGAGTGGAGGTAGGGGCAGGGCTTGTGGACATTTCTGTTGAGTTGTTCATTTGAGTTGTGTCCTTTGAGAGTTCTCAGATCTTGTTTTCTTTTTCATTCTCCTTTCTAGGCCTTCACTGTTGTGCATCTGTGTCATTTGCTATCAGTCATTTTTCTTTTTGTTAGCTCGTGTTTGCTTATTATTTTGTATTCTGAATAAATTAATTCTCAAGAGTGTTTCTGAGCAAGATCCCCACATTATCATCAGATGGATTTTAGTTAGCTACTAAAACTCAGTCTGTTTCCATCTTTAAGAGCATGGTAAACATAGCTAGTTTCAATAAACTTAATCCTCCTGACTTTGTTGGAGTGGGAACCCAGGAAGGACTCCTTGAGGCTTAATCAATGCTTTCTTCCCAGAATGGAGTGGAGGTGGTCAAGGAGGTTGAGCTTTGATACTTGACATCCACCAAGTAGAACCATTGCACAGATTCATCCCCAAGTAATCTGTGCACTGTGAGGAGCCAACTTGCAAATGCATCTGGATACCCGCACAGGTCTGTATTAGTGTTAATCACATGGACGCTCACATACATTTTTTACGTGCGCACTCACAAGTGCAAAGATGCGGTTTCAAACTTAATTAAAAATAGAAAGCAACCAAAAGTGTGCTAGCATTTCCCCTGACTTCAGCATGATCTACCACATTGACAAAATCTCATAAATCTCCTGCCATGGAAAATTCTATGGCACAAAACCATTTTGCGCAGCAATATAGGTACTTAAAATATTCAGCAACTTTCATCATGTTTTGCCTCTTGGTACATGAGATTTTTATGTATTTAATGGTTACATATGTTATATATTTTAAACAGTATTTTTTTCTAATGGCCCCCAACAGTACATTTTTCTAAAATTCTAACATCTGTGTTTTGTTCTTGCAGTTTAAAATGATAATCTTAGATTAAACACATCTAGACACAGAAGGAAGGTTGACGGGAATTTCCTAAAAGATCTAGTGCTGAGGCATCAGAAGTCCTCATATCATGGTGACAGAAATACCTCCTACCTTTCCTTTTTTTTTTTTTTTTTTTTAAGGCAGTCCTGGTAGGCATCAGGAGGTTCCTGCTGTGGCCAAGGTTGCTGCAGGTGCACAGAAATGCAGAGAGATCTGTGGGGGGTCATTTGTTATTTATTTATAAACTTGTGCCATGTCATGTAAAATTAACACCTTTAATGGGCTTCTAACTCAGTTGCTTAAAGGACTGCATTTGGCCAGCCAAGACCACCCATGGGTTTCTAGAACTGTGTCTGTGGTTGCTCTGAGCTCTGGGGAGTCTACCTGTCACCAGAATCTTTGATTCAGCAGGTCAGAAAGATGTCTGCCCCATGGGAGAGACCAATCAGGAAGCGGAGTCTATGGGCATTTGTGCTTGAAGAGATGAGTGATTACTTCGGAGAGTAAGTTCCTTTCTCTCTCTGGTTAATGAAGAGATTTACTCCAACATTCATTCATTATAAATTGGGGGATGGCTTCTCCCATGTGTCAGCGTCCAGAGGGTCTCCTTCCTGTAAGAGTTCATAAATAATCAACGTTTACAATGAAAAGGTTTTGTAAGCATTAGCTTTTCCTGTCATAAAAATTCCCTCATGCTTCTAAAGAAAGACCAATGCAGTTTGCAGACAGAGATTCTGGAACCAAAATAGCTTTTGGTATGGAAAGTGGATGTGCTTGGGAATTTAGGAGAAAAATCTCCTTTTCCATACACCATTGGCCCTCACTTTCAAAGTAAAATATTGTTGGAACACTAGTGATAATCTAGTAAATAGAGAAAAAACATTGTTAATCAACAAACATTTGTAAGCTCCCTAGGTACTAAGTATTGTGTTTAACACAGGCTCCAGCAGAACTCATGGCTTAATAGAGAGAAGCAAGTGACAGATCATTGAAATCCAGTTTGAAGTGTCACAGTGGGGGGTCAAAGCTGGGTGCTGAAGAGGCTAGGGGAAGGAAGGACAGAGATTTGTGGAATACCGTAAGACAGGATGCTTAGAGAACAGGTGTTTCCCTATACAGAAGAGGTTGTTTTCAGTAAGCAACCTGAGCATGCATGGTGTGTGTGTGTATGTGTGTGTGTGTGTGTGTGTGTGTGTGTGTGTGTGTGTGTGTGTAATAGCTTGGTCTTAATGCCTACCAGGTTCCACCTGCACTGCCAAGAACTGGGCACTGTGTTGTGCTTTGGATATGGTATCCAGTTCAGCTCTTCCAATAGAAGAACATAATTTGTTTTTTACTCATGAGAGAACAGAGGAGGCACCAATCATTGACCAGCCTGTCAGAACTGGGAATCTGAAGGTTGATCTGCTCCCCTCTCATGCCCTTGCTTTGACTCTATTCATTCTTGAATGCCTGTTCCAGAGCAGAGGAAGCCCGAGCTGCTGGGAGCTGGGTGACACACAGCAAAGCAGTGAGGTGAGGAAGAAGAGCTCAGGAGAATGGATGGGGAAGAGCTCTGACTGCTGTGAGAAGCATGAGCTCCATTCTATATTTTGGGGACTATGGGAGGCCACCCATCAAATAGTTTTGATGGTGGGGTGGTTGGGGACAGAAATGCAGAAAGGGAGAGAGAAGTTTCTTGTGTTGTTTTGTTTTAGAAGGATATCTATGAAGACAGGCAGGAATTGAACTTTGGGAGAGGTTCTTAAGAATGGTGGGGAGGATGAAATGGGAAGGCAGTCTGCTATGAGGTATAATATAGCTTAAAACATTGGCCTTCCAGTAATGGTGCTATACAAAATAACCATTCTTTGTAGACTTTGGAGGTACAGAGACCTGAAAATTGTTAACTGTGATGTCTTAGGTGAATTCTTGAACATCACATCTGCCTCCAACATAGTAATAGTGTTTTCTTCATCAGAAAACTGTGGGGGTTGACAAGATATTCCATGCAAAGCCTTTGTCCAGTTCTTGGCTCACTGTACTTTTCTAGTGACTGACAGTCGTTGGTCTATGAACATCTTCCAGAAAAGCCATTATATCAGGCTGTTCATTGAGTTGCCCTGAGTCGGGGTACCCTGATTACTCTCTGACGGGTTCAGTGGAGAGGCTGGTAGAGCAAGAGTGTGTGAGAGCAGCAGAGATCTAGGACATTCCTGGAGGAACTGCTGCATCTAGGAAAAAATCAGAATGGAGTCTAGAACAGGACGGGGGAGAGGAAAGCAAAGGAAAGACTGCGGTGCTTCAGGTGAATGTCGGCGATGCAGAGATAAGTGTTTACACTAGGATGGTGTTACCCTTGTTTCAGTTAACAGCAAGGGTTTGTTTGTGCTTTCTTCCTTCCATTCGCTGTGATGACCTATGGTGGGTGTTCTTTATAAATCATGAACAAATTATATAGGTCAAGGGCTACAAGAATGTAGCAAAACATGTGGGCATGGTCTGGATTTGGAGACACAGCAGAAAGACTTCAGGAGGTGCTTGAGTCTGCTCCAGGTGCCTGGCCGAGCTGAAGATTTGGCTCCTTTGTTTCACTAAGATGTATGCCGTGCTGAAGCGCTGAAAATGCTTGGTGTTCTGTTGTCATTTTAAGGATTGCCACCGTAACAGATTCAAATTTTTACTTAGAATTATTTATTGTCATGGGTTATGGGCATCTGTGATGGTCTAGGGACATCTGTGATGGTCTACGGACATCCGCGATGCTCTGTGGATTGTCCAACTTGCTATCACCTTAGAGTCACACCAGACCTAGGTCAGAATCTTCATCTCCTGTTAACAGTCATGTGGCCTTGGGAGATTATTTCCCTGTCCTGGAACTTAGCCTCCTCATCTTCAGAGCAGCCATTCAATAATAAAGATGCATCAACCCTGTAGAACAATTATGGCCAAAAATAAAAAGATAAAGAAGCACAGATAATAAAGCAAAGGGCAGAAAGAACTTACACAGGACTTAGTACAAATATTTGCCAAGTATTCATAGTGTTCCTATTCATGTCCATGCTGGTTAGTTTTTGTAACTTGACAGAAGGTAAGGTCATCTGGGAAGGGGACTCATCAGCCGAGGAACTCACTGCCTCCATCAGTTATCCTGCAGGCAAGTCCATGGACCAGTTTCTTCATTAATGATTGATGGGGGAGATCTCAGGCCATGGTCTGCAGTGGTAGTTCTGGGCAAGAGGTTCTGGATTGTATAATAAAAGTAGCTGAGCAAGCCATAGAGAGCAAGCCAGTAGGCAGTGTTCCCCAATGATTTCTGCTGTAGTTCCTGCCCTGGCTTCCTTCAGTGATGTGTTAGCAAGCTCAAGTGGTGAGGAATCCTTTCCTCTCCAAGTTGCTTTTGGTTATGATATTTATCACAGCAATAGAAACTACACTATGACAATATCATAACCACTTATGATGCCTAGAGTTTGCGTATTTTAGTAAGTACAGTACTGAGCTCACGTGCTTTGAGGGAGTGGACAGTTGTTCTCTTGCCCAGCGCAAGGCCTGGCACTCACTGAACAAATGGGTGAGTGGGTACATCTTGGACGGAAGGGAGGGGGGTTCATTGTAGTCAATTTATCCCTTTCTAGCTTATGGTAGAAATAGCCACTTTCATCAAGAAGGCGGGAAGCCATCAAATAGCACATCAGTCAATATCAATTTTGCTTTATCGTGTTGCGAGGAGGATCTTAGGTCAAAACAGACTAACTAATAAACTAAAAACAGTTGGGTCAGTACAGGCTGTGGCGTTGAGCATAAGGCTTCACACTATTTCAGGTCCGGAGTGTAAGACACTGGGCTGTTTACTCTCCCAAGAATGCTCTACTCTCTACCTCAGAACTAATGCTGGATTTGCCGTTAGCTCTGTGTTCAAGGCTCTCCTTCTGTTTGTCACATGTCAAACACAGACTGTCCTCCATGGAAATTCTACCCATCTCACAAAACCGGGTCATAGTCGTTTCTGAAAATGTTTCTGAGGTAACTGACATGTGAGAACAAGCAATCCCGGCAGCCTGTGAACATGGGCCTGCAAAAGCCTGGCTTCTCTGGGGCTTCTGAAGGGTACTTAGGTTTCTAAGAAGTCATTTCTTATTCATAAAAGCTACAAAATTACTAGCTATGGACTATTTTAGAAGCAAAAGAGGAAAACTCATGGATGACCTTAAAGATTCTAAATGGTCCTAAAACGTTTCTTGAAAGGACACAATTAAAAGGAACTGGTCAGTCAATTCATTTCACCAGAATAATGGAGAGTTCTGCTCTTTAGGTCTTTGTGTTTTACCTGACAGGATGCTGGTCATGCCTGAGTAGCACGTCCTGCATCGGGGGTGTGTCAAACAGCCGAAGGTACCAACGACTGAAGGGAAAGTGAGGGAAGATCAGGGAAAGCGAACTGGGAGGGTTGGCTTCACTAGCATTCAGACTGGTGAGTCCCACGCAGTTCATGATGGCAGTCTCTGTTGCGCAGGCTATCCCACCACTTATGTGCAAAGTCATGTACCTCTTAGTGTCCTTCCAGGCGCAGGTTTCCTACAGAAAAGCGGGGATACACAGAAGCAACAGGACTGCAGGGATTCGTTTTATACGGGGTTCTCATTCCCACGTCAACGCTGGCTAGTCTGAATTAGAGAATTTGCTCTAAACCGTACTGCTACCTGATTGGTACCCCTGAAGGCAAAGGCGTCTTTGATGGAAACGTTATATGGGATAAAGGATAACCAACGTCTCTATTGAAGGGCTGCAGACAGTATTGGAAAGAGAATGGGAAGAGGGATTAGTCCCAAAGTTAGAGAATCTGCTCAGGCTTTCTCCCTCTAAAACTTTGCAATGGGTAGATGTGACTTTGGAAATGTTCCTAAGAAAGGAGCCACGTAGCTCAAGATATTCATGTTCCAGGGTAGCTAAAGTGGCCTTTTCAAATTTCACTGTCTTCAAAGATCTTAAAAGATTATAACATAAATACACAATTCCTTTCTGATGACACTTAAATCCAGTCCAAGCGTCCAATCTATGAGCAAATAAACAGGTGACATTCCAAGTCACTCAATTTCCTGGTATTATGTTAGACAACAGCAGCTAACCAACGAGTTCTAGGTTGGTTCAGTCACTTTCTGTGCTCTGTGGAAGGATAACACTTGGGAGTCATACTCTTTCAAAAGTTTCCTAAATGTATAATAGAATTAATGAACAACAAATGAATGAATGAAGTAGTATTATCACGCGCGTGCGTGCGTGTATGTGTGTGTATGTATGTGTATGTGTATGTGAATTAGATTTCAGGTTTTGAAAAGGCCATCTTTCTCCTTTGGACGTTGTTTCCTCCTGTAGAGGTACACCACCTGACGTATTTTTTTACTCTAACCACAGCTGTTGTGCTGAACTTGAGTTGTTTGTGAATTTCATTAGAGTATGGGCAATTGGAGGGTCAGTACTGACTAGTAATTATCTCTGTATCTTTAGTGCTTATATACAGATGTTTCCAAAGATGCATCCATTGGGCTTTTTTTAGAAATCTAGTTTTCATTTTTAGAAACAAGAAAGCTGGCACACTGTAGTTTGTAGTGATTTGAAACCCTGGATGAAAATCAAAAGGTTCCGAACATAAAAAAATAAAAAAGGTCTATGCCCAACATCATTTCAGCCATCAGTTTGGAATCTGGGACTAGGGTGAGGAAGAATAAATGTTATTTATTTATCTCAGGGCTAAGAACTTGGGTTTTAAACATCCGCCAAGTTTCCTGCATTAGCACCTGAGAAACGGCAATGAGAAAAACCTCCAGGAGATAATTGAAATCAGCTAATGTCCCAGTTTTCCAAGTTAGAACGTGAGTGATAATTAGAGAGCTAAGAGTTGCTTTGTGATGGGCTGCCTGAGTTTGCAGACCCCGCAAAGAGGAAGGGCTAAGTGTCCTCAGTGACGTGATATGTGAGAACGCAGACCCTGAACACAGGGATTCTGAAACCAAGGCTGCCGTGGCTTCCTGCGTGGGCTCGGAAACTTTTCCCTTCTTTTTAACCAAGGCTAAAAATAGTTTTTTTCTTTCGCAAATGCCAGTTTTCTTTTCTAATAAAGAACTTCAAATGATTGTGGAGTTTATGTCTTAGGACTGGTTGCGAACATTTTAAAAGTGTTTATTTAACGAGGTTGTTTGTTTCAACAGTAGCTCACTTAGAACAAATCGCTGAAGATGACCCTTCCTACAAACGGAATATTTACATTCTAAGATCTGAATCTGACGACACTAACCCCTGTATTCTGATTTCTTAAACAACTGAAACGTATTTATCACTGGGTTTTAATGTACTTTCCCCCTGACTTGAATTCGCTATGATTAAAAGTTCACAGCCTTGGTTACGTTATATAATTTGAGAAATAACCAACAACGTCCCTAGTGATTAAATATTCAAGTTTGCAATTATTTTGTAACTTTTGTTCTGCTCTTCGCTCACTCTAAAAATTATCATAAAATTTTGAAAGATGTCCTCAGTGTAGAATATGTCCATAAAATATTAAATATTCAATTTTCCTCTATCATGGCTTGAAAAATTCATAATTACATGATGATCCACATAATAACTCATTCTGAAAAGTCATATATGGCACTCCCTCTGTGACTGAGTTAATAATTTACTGCTGTGTGGGATTTTCACTCTGCACTGTTAGTCTTGGGAACATTTATTAAGCAAATGTTCATTTGCAAAGATCAGGATGTGAATGAAGAGGGTGAGAATTTAATGAGGAGTGACAGACAGGTGAACTGATTCCATATAGAACTTTAGTGCAGAGGAAAGCAGGGAGCTTTATCTTCTGTTGCCTCGATAGACACCTGAAATGAAATATGGAGGGCAGGGGGGAAAATGATGCTCTCCTGCAGGGCCAGCAGAGGGATAAATCAAAGGGTGGGAGGGATATAGTTCAGGCCATTTGAAAGGATGCCAGTGAATATGTTACTTTGGGCTCGGATAGCAGGCAGAATAGGGACTTTTTAATTTTAAAGTCCCCAAACGCTGCCAGGGAGAATCGTTTCTGTTTTCTTCGTTCCCTTTGTTATTACATATTTTTCACTGGCTTGAGTGATGAAAGCGTGCAACTGAATATCAAACAGGCAGAGAAAGAGTTTCAGTGGACCTGGTGATAGTGCAGGCTCAGAGATGCTCACAGAGACTGAGATTGCTGGGCAACATGCAAACCTTAGGAATGAATAATCGCTGCTCTATTATTTGGGTCATTTTTCTGCAGATGTTTGCAACCTAAGTGAGGCAGTTTTTGCTTTATCGGGCAATAAATTCCATCATATTAGTAACCCGTGACTCCACATGTCCATTTTATTTTGGATGAATTTGTTTTGATTTGTTTTGTTTGAGGCACAGTCTCGCCATGTAGCTCAGATTCACCTTAAATTCTTTCTCCTCCGTTTTCTGACTGCCGGGGTTATAGGCATTAACCACCATTCCTGGCTTACCCACACCTTGGAGCTTGCACTAGTGATAGCTTGCCAGAAGAGGCCTGCATACATGACCTCCAGACCACATGTCCTGTGGTCTCATTCTACTATGAGCTTCTGACTGATAGGTGCTAAGACTCGATAACGTGAGTAGCTAGCGTCTGCGTCATCTCAAATTGCTTTTGCAATATGGTGAAGATAAATAAACACACAAATAAACAAAGCCAAAATGAAATTTCAGTAGGAGGAGCCACACCACCAGCAGCAGAGTCCAAATTCGAACTTGTCCTTGCAGAAACCCCCACTTCATCCATGATCAGTTTGTCTGTAATTCCTTTCAACCAAGCCGTCAACCCGAGGAGGTCAGTGACAGAGACAGGAAAATAATTTATGGCCAAGTTCTTTACATCACCATAAGTCAATTTCTTCATCAAAAATATTAGCTACCAAGGTCTAAGTGAGGTCATTTTCAAATGCCAGACATAAATGTGGTGATCACTTGTGTACCCCAAGTAATTCTTCTGGCTATAAATTTTAACACGATATAAGGCAAATTTTAATAATAGCATTGAAAAGGCCCAAATTGTACCCCTATTAAAAAGGTGGTTAATATGATAATAACATTAACAGTAGCTGTTGGACAAACATTTTTCTTCAGTATCAAATACAGAAGTTCATCTTCAATCTGTGTGCTGGCATGGAATTGCTAAAGGCATGAATATTTATATATAAAATACACACTCCACACATAGACCATTAAAAGTTGCCAACAATACAAAAATATATATTTTGTAAATGCAATGAAAATATTTTGTAGGGTATGTAAACTGGATACTCCACTGAGTTGCTCAAAAATTATTTGCTTAAAGGGTAAATACACCTTGTACATCATAATGAAAGTCTTATAGGTAGGGGTGGAGATTAACACTTCAGGCTGTCTACAGAATATTAATAAAATTCAATATATTTTCTAAAAGGTATAATTTATATTTTGTGGAAATGAGAGCCTTTTCTAATAAAATTCTTCTGTCCTTCATTCTGTTCATATAATTTTGCTATAAATCATCCTGTAGGAATTTTTTCTCCTAAATATTCATCTCAGGGAGAGCCCATTTAAATAAGCCCTCTTAGCAAGATCTTTCAGAATTAAAATTACACCACAAGCAATACTTCATCCAATATGTTTCTGTCTATAGAATTTTCTTATGCCTAAAATAATATTTTTTTTTGAATTACATTATGTGAAGGTGTGGATTCGTGGTGACTTTGAAGGAAAGACCAGCACATTAGCCATCAATAAATTACCCTTTGTCTTTTTAATTGCACTGTCTTTGAGCCCACACCAAGCACGGCACCTTTCCACTCCCATATACATATATTGCGTGGAAAACCTAAGGGCGTGATTCTCTGCTTCGGCACAAAGAATGAGAAGGAGGGAAAAGGCTGCAGGATATTCTGGCTTCCTGTTAACCAGAACATTATGCTCTTTCGTGCTCATTTGAAGCTAATTTTGCTTCTCTCTGCCTGGTTGCCAGAGAAAATGCTTTAATCTAGCTCCTGATAGGAATATAGTAAGTAGTTTGAACTCTTAGGATTTGACATACAGTATGGTGAGTAGACACACATATGAGGCATCCGCGCATATATGGACACACTTGAACACAGTGCACACATGCACTGTTGGTGTGCAATCTGTTACACTGGTGTGCTTCTAAAGGTCAAACTGATGCTAAAGAGTTTGGAGAGGAATCGCGATGGTAAAATTAGCAACAGAGAACTGTATGATCCATGAGCCAAACTCACGGTATAATGAACATTGTAGAGATTCACATCTCCCCAGACAACCTGGGAATAATCCAAAACTCTCCACATGCAGGATTTCCAGACTCAGGACTTCTCAGAGAAGGGTGAGTCAGCACGTTGCCAAGTTACTGGCAAGCACAGCCAGGGTAGGTCGAAGAGGAACTTATCAGACAGTGCTGGTCTCCACTGTCCCCCAGTTCCGCACACTCTTCTTTGCATTTGGAAACTAGATTTGTGGTAGAAGCAAGGGAAGCATTTGTTTTCTGAGAGCTGAACCAACCAAGACAAAGTGTAAGTTAACATGTCTATGGTCACAATGGTTCTGTGTGTCCCCTCAGTATTTGTATGCTGAATTCCTAACTTCTAAATTGAAAACATTAATAGCCACAGTATTTTGGATGTTAGTTATTCAGCCACAGGACAAACTTCATGAATGAAACCAGTGTCATTATTTTTGTTCTCTAAAGGTGAGAGAAAAACTCTGTTGCTCTTTCTTCATATGCAGGTTCTAATGAAAAGTCAGCCATCTGGGAACCAGGAAGTTGGACTCAGACACCAAACCTACCATCACCTTGACCTTGGGCCAGAACTGAGAAGAATAAACTTCTGTTGTCTATATGTCATTTAGTGTATGGTTATTTTATTAGAGCATCCAGAATAGACTAAAAACTACCCTTCATATAAACATTGCCTGTGATTTGTAATAGACTCCCTGGATGTAGGTTTCCATAAATGTTTTTTCTTCTTCAATGTCTCAGGTCTTCTAGTAAGAGCTGGATTTGAGACCCAAACATTTCCAGCAGGCCTGCTCTGGTGCCGAGGATATCTGCACGATCACCACTATGTCCTATAAGGATATGTTTTCTATTCTTGTTCATAAATCCCTACTTATGGCTAACGTAGCTGATAAGCTAAGCAAATGAAAATGTTTGCGCTCAGGAAGTCTTTACTCAACAACGTTTTTTTGAGATAAGGGCTAACTCCTTAATTGCCATTAATTTGTACTCAATTAAATAGTAGGCACTAGAAACTATATTAATCAGTGAAGGAAACAGAAGTACCGAGAGGCTGGAGATCTCTAGGGAGCTTCATCTAAAGCAGATAAGCTCTAACGTAAGTAGCAACAAACAGCTAGTTGGCTCTGAATATGTAAAAGGGTTGTGTTGATAAAACCCAGTGTCAGAAAATTGCCTTGAAGTTTTAAAGATTTTGTGGAGATGTTAGCACTCCTTATTTTATTGAGTTCTCTAGTTTTAGATGGTGTAAGAAAAGCCAGTGGGCCATCCCTATCAGAAGACAGACTGCATCTCCACATACGTGGCATGAGAGACATCTGCCAGTAGGGTTCAGGCCAGCATGCATCTCTCCCTTTTTAATAACTTCATTTTAATCTCCTCTCTCTCTCTCTCTCTCTCTCTCTCTCTCTCTCTCTCTCTCTCTCTCTCTCCCCTCTCTCTTTCTGTGTGTGTGGAGGGGTATGGGTGTGGTGTGCAGATACCGTCAGTAACATATAGAGATCAGAGGACAACCTCTAGGATTCAGTTTTCCTCTTGTACAGTGTTGATCCCAGAGATGGAACCCAGGTTGTCAAGCACCTTTGCCCACTGAGCGATCTTGTCAGCCCCTCTCCTTGGGGACTATATGTGTTCTATAACCCACTTAAGGCTCCAAATGTATACCGTTCTGAGATATAATCTTTCCTTAGTATAGCTCTGTTGATTTGTGGGGTTCCTCAATTTTTTTTTTTTTAAAAAAGAGCCTGGAAAATTAATTCAAGGGCAGGCACCTATCGACTGTGGGTTTTCTACTGGTGAGAGCTGGAACCAGCCACTGCACAGAAGCAGTTGTCTGTCTGAGTGTGGGCTTTGACTTTGACTTCTAAGTTTACAGAGAGCTGGTTAGAGATACAGAACCAGGGCCCCACCTCAGGAGTAGAAGTTGGAGTCTGCATGCTGTTAGGTCCCCAGGTGATTCCTGTGCACACTGAACTTACAGGGATGCTAAGCTAGATTCGTAGGGTCACCATGCCTTAGGATTTTGGAATTCTTTAAGCCAAAATGGCTGCAGTTGCATCTCCTGCTCCCAGACCTATGCAGTCCAGAGGAATTATTTTGGGTGAAATAAGAACAAATATAGAATTTCACTGAGAGACTTAATTCTCATCACAGAAAAAAAAGGGACAAGATTACTCTCGCTTTCTCAGAATTTTTCCCTTGAAATCGAGTGTTTCCCTTCCAGTCCAGTCCTTTAGAAGGCCAGATGGGTCTTTTGGCAGCTTCATAACCTGGGACTTTTTTTCTTAAGGACTTGCCAACCATCTCTTTGAATGCAGTACTAAAGGGAGCCAGGGACCCTCTTCCAGCTTCTGTGGGAGGCTAGGGCATACCTTAGGTGGCATTTCCAAGCTACAAAGAACATTTCCTCCTCTGGAGACATTCACTCATTTTTCCTGTAGACAAAGACACATGGCTAACTCGGAGGGGGACCCTTTGACACTGGAAGTAGCATTGTTACTGACAAGACCTTCACGTGCCGTTGCTTGATTGGTGATTGCTTCTCTCAATGACGTCCACGGCATGGGTTGTCTAAGCTTAGCTACATGAAAGGGCGTGCGATTTTTATTGTCTTTGCAAACTCAGTGGAACATAATGTCCAACACATCCGGCTTTACCAGTTGTTCAACAATAATACCAATATCTGTTTTGACTGCTTTGTGGGAGATTTTCTGTGTGGAAGAAGTGTTTGCTCTTTAATTATATTTTCACAACACTATATTGTTATATTGGTAAATTATTAATATTCGTAATCTGTATATTCCTATATTGATGCGTCTTCCTTCTTTCCTTAGTTCCTCCCTCGCTCTTTCCCTCCCTTTATTCTTTCTTTTTTTTCCTCTTTTCTGGAATATTGTTTTGAATTGGCATACAGACTTACCTTTTCCCAGGCAAATAGTTCTTGAGGGACAGGCAGGAGGTTGTGTGAGCAGGTACGTGTCACAGATGTCCCGAGGAAGGAGAACAACCTCTACACGCTGATTTAAGTCTAAGAATGCATTTCTGTACAGAGAGGAAGCAAGCTTTAGGAACTAGTTGTCTCTCTGCTTAAAGGTCTTGAGACGGTGGAACAAAGAAGGTTTCTGACTCACACAGAAAGGAGTTTAATTTGGGAAGACCGCTCGCTATACAAGGAAACCACGAACCTTTTTGTCTGGAGAATTGTCAGGGCAGCCGCCGGATGAGGTCGTTATTTCTACCACCACATGGGTCGGTCGCACAGTTGTGTGCCCGCCCTCTTTTCATCCACCGCCATCCGTGTCGGTGTGCGTGAGGAAACCTCGAATTTGTCCTCCGTGGGATGGGGAAACACTTAGTTAAAATGCAATGACGGAGCCCAGTGCCAACAGACAAGGGAGATGCAGGTTATCCCTGCCCACCCATGGAGCGTTATCAGCCAAACAGGACATTTAAACACAGTCCGCATAATAGAGCCAAGCAGCACTAACATTTTTTTTTCTACCATTAAAATGTACAAATCCTTGTCTGAGAGGAAGTTTCTGGGGGACGTTCTAGAACCTCCCGGCTCAGTCTAGCGTCTGCACAGCTTTTGTGTCCTTGAGCCTTTTCATAAGCAGGAACAGCAGCGTTTCTGATTGAATACCCTCCGTTTTCAGTATCAATACACATTTAACCTTTGGAAGCCAAACACACACTTGAAGTAAACAATAAAATATCTTTTTATTCCCCCCAAGGTCGAGACTCTGAGATTATTTGCCCATAATGTGACTTAACTTCTGAATATTGCCCCCTTTTCACCTCTGATATTTTGACCTTATTCTTGACAGAAAGCCACGGAGCAAGCACTCTCTGCCTTAAAAGAAACAAATAGAAGCCTCACGTTCTGCATAACCACAGAAGACTAATTCCACGTTGGAAAGCATCATTTACTACTATCCAGGAATTTTATGTATAATTTTTTAAAACCACAAATTTAAAGCTACCTGGTATTACTTTTCTTAATTAAGCCGGGCTGCTCCCACAATTCAAAAAGCTTCATTTTTTTCCCAGCTTAAATTAAAGTCCCCGTGCAGTGCACTGACCAAAACAAATAATCTATGACCTGCAAACAAGACACTCACAGTCCCTGAAGAATCACGCTCTTGTTTCCTGGAGGTTATACATCTTTGAACCTCTCTTTGCTGTAACGACCTTCTGGCGCTCATTAGCATACTGATTACCATTAACACAGCTATAATGCAGCAATTTTCTTGGTGTATGTCGAGGAGAAATGCTCATCTGAATGCAGTCAAGGGACAAAATTAACTGCATAAATCTAGAGCGCGAACTGGATCTCGTCCAACTTTGCATGGGTTGTCTCTCCTCTCCTGGTTATGACATCATCAGCTAGATTCCCACTGATGGCTTAATAAGTGTCGTAGGGTTTCATATTTAATTTCCTTTCATCTCCGCATATTACATTTCAACTTAATTTCAAGAGTGTCCGACCACCTTATTAGCGTGTCTCATAATATATATTTACCTTTAATCTTTCATCAGTGTCCCATAATGGCTCCTGTATAAGATTCCTATCTATTTATTTTTACATCATTTCCTACTTTACATTCTTAGAAACATGTTGGGGAGTACAGTAGATTTTAAGTATATTCATGTACAGTGACATATTTCAAGAACTAAATAAAAGGTTGGGTTATGGCTAGCTGCGTATGTTATTAGAGGGAGACGTGAGTATTTTGGGAGACAGAATTTGATGAACACATGTTGTTGGAGAATGCTTACTCATTCCTGAAATAATCACACAGAGGCCATATTATTAGCAATACTGTTTGGCTAATAGCTCAAGCATATTTCTAGCTAGTGCTTATGTCTTTGGTCAGCTCACTTCTTTTATATTTACCACGAGGCTTGTGGCCTACTGGCAAGGTTCCAGCTGGCAGTTCATTTCTTCCCCCTCTGGCGGCTACATGGCATCTCTGGGAGGGGCTACATGGCTTCTCTGGGAGGGGCTACATGGCTTCTCTGGGAGGGGCTACATGGCATCTCTGGGAGGGGCTACATGGCTTCTCCTAACTCCTCCTTCTTTTCCCCAGCATTTCAGTTTAGTTTCCCCCCAAGACGGCTTCTTTATTAACCAACGGTATTCACAACATACAGAGGGGAACCCCGCATCAAACACACATAAAAGGAAGTGACGCGTTAGCAGGTTGAACAACGCAGAGATGAGACCTGATTCGCCTCTTGCCAACTGTCATAGGCAGTCAGAGTTTCTCTGATAACACCCATCTTTAAGTTTGAGCTAGGGACTGCTCTCAGATTGCAACCTGTGAAGCAGACAGGAAAGCTCACAGGCCCCTGAAATTCCTCATCTTGGACTTTTCTTTGAGAGCGCTTCTTTAAAGATGAAAGCTGACGAATGGCATCAAGGAGATTTGAAAAATTGATTCCCACAATGTTTGAATATAACAGGAACTGTAAGTAACATGACAGAACCAGTCTCACCAAAGTCAAAGCCTAATAATCACTCTAAAAACAGAAGAAACATTATGCATTTGTATGGACATTGCTCAAATTGAAAACACTGAGCTCTAAAAAATAAACAGACTGAGAAAAGTATAGCCAAATAGGTTATATGGCTGCCTATGATCCCAGCATTCAGAAACATAGACAGGGTGTACCCAGGTGTCTGAGTTAGGGTTTATATTGCTGTGAAGAGATACTATGACCACAGTAACTCTTATAAAGGAAAATATTTAATCGCGGTGGCTTACAGTTTTAGAGATTTAGTCCAATGACATCATGGTGGGGACACAGCAGCATGCAGGCAGGCATGGTGCTGGAGAAGTGGAGAGTTCTACATTTTCATCTGTAGGCAATAGGAAGTGAACTACACCACTAGGCTAAGCTTGAGCATAGGTGATCTCAAAGTCCAGCTCCACAGTGACACATTTCCTCCAACAAGATCATTTCTGCTCCAACAAAGCCACACCTCCTAATAGTGCTAATCCCAATGGGGGTCATTTTATTTCAAACGACCATACCAGTACAAGCTGGTTATCTACACTAACTGAACTGGAGAATGCAGGGTCCAATTGAGAGACTCTGCCAAAATAAATAAAGTGGAGAGTCATCAAGGAAGACATCATGTCATCATGTCGGCTTTGTGTCTTTACACACACGCACACACACACACACACACGCACACACACACGGGAGAGAGGGAGAGATACATACAAAATAAAGTCTTGAGTTCTGAGTACCTTAATTTTTAATTTTTACTCAACCATGTTCAGTAATTTCTAGTCTGCAAGCATACTGTGGGCCAGTAGCTACCCCAAGGCTGTTAAAGCCAATAAGTAGTTACCTCTGATGATTTCCTAGCACTTCTCAGGGTGGAGGGAGCCAGTGGAAGGGTGGTGCGATGATCAAAGTGCCAGTTCCAGCATCTTCTGGTTCATTCCACATCAGCAATTGACCCAAGTGCTGCAAGCGATGCTGCAGACACCGAGAGCTTTTCTCTGGAGATAGGATTGAGAGACACACAAAGAGGGTGTGAGAGTTGAAGGAATCTGGCTGCATTGGGTTTTGTAGGCAGGGTAGGAGTTCATGGATTCTGAGCATGAAGCAGAGCCTCATCTTCTTGCTTGGATTGTTACAAACACAGATATGGTATCCCTGGGGTTGAAAGATTTAAAGAACCCCAATAGACCTGTTCTCCACTCATCACGTGAGGACGATCCTGACTTGATTTCTGCTCTGTCTTTGGGATGGATGAAAGACCAAGGAGTCTGCATATTCCCCATTTTTATGTTTCTATACAAATTTTAAAGTGTAACATAATGGAAAGAGAAGAAACTCATTGAATGTGAGGTTCACCCAGCTGTATCTTCAGTCTCCCCCACTAGTCACCATTGTTGTTTAGATGGCCTGACAGGTTTCTCCTTTTCATGAAGTTGTATTTGATTCCTTTCTAGGTTGGGTGCTAGGTAAGGTACCCTTCTAGTAGAGAAGAGCTGGTTTTGCATCAAGCAGAGGTGAACACCTGTGCTTCACTTCCTTGTTTGAGCCCATGAGCAAATTCTTGAGAAGCTTGTGTTTATCATTACTCTCACAAAAACACACAATTTAGGACCAGAGGACCAGGTGTAGCAGTTAATCACACTTGCTGCTCTTGTAGAGAAGTCAGGTTTGATTTTTAGCACCCACATGGCATTCTACAACCTCCTGTAACTCTGTTTTCAGGGGATTCAATGCCTTCTTCTGGCCTCTGTGTGCAGAATTACGTGCATGCTGCTTATGCACACTCACAGCCAAAATACTCATACACATCAATAAAAATAAATCTATTTATAAAGAAGATAAGTTAGTACATGTAAGCAAGCATTACATTTTTGAAAATCACCTCAATGAGATTCCAGTTGGGCTTTGTCTCAGTTAGGGTTTCTATTGCTGCTACAAGAAAACACCATGACCAAAAAGCAAGTTGGGGAGGAAGGGGTTTATTTGCCTTACACTTCTAAATCACTACTCATCATTGAAAGAAGTCAGGACAGAAACTCAAACAGGGCAGGAACTTGGAGCCTGGATCAGATATAGAGGCCTTGAAGGGGAGCTGCTTACTGGCTTGCTCAGCCTGATTTCTT
>NW_004949100.1:11204931-11207265 GCF_000317375.1 Microtus ochrogaster | reverse complement strand
TTCTAATTGGGCAGTACTTTTTCTTAAAATTATGCATTTGATAAATGGTTTTAAAGAGTAATATTTAATGGGGAGGGGTTAGTAGATTTTAACATCCAGTGGAACTGGAGATGATACAGAGACAGGAAAAAACCTTTGTGGAAGTGAACTACAAAGATACCCACACTTTGGGCAGAATTGTCTGCTGGGTTTTTGAAATGTTAATTTTTATTTACTTGATGACACAAAAATTGGAATTTTTCTAAAATAAATTAATGTAGTGACCATGAAACCAAAACAAAGGAGGAATTTAATAATATCTTAATTGTTTAGGTGCTATCACTCACTCAGTCATGATTTACTGAACCTGAGGCTAAATACAAAGAAAGGGTCTGTGCCTGATGATGACAGAAGTTGTGAACTGAGCGGCCGTGTGGTAAAGAGGGCCATGTGACCCAGTGCTGGTGAGGAAGGGGATTAGTGACAGCAGGGCAGACCTGGTGTTGAGACAGAGCTGGGAGCTGTGTTCAGATCCACTTCCATCATTTGCCAGCTGAGCAACTTTGGCATGTGGCTTTCTTTTGTGTCCGACTTTCTCACTTATAAAATAAGGATGAGCAAAACCTCCCCAAAGGGATTAAGCAGGGTATCTCCAAAGCAGTTAGGAAATCAGTGGTCAACAAGTAGCGGGTACAGTTGTAGCTGAGAGCCCAATGGTCTTCTTTATTCCATGCTATAGCCTCAGGTGAGAACCTGTCTGAAAGGCAGTGAGTACATCCTAATACCTGTTCTTCATCACTTTAACATCCTTGAAAGTGATAACACACGTCAGCGTAGACACAAAGCTACCAGTTCTCACATAGAAGGGAGTGGAGAGATGGCCACTGGTCCTATTTTACTGACATAGATGGAATCGATTCAAATCATAAAGCTCATCTTTGCTAGTGCAAAATAAAAAGATAGCAGTTTTGGTGTTTAGGAAAAAGCCTCCATTCTGATAGGCTTCTTGGATAAAGATGAAAACCCATTTTCCAAGAAAATGGATTGGGTATTACTAGTTATACAATAAATTTTCAAACAGCGTTATCCATTATGATGCAAAGGAAGTGAGAATTCTGGACAAATGACAAATCAGATTCTGGAAAATGAATCAGATACAAAGAACATTTAGCAGGAGGCCGGAGACCATTGATGGATGATTTGATGATAATCATCTCTAGATTAATGAACCAAGGCCACTGAGTGTGGTATAAAGAACAACTAGATACCAAAATGCTTGCTTTCCTTTTCATCACCTCCTTGTCAAGCTGGACTCATATACACAGTGGTCAGGAGAACCAAACCCTAATTAATTCAAGTGCATTAGATTTCATTTCATTAGAATGCACTGATAGAATGACCTATAATGCTTCAGTATAGAGAAAGTGGATGATTCTTTGCATAGCTAGTTAATATATACCTTTTACAGGCAGGTCGCCTTCTAGATGCAGCAGTATAATAAGCTATACCATACCATTATATAAGTTAATTCTGACTAAAATGAGATATTGTTTTACATAATGAATACCAAACATGGTTTGTAATGGAAGAAGTGAACACCTTGTAGTTTGGTTGTGTAAAGTCAGAGGTGGTTCCTCACTGTGAAGTTGAAGTATACAAAACATCGAAGCAGACAGATCTCATCCTCCTTCCTTTCCACTTCAAGAACAAATAGTGAGACCCCAGTCTTGCCTGTAGCCACTACCTTTATTCACAAGCTATTCTGAGCTGAGCCATTGGTTTAAAAGGATTAGTGCTGGCCTAGTACCAAATATTAGGTGATAGAAATTAGGTTACAGAATATTATCATATCTCAAAATTGCCTAAAGGGATCCTGAATTTACAAAACACACTTTATGAAGTATTTTGAGGATTACTTAGGATGAATGATTATTTAATAAATGTTTGGGTATGTTTCGTTCCTTCACAAAGCTGTGTTTTGTAAAAATAGCAATGGAGTCCTTTCACTGACCTCAAATTGTTTCAGTGCCAAGCTTACTGACCAAAGCAATGTAAGAAATATCGTGAGCAAACTGGCTAAAGTAAAATCTGTAACGTGCTTGCATGTTTTCTAAAGTGGCATTTAAATTTTTTCCTGTTGTTTTGAAGGAGTTTCTACTTGTTCAATAATTCCTGCACTGAGTTTTGTATTGATCTTCTTACCACCTTTGATTAGCACCGATACCTACTTAGTTTAAAAATTCAAACATTATGTTATTTCTTTCCTCTGGGTGCACTAGATCCAGTGACATTTTGTTTTGAGGAATGCAGAGTGCGTTGTCTTCAATTTCCCCCAAAGGAAATGCTAGTAAAAGG
>NW_004949100.1:11197300-11204631 GCF_000317375.1 Microtus ochrogaster | reverse complement strand
GAGAGAAGACCAGGGAAGAGCACAGTGTGTAATCCTGATAAGAGTCTGCATGGGCTAACAGCCAAGCACCATTCTAAAACATTGATTATATTTTAATTGTAATTGTTTCTCATATTAATTATTTGCATTAGCAGGTTTCACTATGACATTTCCAGACAGGTACATATTGTTCTCTGACTACAAAGCCCTCTCTGGAATTTCTTTTACCCTCCCTCTGTCCTCCATTTCATCTCAATATTATGTTGTCTTCTAGTTTTTCTTTCTTTATATTGTTTATTTTCATGTCAAGTAATTGCTGAGCATTTGACATGTGTGTGACTATGTCATAAAATTCTTTCCACACAGGGGCTAGAGAGATGGCTCAGTGGATAGAATGTTTGCCTCCCAAGAGTGAGGACCAGGGTACAGATTCCCAGAATCCAGGTAAAAGCTGGGCACACATGGCCATTATCTGCCATCCCAGCAGTCAAGAGCTCCCTGGGAAAGCCGAAATCACCAGAGATGGTGAGTTCTTTCTCAGAAAGATAAATTGAAGGGGGAATGAAGAAGATCCACATCAATTTTGTGCCTTTACATGTACACCTGTGCCTACACACGTGTACACACATGCTCACCCCACAGGATAGGAAAACACAGATGCTGGTTTATCTTCTAAAACCCCATGACCCGGTTGTTATTGACCTTTAACAGGGGAGAGCACAGGCACTCAGGGGCATTAAAAATTGTGCTGCTGAACATTGAGCATGTACACCAAATCAAAGTCTGTCTAATTCCCAAACCTGTGGCTCTTCTTTCCATCTATTAACCACCTGCTGTTGACAGTTTTCTGTCCTGCCAAGTTCCTGCAGTCATTAAGTCCCAAAGAAATCATACAGAGGTCTACATTAGTTATAAACTGATTGGCCTAGTAGTTCAGACTTCTTATTGACTAATGCATATAATTAATATGAGAAACAATTATAATTAAAATATAATCAGTGATTTAGAATGATGCTTGGCTGTTAGTCTGTGCAGACTCTTATTATGATCACACACTGTGCTCTTCCTCTGGTCTTTTTGCCTCTTGAAGCCAAAGGAGCATGTCTGCCCCTGCACCCCCAGACCTGTGCATAGAAGGGAAACACACTGTGTTCCCTTATAACTAACATTAGTCCATAATTTTGTCTGAGTTAGACATGTGGCTCGATATGTTTTTTTGCAAGGTGGTCACATCTTGCTTCTTCTGTGGCTGGGTCATGAATGCAGACTAGGACTTCCTTCTCCCCAGAATTCTCCTGTTCTCATTGACCCACCTCTACTTCCTGTCTGGTTGCCCCACCTATACTTCTTGCCTGGCTACTGGCCAATCAACATTTTATTAAAATACAATTGACAGGGTACGAACCATTATCCCACAGCAACCTGCTTTCAAGCAGACCAGATTTTCATTGTTTCTAAAAAGTGTCTATCTAAAAATTGGGGATTTGGGGGCTAGAGAACTGGCTCAATGTTTAACTTGTTGCTCTTCCAGAGGACCCAAGTTCAGTTCCCAGTACCCAAGTCAAGTGGCTCATAATGTCTGTAAATCCAGTGTGCCAGGAGATCTGACATGCTCTCCTGGCCTCTGTGAGCACCCCCACACATGTGGTATACACATACAGAATCACACACATATAACTACAACTAAAAGAGAGCAAATCTTAAAACACAGAAGAGAGGTTTCCATGCATCTACTTCTGAGGCAGTTCTATACAAGTTCACATGCTTTTCTGCCCCCACCCCCAGTGGTACTGTCGACCGAATCTAGGCGCTCACATATGTTAACCCAGCATATTACTTGAGCTATGTACAGTGGGTTATATATCCAGTACCCTTTCCACCTTTAATTTTGGGACATCGTGTCTGTCACTGAGTTGCTCAGACTAGCCTTCAGCTCACTTTGTAGCCTAGTGATCTTGTGATCCTCTTGCTTCTCAGCCTCTTGAGTAGCTGGGATTACAGGCCTGGATTTCATTCTATATTTTTGAAGTGATTTGATTAGGGGATACTGTTACTGCTTCTTCCGGCACATGCAGGGGGTCTGTAACTTAGAGTGGTAAAAGAGTATCTAACTTTTAAGCCTCCTTTATTTATATAATGGCACAATTTTAGGGCACTTTTATTTAAAAGCCAAAATGTTAGAGTAGGTCATGTCGATTGTACCACTATCCCAGAGATAGACGAAAGTATTTCATTGTCTTCCCTTAAAGGAAAGTACATATGATGGAGAAAAAAAAAAAACAGAATAGAAAGGAAAAAAAATAATTTTATCTCTAAGAAGATAGTGCTCTTTGATATTCGGACTGCATATCCCTTAAGTCTGCTCTTCTAACTCACATGTAATAGCAAAATAAAGTCATAACACATGTGTTACATCTCACTAGCTTCCAACTAATCATGGAAGGATATGTCTGCATTACTAAATACGAATGTAGGAATAAATCTTAGGCATTATCATTGGGCTCAACATCACCTCCCTCCCTACTTCCAACATCAAGAACTGTTTAAAATCTCATGATGCCTATGGTAGGAGGATATGCTTTACTCTTTCAGCCAAGAAAAAGAAAAACTGATTATCAAATGTATCTGTACTGTTTTCTCCCAGTGTTATTATTACTATTATTATTATTGTTTACAGTAAGTGTAGTCCTCTCAGAAAAAGTAATAGATTGGCACACTGCAACATCAACTTCTTTTTGATGATTATAGTCGGTATGAGTGAAGCCATTTGATGCTCTGCTGTTGTGTAAATTTTGCTAAATTTTGTTCTGGGAGTGGGGTTGATATGGTCACAGATCGAAGCCTGGGCATTTTGGCAGCGGTGAAATCAATGCTGTTTTGCGTTTCCTTTATTGATAGACTTTGGAGGGCCACACTTAAGACCAAGTCTGCATTGACATTTTTGTCAAGCCCTGATCCAAAAAGCCAAGGTAAACTGTTTGACATCCACCAACAGTCAACCAAGTATCCCTCTTTTGAAGTGAAATAGCTATGAAGTTTCTTATTTTCTTTCTTAAATCTCTATAATAGTCTATTACTTCCTTCTATTTATGTGCTTATGGATGTATTTTTAATCTTAAATAACTAACACAAATGAAGATATGCATATATACCTATATTATAGAGCCTTTCAATCAGAACTTTTTACTGATGATAATTAAAAATGACAGATAGCCCTACAAGCTAAAAAGCAATCAGAGATAAAACCAGATCAAACAAGAACACCAAAAAGAATTCAACGGTTTTATCCCCAACTTGAGAGGAAGACAGCCCCCTGGTGGATTTGGGTTTTTGCCTGTTGGTCTCCCAGGCTCTCCTCTCAGTCTATGAACTGGTGGCTGCTGGGGAGAAGCGGGCAGTGAAGCACAGGACTGTATTGTGTGTGGAAAGGTGAATCCAGCATTTCATGGTGATTGTGTTTGGATGTCACATGGATTTGCTTATTTTCTCCCTAACCCAGAGCTTCCAAGGCTGAAGCTCAAAGTGCAGGAGATCCTGACTGTAATGCTAACTAGATCTTCAAGGACCTTCAGCAGCTTTGCATCTCAGCATCCAGAGTGCCTTGTGGTGGCAGGAATGTTCTGTATTTATTTGATTTTAATTTCCTATCTATCATAGACTTGACTTTAATAAAATACTGAACAATACATTGGTAGTCATGCAATACCAATTCTCTAAAAAAACATTAAATATAGTATTATGGGCAGTTAGGACCAATTTGAACAAAACCAAAACCTGTCCAATGGACTAAATGGTGACTAGACAGCTCAGAAGTTCTTCTTGGATGCTGAAAACATGCAAAGGAATCTGCTAGATTCCATAACTTTTCTAGGATTCTCGGGCCTTGGCTTGTTTTGTTTTTGTTTATAAGTTCCTTGGAGTTCTTGAGGATCTTGTGTAAGGTGGTAGAGACTTGAATTAATAATGTTCCAAACACAGCATATAAACTGATAGGGAAAAGTGACCAGTGTATCTGATGCAACTTCAATGTATTACTTTCAACATTTTCTGTAGAAAAGATTTTTTTTTTTTGGTTTTTCGATACAGGGTTTCTCTGTGGCTTTGGAGCCTGTCCTGGAACTAGCTCTTGTAGACCAGGCTGGTCTTGAACTCACAGAGATCCACCTGCCTCTGCCTCCCGAGTGCTGGGATTAAAGGCGTGCGCCACCATCACCCGGCTCAGAAAGATTTCTTAACTGCTGTGTTGAGAGATAGCATCATTAGCAGACAACACAGAACTAAGAACACACACAAGTGCACCGAGAACACGTGCGCATGTGCAGAACATTCACAAACACACCGAGACTACGTGCGCATGTACAGTACATACACAAACACACTGAGAACATGTGCGCATGTGCAGTCATCATACCCACATGTGGCCCTTGTGAGAACCACTTAAAAATCCAAGTGCATCTCAGTCCTAAGACCGACTTGCCTTCCTTCGTTATTTATTGTTTAGTTTTGAGATTATATTTTAATTAGAACATTTCTCCCTTCGCATGTCTCCCTCCAAATCCTCCCGGGCACCCGTACCTGAGCTCCTTCAAATTCATGGCCTCCTTTTTTTACTAGTTGCTATATTGCATAACTATATATATTTATATATACACACATATTTTTAGCTTGTCGAGTTCATATAATGTTACTCGGATGTATGTTTTCAGGTCTGGTCACCTGGCAAAGGACAACCATCGGTGTTCTCTTCCCTGTGGAGGATCATCTCTTCCACTTCCGGTTTTTCGCAGTTGCCTGCAGTTCCTTGTGGGCTTTCCCCATACAGTTTATTATGTTTATTGGCGGCCTCCTTGTTCAGCCCGTATTTGGGAGCTGACCTGCTTTCTTTTAATTCAGTTTAGGTTTGCCTTGGAAAGGCAGCAACTTTCCTAACATAAAAGTAGCTTCGAGATTCCTGGCGCTGTGATCTGTGTTCCTTTCTCTCCGCCATGAGGTAAGGGCTGTTGGAGAGCCAACGCATGGCTTAAATGAAATGAGTTCTTTTATATTTCACTGCAGGAAATATATTTTTTATTAAATGGGGGGAAATTTCAATGCATCCGAAAGCTTTTAGAACGCATCTCCAGGACAGGATTATAAATCCATGAAAGGTTTATAAGTCTGCTGCTCCTGGGTTGTGAGGCTTCTGTGCGCTGGCTCCCACTTTCACGCTGCAGACAGGCGAAAGGCTTGACTGTGCGCGTCGAAAGGAAACAGCTGAGCAGATCCCACCCAAAGGCACCAGCAGCTGAGCAGATGCGGCCAGAATGATGGTTCCGTGGTCTAAAGGCACCTGGCTACCGCAACCGGTTTCAGGGAAGCTGCAACCAGAGAGTTGTTCTGGAGATAAATCAAATTACCCAGGATGGAAACAAAACAAAACAAAACAAAACAAATTTATTTGTCTAAATTTAGGCAGGAAGCCTTGAGATAAGACTGGACTCATCAAGGTTTATGTAAGAAGACTATCAGAGAATTTCCATATTATCTTCTTTTATTAATCCTTCCAAGAAGTTTATTTGCTTTTTGGCCCCATGTTACCCTGAGCAGATGTCTTAATTGAGCTGTTCATAATGATGCCTAGATCTTCCTTAGTGCGAGGTGTCAGCTAATTCAGAGCACATCAGACCAATTAGTTTGTGGAAACTTTAAATTGACTTTTCCAATAAGTGTATCTGTGCAGTAGGTACTTGATACTGCACTGGCCGTGTATGACCTCATCGCTCTCTCTTTTAGGTTTCTTTGGGAATACCTTGGAATAGCCACAGTTCAGCTCATCTGCAAAGGAACACTGTGATCACGTGGTTCAGCTACTCAGTCATGTTTCGTTCCTTCTAAAAAGCGTTTTCACAGTGTTCTGGCTATCAACCCTTATGGTTTTCATTGAAAAATGTATGTACCTGAAAAAGACGGTGGGTATCACAGATCTTCAAAAAATGAGGGAAGCCATAATATACGTGCCTCGCGATGAAATCTCACACAGAAGAAATGCATGCTAATAAGAATAGATGGGATAATGAATTCTAATGTTTCTAAGTAGATTTGATTTTTATCAAAGCACTGTTTTTTAATGTGACTTGAAATTAAATAAGTTGGAAGCTTTTAATTCTTTTCTTAATCTTGAGAATTTTGAGAAAACAAACAACTTCAAGGGCCCATCCTGTCAAACATGTTGCTTTTAAAGCTGGACAGCTAATATATTGTAAGAGAGAGAGGATTGTGACTTATGATGTGGTGACTATTTCATCTGTGTTTTTATAAATACATTTTGAAAATCAATGATGATGTCTCATCTCTGGAAAGAAATTATATAGATCAGATACAAGGCAAGCCTGCTAATGAACTCTGCTACTGCCTCAACCTTGAGTTAAGAATAGTTCAAAACTACTTGGGAACTATTTCAGGATTTTTTGAAATTATAGTTTGTTTTTGATATAGATAAATTCTCATTTTATGTGAACAAATAAAATCTGTTGCAACCCTTTTGATCACCATGAATAAAATACTATACAGGTTCACAAACTTACTATTATTTTCACCAAATTATATGTAAGGTTGAACATAAATATTAAATGTATGATGATTTGCCTTAGTTAATTCCAATTGACTGAGAATCTCAATATAAAAATGTGCAGCAGATTAAAAGCATTGTTCCCTATAGTTACTCATAACAATATATGTATTTTGTGAGTCATATTTTCTAAGTGATAGTTTAAATCAAATGAGAATCACTCAATTCATCATCTATAGATTATAAAGTGTGATTTTGAGTCTGAAAGTTATAAAAATTAATACTTTATGTAATCAATGGCAAATCTACATATACTTCATGAGTCTCAAATATCCCCTGGATTCACTGGAGACTTTGGATCACTAGCAATATCAACTAAGAGGGTGTTTAGTAGCAAAAATGTCTTTTAGTAGACAGAAGTAAAATATAATGCCCATTTGGCTGTTTAGTAAGTGATTTCAGTGATAATAATTCATTTTGCATGTTGTGTTAGTATTTTTAACATCAGTTTTGACAACTCAGCCACTCACGTCTTTGTGGTTTTATCTGTTTCCTACATTCTCCAGTTCTCTCCAGCTCCCCGAAAACTGGCTGATCCTGGGAATGGGTATCATTGTCAAGGAGGTAAGAGAACAGAAAGATACACAATGAGGTTCAGGCTTATTTTGTAGACAGATATCTGTCCCATCTTATACAGAATATTTATGCACTGAAAAAATCCTATGTAGAAAGGGGAAAAGAATATTTTGTTATAATACTTTAATCTATTTTCCTCAACACAAAATTGTAGAATTCAAAATGTAGT
>NW_004949100.1:11178512-11197170 GCF_000317375.1 Microtus ochrogaster | reverse complement strand
GAAAGCAAAGAATTATTTAAAAACTATGTGAATAGCTTGCACAAATTTTGATTGTGAAAAAAGCTATCAAGATGAAGAACAGCCATTACCATAGAAGACTGAGCACAGATGATGTGTGGGTTGTTCAGGAGACACTGTTGTCTAAATCATTTTCTTCTCTAGCCCAAAGATCTAAATTATCGCATTTAGAATATTTCAGTAGTCTCCAGAGTGTGCTATTAACCACCTAGCTCAGCACAAATGCCTACAGAGTTAAGTATAGCAATATGTATTTCATAGAGAAGAAAATAGCTATCTTAAACTAATCAAATCTCAAAGTTGTGCAAAAGAAATGATGGGGAAATGGAATGTGATTTAACACTAAGGTCTCAAAGGTCAAGAATTAGAGCCCATCATGGTGTCTCACCCAACTCAGGAAACTGTGGGCAAAGGAGGCCATTGTTTTCAGTGATGTGGCCACTGTTGTGTTGGTATGCTCCAGTGCACAGCTCTCCCCGATTAAACCTAGTGGGTTACAAAGCAAACAAAACAAGAAGACCTGAGTGGGATTTGAACTTGGTCAGAGGAGGTGATTGGTATGAGGCAAGCAGGATAAGAAAAGGTGTGGAGATGAGAGTGACTGGAATGTAGCACTGTGAAAATAATGAAGAATGTATTTTTAAAAAAGGAATTAAGGTCCCAGCATTTTCATTTCTCAGTTTCCTGGCTCTGTTCTGCCATTGCTGCCACAATGGACTGAATCATTTGACCACGAGAAAGTAAATCTTCCTCCTCTTAAAAAAAATCAAGAATTAAAAGATTTTGTATGGGAAAATAATTCTCAACTTGGAAAAGGTACATTCCAATGTTTAGAGTTCAGTTAGAATTTGTTTACCCAGAAAGAAGAAAAGTGGATTTGACATGTTGAACAGGAATATAATTTTAATAACAATATTGTCTCCCTCTTTCTCTCTCTGTGTGTTGAACATTGTGAAGTTGAATATTTGTTTAAGGTAAGATTTGTATGTGAAGAGCACGTATGTCAAGTATATATGGGTTTTAAAAATATCTGTCCCTATGTAACCTCCAAAACAACCCACAGCTTCAGATCCATTCCCTCATTGCAGTTAGCAAATGCAGCAAACACAGTGTCTATTTCAAGAACAATAGCAGTGAGTTAAAGACTATTGAAGTGAGTTCCCAAATTTCAGTAGTGAACATTGGTTTCAGAACAGAATTTTCAGCTACAAAGCTTGGACATTGGGAATGGGCATTAAAGCTTCCATTATCCAAAAAGTAGACTAGAAAATTTCCTTTTGTTTGAAAAAAGAAATAACAAGTCACATGCAGGTGATATGGCACAATGGATAAAGACATTGCTGTGCAGAATTGATGACTTGGGTTTAATCCCTGAGACCCATGTAAAAACGGAAGGAGAGAATCAATTTCACAAAGTTGTCCTGAAATAGCTACACATGTGCAATGACATGTCTGCATTCTCCTCTACGCACACCACAGCCCCTACTATACCGATGTGCACTATAGAAAAATAGAAGAAAATCTACCAACTAATGAACCAAACAAACCACAACCATTCCTCCTTGGGTTGTAGAGAGGATGGCTCGGAAAAGCAAAGATTTTAGCCAGTTTGCTTTAAAACTGTGAAGCAGTGGGGTGATAAAAATACCAAAATTTTGATATTTGAATAGAAATATCAAAATTCAGTAATAAGATCACAGGTTTTCTAATCTCTTGTAGATCACAGTGTTATATAAGGGAATCCAAACAAAGAGCCAATGGCCGGGGGCAAAGGCTGGGTGCCCTGACTGCAGCTGGAGGCCCAGAAGAACTTGGGTACCAGTAGGGTGGCCACAGATCTAATGTCGGCTCAAAGCCATGAAATTGCTCTATTCTTCTCTTCTCTTCTCTTCTCTTCTCTTCTCTTCTCTTCTCTTCTCTTCTCTTCTCTTTGCCCAAATTTCTAAATATTGTTTATAAATCTTTGTTTATATTTAAAGAGGGATATAATATGAATACTTTGCATTGGTATTGATTTTTGTCTGTAGGTACAAATTTTCAGGTCAATTTTGTTAAATACATATATATTTCTGCTCTTGATTAAGGTATTGTGTTTGTGAAGCTCATTTAAAAAAGTAATGTATAATTCAGAAATACAGGTTAATAGATAGTCATCTATAATAGTGAAGCTTGTAATCATGACAGTTAGGTTTTATAGATATATAGAGATACATTTCAGTTAGACAGATATTCTTCAAATCTTTCAACAACAAACAGAATATTACATTTAAAATGTTTTAAAAACTTAAGACTTTTCATGACAATGAGACACACCTGCTCCTGACAGCACCAATCTACTTCAGTAGGAAAATGGACATCAAAGAGGATCCTCATGGAGTTTGCTAGCCATCTGGACAAGAAACTGCTCTTGCCTGGACTGCTTGATGTTATGCTGTATGAACTGGACATGCAGGACCCACAGAAAAATGACTGTTGAACTTGCCCAAAGTTGAGATGGTCCTTTGGGGTTCCTGCTTCATGAAAGAGTCTGCCAGACATTCTTCAGGACATGGAAGAAAGTGACTGACAAACTGCTAATATAGGTGTTACTGTCTTTGAAATTTCCTGCTTCATGGAAAAGTCTGCTGTACACTATGGACCTGTATGCTGAAGATGGGTGCCCCTATGCTACAAAAGAACTTTGGGTGACTGTCTAGGCAGTGCGATGTCTCTGTCAATTCTAGAGTTTTGGATGTTGCTTACAATCCACTTCCTGTTTACTTAGGCAATATTATATCATTCTGGAGTCTTTGATGGAGCTGAAGAACAAGTAGTTATAATTATAGTTTTCATTAGGTATGATAAAAGATAAAGTAGATATAAATATTATAACTATATTTCTTGCTTGATAACTGTTTTATTGTATGTAATCTTGCTATCTTAAAGTTAAAACTTTCCTTTTTAATTAGACAGATAAGGGAGGTGAATTGGGATTTCCCTCTGTATTCTGTGAATATGTTTTATTGCCATTGGTTAATAAAGAAGTTGCTTTTGGTCAATGGCTTAACAGAATATAGCCAAGCTGGAAAAGATATATATAGAGAGTAGGTGGAGTCAAAGAGATGCCATTGGCTGCTGCAGGAGAAAGACATTAGCCACCAGTTAGAACCTTGCCTGTAAACCACTAACCTCATGGTAAAATATAAAATAATGAAAAGTAGGTTAATTTTAGATATAAGAGCTCACTAGCAATGCACTTAAGTGATTGGCCAAGCAGTGTTTTAATTAATATAGTTTCTGCGTAATTATTTTGGGTCTGGGTGGTGGGAACAAACAAGCAGCTTCTGCCTATAATGAATGAATATTGTACAATCACACGGAGTATTTATTACATGAATATAAACAAGCAGTTTCATGTACATAATTTAGTGTGTCACTCAATAGCTTGTGCAAGACAATGCTTTTACACCTTTTACATCATTGTGAAATGCCATCCCTGAATATCTATTTAATTCAATCATCCAAGAAATTGCAGAATGATAACACTTGTCATTCATTTAATGTCCCATTTCCCCTGGAGTACATGTCTAAAATGTAAAGATGGAGAAAGGCCATAAAATAGTATCACCAGAGGAAGGGATTTGTGGCGAAGCAGGTGTGATAATGTTGATCAAGAGAAGCTGCAGAGAGGAGAAACATATAAAAGAGAATTTTGAGGTGTTATGTTAGCATTACAGGCAGGAAGGTGAGCTCCAGGTAAGGACACCTAAAGCTTGATAGTGGTGATTAAGATGAAGTGGAGAAGGGGTGAGAGATTCTTCTCTAACTTACTGTTTGGTGAAATCCTGCTTGGTGGTAGGGAAGAGCCTAAACAAGGTAAGAAAGGAGTTTAAAGTAGGAAAACTAGTTTCATGGATTAGGTCTTATCTACAAGACCCAAAGGGTATGGTGTCTTTGAACTTGGTCAGTAGCTGAGGGAGTCCACATGTGCAGATCAAGGTTGGCTACTTTGCTCCAGGGAGGTGACATCAGCCTGGAAGGTGCCGATAAGTTCGTTCTCTGGCAGAGCCTAGTTCTTAGCCTAGATGTGGACATTTACCTAAGTAGCTCAGGGATAAGAACAGAGCCTTTGTTCGAGTTGTTTCCAGAGCTGTGGAGAAAACCAAGACAGGAAACCTGCCTATGTGAGAAACCAAGAGGGAAAAGAAGCCAGGCCAAGGAATAGCAACAGAAGCTGTGGGCTACGGCCAATCCTAGCATGGAGAAGGAAGTTCAGCATGCAGTTCTGCTCCTAATGGAGGAGTGGTTAGCAATTCTCAGCTGCAGGGAGAAGGGTCAGTTTTCTGTAACAGTATTGTGCTCGATAATCAACCGCGCTCCAGTGGAAGGCTACACATTAAGAAATATTTAGAAAGCATATATTGGCCTTGATGTGAAGAAAAAAAAATAAAAAGGATCTGAAGTTGGAAGGGATGGGGAGGATCTGGAAAGATGGAGGGGAAAGGTTGAATAGATCAGAACACATTGTGCAAAATCCGCAAAGAACTGATACGAATATTAAAAAAAACAATGCTGCGAAGGCTAGGGAGGCGTGAATGGATCTGGAAATGTTGCAGGAGGAAGTATTGGGGGGTGTGTGAATGTGACCAAACTGCAGTGGATGAATGTATAAATTCTGAGAGTTAATGAAAATATCCTTAATAAAAACAATGGAAATAATTTTAATGATTTTGACAGAAACATAAAGAATTTAAAGACATAAAAAGACATGTGAAGACATTTAAAGACATGTAACAGAGTTTAACGACAGAAAAATTGTCCTTTTAAGCAGTAGGAGATGTGCCATTTCCAAAGGGACTCATGCGCAGCTTGGGCAGGGACACCATTTCTAATCACATACATTATGTCAGAAGTCTGGTCACTGATTTTTTGATGAGCCCAGTCATATAAAGAACTGGTCATATCTGTTCTGTGGTTTCAACTTCTCTCTTCAGTCTTGTCAATGAATTTTGGCAGAGTCCTGAGACAGGAATTCACAATTTTTCCTCCTCCCATCTCCCTTTCCCTTCCTTTCCCTGAACCCTATTGACTCCCAGAAATATCAAGAATAAGAAGAGTAGGATATACATGTACTATATTAGGTACTTTTCTTTGCAAGAATTGTCCTATTCTGTCTTTACAGCAAGTTCACTGGGTAGGCACTATGAACATCTCTATTTTCTAAGGAAATATTTGTCCATAGAGCTTTAGATATGAAAGGCAAGTGTGTTAGCAAGGGTGTAGCCCTGTTTTCCAATTAGGCTTCATACCACACCAGCACTTCACGTGAATAAAACACCAAGGTCCAGACCGCTTAAGTCCATTGCCCCAGGGTATGCTTCTCTTATATTACAGACCTGGGATAAATGTAGGTCAGTTCACATTGATTTATCTTTCAACTACACCATGCATTCTCTAAATTATAATTAAGAAAGAAAAGTAGCACCCTTAGCCATATAGTTATAAAAGATACAAGAGGTATGATACAATCATTGGAATTGGGTAGGTGAAATTTCGAGGAAGCCAAACATGCACACACACCAACCTCCAGATACATGTTTGTGTTTTTATGCTGTGTATTTGATGCCTGTAACACGTCACCAGCAAAAGGAATAAAAATTCACATACAAATTTTAAACCTCCCAAAATCTCCAGACTCCTTGATACAGAGTTAGAATCAGTGCTTTGGAACTACTTTGATCTCGGCTCTTATAAGAGCTCCGAAGAAGGCAACTATTAAAATTTCATAGGTCATAATTAATGATCCTGCTCATGAAATTGCTTCTAATATCTCTGACTCCAGATAGACAGTTTACCTGCAGGGAGAATTTTTTTTTTCTTTCAGCAACACATAGAAGATCATAAATTGGCCTGGTTCATTAATTTTAGTAGGTCTTGGAAAACTAAAAACCTCTTCTTTCTAAACTGATGGTTTCAAAATAAATTTTATGTTTAAAAAAAGGGGGGAGGGACCTATCATGTGTCCACTTCTGTATTTATTGCCATGGCTTTTTGATTGTGATGATGAGATGTTTCCTTTCCAATGCCTATGGCTAGTTCCCTGCCCTGTTGTCTATAGTCAATTCTTTCCTAGCTCTGAGGCTCACATTGTGATTATGAGGAAAATTTATTTGTTTTGTGAGCCTTGGTCCATATAGCAGTGTGGGCAATGAGAAGTGGTGACACTCCCTTTGGACCGTAGGGACTTCTTTCCTCTTACTACCTGGTCCTTTCTTGGTAGTATTTCTTCCCCCTACCACCTACACCATTACAAGCAAAGAGCTCTTCTTAGCCAATTTCATAATTGTTAGCATACAGAGGAATCAAGAGACGTATCCCATTGCTGTCCTGGCTTCCTCCAGCCTCCCAGAGCGTCTGTCATTTCTCCTCCATTCTCAGAGGAATTATCTACCTGGGCAATACCTTGATTTGAATGTAATTAAAAATGCCTACAAGGTTTACCTTTTCTTTTTAGAGTATACGATTATAAACTAAGTTAACCAGGGATAAAGAAACAGGATTTGAAATCAAGCAACCAGACGAATTGACCAATCTGACAGTTTAGATGGCTGCGTCTGGTTCTCTAGTCTGTGGATTGCTGCCTGAGCCTTGATTTCCTCTGAAACGGCCTTTTTGTCTTTCACAGAGTTTTTGATAGCAGTGCACTAGAAACCATTAGTTGGAAGTCAAGAGAGCTATAAAATATGTCTTAAATCATATACCAAGTGACACGCCAAAAATGTTGACTTGGTTTCTATGACCCAGTGTAAACTGGCAAAGTGAGGGAGGGATGGAAGGCAGTTAAGTAAAGACTGAAGATATGGTTTATACTTGGTTATTAATTTAACCTATGTTGTCAATATTGTACTTTCTCTTCTGAAAATGATATCTCCAGTTAAATCGACTGGGACCTGCCATTTGTGGTGTGAATAATACCAGAATTTAATAAAAAAAACTTGATAGAATAACACATCTCACATAGACTTAAAATATCACCACTTAGAAACTGCATCTCGAAAACCAGAATCAGATATGACACAGCAGCCTATAGTGGAGAAGGGTCAATGGCTCATTAGCAGCTCCCCAGAGATATGTGTTATAAGCGGCCTTCCTTTTCTGTGGCCTCTCTTACCAAATCATATCAACGCTGCTTGGGGAAGAGACAAACTAATCACTTGCATGTACTAAGTTTGCTCTAGGTCATTGTGTGATAAATTGTCCAATTTCGCTAAGCCAGGTAGCCTTGAAAAAGAAACAAAAATTAGGTCTCACAGAATATAAAAGTTGTGTCCTGATCAGCTTTTCAGGGTAATGAAGGGTTGGAAGTCTCCACATTTCTGGATAACTTCTCTTGTACTGATGGCTCCATGGTTCCTGGAAGACGTGGCTGCTTGGAAATCATTCACTGGACGAGTCTTCTTGGCTGGAGAGATTTGAATGCTCATAGAAATAATCCTTTGTCTCATTGGTTTGCTTGCATTTTTACACCTCAAAGCCTCGGGCTTGCACAGAGATCTTTGCAAGCTTCATAGCTGTGAGGGAACCGATCCAGATGTGGGGAAAATGATACTCAAGTCAGTCGGCCTTAGATGGTGCTGGGTCAAAACATCTGGAGTCTGACCGAGAGGTTTATTTTTCTCTATACATTTAAACACAATAAAACACAACAAAACTTTCAGCACTGCTACATAGAAACTCCTCTGAAAAGCACATTTCTTTAGCAAAGCACCTGTGACCTTTTGCACAAGAGCGGGTTGTATTGACTGAGACCCAGGCTTCAGGAATCTGGGCCATGGGAGGAAGGATTTGTAACAAGCATAAGCATGGGCTTTAATGACATATTCATTCACAGCCTTCTGGATGGAAAACAGGTGCCAGTTTCTTCCACTGAAGCAAAAAGCCTGCATGTTTTAACAGTTCTGATTTCTCTAGTGCCATCTGTAAGCTGGAGCTCTCCACAAGTACAAAGCTTTAAGACAGAGATCAACTTGGAACACAGAAAACGATGTCAACCTACCCAACTAGATAAACTCATCTTGCATTGACTATAAAAGTATGAATAATACTTTTGATTGTGGTAATTTGGGTATAGGAAAAATTGATATAATAGATGCACTTAACCTAAGGTGAATGACCTGAGAATATTATACTAGTGTTTTCCCCTTCTACTGGTGCTCAGCCCCAGCACACATCCAAGTCAAACTTTTGTTGCTAATTTTGCCCCCAACATTTCTGGGTAGTCATGTTAGAAATATCAGCTTTCCAGCTGGCTGCTTCTGAACAGATGGCAAATAGGATATTAAATGGGGTTCACGTGTGTGTTGGCTGGATTTATTGACTTCACTTTCTGACTCTTACTTGGCTGCGCTCTATCTCAGATGTTGGTTCCTATAATTTTCATAGTAATACAGACAGACTTTTGGTGCATGATTAATACAAACCCAGAGACAGAAATTGGGGTTCAACCTGAAGATCTGAAAAGTGAAGCAGCCACCACTGACTCTTACCTCAACCTCACTCCAAAATGGTGATCCTCCAGGAATCTCAGAATGAGATGGTGTGTTGAGAGCTGTCTCCTCCCATTTTATAATCCTCTCTAGAGCTGGGATTAAAGGTGTGCACCATTGGGATTAAAGGTGCCTGTCATTGTGGCTATTGGCCTTAAAGGTGTGTGTTACCATTACCTGGTCTGTAAGGCTGACGAGAGGTGCTGTTTTACTCTCAGATCTTCAGGCAAGTTTTATTTAGTGAAATACAATTGAAATGCCACTACAGATTTTGCCAAAGATATGACCCAGCATGCTAAGTGCACCCACTGATGTTAAATGTCAGTGAAAGTTTAGTTTAAATACAAAGAAATAGCTACTTTTCTACATGATAGCTCAGAGCTCCAATACACTTATGTATATTGCTATCTCTATACACATGATAGCAAGAATCATTTAACCAAATTCTTTGTCTAAAGATTTAACTTAAACTTGTTTGGAATGATGTTCTTAGAGATGTAGAGCCAAACTTTTAATTTGTTCCATTTCAAATGGATGCTGACCCTAAAAGCGACTTCCAAAGACTGTTTTGTAAAGCTACTACAAAGTAGAAATGCAGTTGAGAAGGCATTGATACACAAAATAAAATTTCTGCGTCAATTGCACCACGGGGCAAGTTTGGAAAAAACTGCTGGGTACACAGAAATTCAAGGGTGAGTAAGACCTAGTCCCTTTTCCTGCCCTGACCTCTGGAAGCTTGCCCAGTGAGCTCTCAGGGGACAACAGGGAATGGAGAAATTCGTTTCCTTCTGCTAGATTTGGGGAAGCGGAGCAATCTATAAGGGTTATAATATTGTGATCTTCTGGTGACAGAGAGACTTTTGTCATTGTGGGTGGCACAGAGGGAAGCTCTCCAGAGAACATGTGACCACTGCCCCGTGCTAGAGAGTGTGCTTAGCTCCGGGAAGTCCTGCTCTTACTGCATTATGCTTGGGCAGTCTTTCCCTTTGGAAACAGATGCCTCCATGAACATGTAGAACTCTTGTTACTATTTTTTTTTAATCTGGGCAAAGGAATCATGCATAGACTTTGTATTCCTTACCAATTTTAGGCTAATGTGAATGACTTGCAGAGGTACATATAGGTGAGATACTTAACAGAGGCAGAAATAATTTGGTGAGACTTGCACATTTATATTTTAATATTTAAACATCTTTTTAAATTGCCAATTATTTTTTTAATTCTTGCCCTTTCATTATTTTTTGTCCTTCAGCTTCCACTGCTGCTGGCTCCTGATGTAGAACATCTACCCACTGGTGAAAAAAGTACTGAGTGTGTTCACATGAGTGAGAGCGAGAGAGAGCCAAAGTGTGGAGGTGTGCTCTGCCCAGAGGAAGAAAGTCTCTCTAGAGGTCTTGCTCATTTTCATTCAGAGAAAAATTTCAATGGTTGGGTTTTGTTTTTTTTTTTGTTTTTTTGTTTTTTGGTTTTTCGAGACAGGGTTTCTCTGTGGCTTTGGGGTTTTGTTTTTAAAATGAATCTGATATACACTAGTAATTGAAAATAAACTATAAATAAAATAGTGTCTTAAAATTCATATTTGTGTGCAAATTAGGTGAAATTCCAAAAATAACTGTGTTTTACATTTCATAGCTAGATCAATGTTCTTTTTTTGCTTATCTATTGAATATTAGTTATATTTTCTAGAACTATTTTCGGTGCTATTTAATGTAACAAGAGACTTGTAACAATGTTGTAATCTATCCAGGAGCTTGTTCTCTGAGAAAACTGACCCTCCCGTACTCAGCAGTCATTGCTTGCCTGCAGCTTTTCATATAAGGGTATGGCAAAGTGAAGTATTCTTACCCATGCTGGGAAATCATCACTACATGGTTGACATATGAACAACACTAAATGAACTTAGTAGACTGTGAATATATATACGCACATATGTAAAACATGCAGTATATACATATATAATGTTATATTCATAATATATATATTATATATACAATATATTTATATTCATATGTCAATATGCACAAACACTACTGTATATACACTATATGTAATACATATTCATGTATACACACAATATATATTCATATGTATATGAAATAATAAGACAAGGTCATGAGTTTGAGGGGTAGTGGGGGAAATGTGAGGAGTAAGGAGGAGTTGAAATGATGTAAATACACTACACATATATCAAATTCTCAAAACAAAATTTAAAAAATTGGATTTAACAAAAGTGTTATATTAAAATTCTGAATGTCTCACAGAGACATTTCTATAGAAGATAACTAAAAATACATCTTGCAAAAATAGAGAATATATCTTCCCCAGTTTTATAGGTTAAGAAATAGAATTTTTAGACTTACTTTTATAACAAACCCAGGATTCTATTTATCTATATATCGCTTCTTCAGAATATCTAATGTTTAAAGCCAGAAGCATTTTGTGTGTTCATCAATTCTTACTAAATGCTAGAACTGCCATAGAAGTGCCTAGCTGTTAAAATTCCATAGAAGAATTAAATAAGCTCACTGCTAAGCAGAAAATAAGAATATTGACAATGCCGCTTCTACCGGCTGATTGTGAATTTCTCTCTAGGCTACAACAGCCTGCAGCACTCGGTGCTTCCTATTCGGTCGCATTGGCAATTCTGCGCTTCACTGCTGAACCCTCCACACGTGAGCAATGGGGCAAATACTGGTTCCTTTTCTCTCTGAACATCTGAGGTGCTCTTTGCCACACACAAAAAAAAAAAAAAAAAAAAAAAAAAAAAAAAAACACCAGGGCAAAAAGTGCTCTATCATTCCATATAGAGGAAATGGGACTAGTGGCAAACACGTTTTCTCATCATTACATAATCAAAATTACCTTTCAGTTCCTCACTTCTAGGATAATAGGCCTGTTCAGGGATCTTCACTGTGGTAGCTCTCACAAACCTATAAAATGTAATAATAAACCCATGATTCTCAGAAGACTCCTGTTTTCTCCATGCAGAACACTTGATTCAAGGATTAAAACGTTCTGTGATAAAATTAGCCTTGGGATTGTTGGGGCGTGGGTAGTGGAAAGAAATCATAGCATTCACTCTTTTCTCATAATTCAGAATCTTGGAGCTGGGCCCACGATGTAAGAGCAAGACATCTACAGCAAAAAGTAGGTGGACGAGTAGGGGTAACACACAAAGGTCTTGGAAAGGTGAAACTCGTTTTGGGGTTGACAGTTAATGCCCAAGGAAGTCTAAAGAAGGCCACCTTCTTCCCCTGTAGCTCTTTCTGATAAAACTACTTTATATCATGACCTGAGTAGCAGGTCATTTCCAGAGAGTTGTGAGTAAACTTCATTCATTAGAAAGTTCCAGACAGCTGAGAACAGGTTTGATTTATTAGTTTAAAAATAAGAAAACAGTGAAGAATCAATAAATTTTCCGAAAGCACAGCTTTCTAAATGAGTGTAGAATATTCATGAATAAGTTGGTTATTTATTGCAGAATATTTGTTTACACTGTGTAAAGATGTATCACTGTGATTGGTTTAATTAAGAGCTGAGTAGCCAATAGCTAGGCAGGAGAGAATAGGCGGGACTTCCAGGTAAAGAGAGGAACATGGGGTAAATCCTGGCTTGATAGGGATGCCAGGGAGACACTGAGGAAGCCGGACTATGGTACAGAAGAGAGGTAACAGAGCCACATGGCAGAAGGTAGGTTAAAAAAAAACAGGTTAATTTAAGTTATAAGAGCTAATTGGGAAAAAGCCTAAGGTAAAGACAAACTTTCATAATTAATAATTAGTCTCCATGTTGTTATTTGTGAGCTGGTGGTCCAAAGAAAAGTCTGACTACAGTTATTTGTACAATTTCTGTCTAATTCCACTGTTGTTGGGTTTCTTGTGTCCAGACCTCTCTAAGATGAAGAGAAGGAAAGCTGTATTAGATTCAAAACATAAGTAACTTTGTGTGTCTTAGGACAGCGACACTTTCGGTATTACTGCTGTTACTGTAACTCTGATTGGGATGGAAAGCCATCTTCATTGTGTTGCTTCTTACTCTTCTGTGCAGAAGCCTCAGGAGTCGTGACCTCTTTGTGTAGAAGCGGAAGGTGAGGCCTGGCGGGCTCTGATGATTTATTCCCAGAATCAAAGCCGAGCTCTTGACTGGGCTGCGATAAACCACGGGCCCTTATGCACATGAAGCATTTATACTTTTTAAAGATTTTAAATAATTTTTTTTGCTTCTCTCCACAATATTCATTAGTTCTAATCATATTATGGTCCCAATGTAGCTATTTTAAAGTGAAATTAAAAGGCGGCCCAGCTTTGGAGGGTAAGAATTATTGAAAGAGGTGTCTAGAGGGCCATTTAAAAATTTCAAGTGGAAAAGGGAGAGGGAGTATGTGTGCATGAGAGCTATTCTTTTCCTTTTAAAAATTAAGAAATCAAATATAGAAATAGTCTAATTTACATTAATGACCTGCAATCTATGAAACAATTTTTAACCATTTTAAAGTGAAAGGCTGGTGATTATGTGGGTAAGTAGATGGCAATAATAACCATAAATCTTTGAACGCTGTGAATGGGCTAGGTAATACTGGCTAAAAATGAGTTGGCTCAGTTCCTGGCCTAAGAAGTTTCATAAGGAATGCCTCGCCATCATCCTGAGCCTGTGAAAGAGTGCATTAACTGTCTCTATTTGTTGCAACCCTTAAAGGACTAGCATTTTACTTTCTGACATCTTGACCTAGCCTGTGTGTACTGCCCAGTGAGGTCCTCAAGTGACTGCTGTCTATCCTTACCTCCATCCTGGGTAAGGAATGGCCAAGGGTATTTTAAGAGCTTGGCATGTTGGTATGGCTAAACACATCATCCTAGGTGAACTCCAAAGGAGAAATTGAATTCCCCCCACCCCTTGGTGGTACTTCAGCATCCTTGCTTCTATTCTTCTAACCCATGCCACAAAAGCATGGTATACATCTGATGATGACATTCTAGTCTCCCTGTCCTTGGGCTAACCCTCATTGAGAAGAGTATACATTTTGTCCCCCTCATGGGGCAGTAAGGGGTGAGAATGGAGGGTGGAGGCATGGACGATAGCAGTGAAATGGGAGACACATCTGAACCTAAAAGCGAGTAGAAGAATCCCAACTTACATGCAGTGAGAAGGCTTTAGCCATCGATGGCTGTCTATGAAGGAGATCAGTCCGGGAATGCGGGGGTTATCCCGGATGTTTGATAGCCTAGCTCTCCTGTACCTCTATTTTAGATCCCATATCATTCTTGAGAGATGAAGAATCACGGAAATTAATACAAAAAGCAGTCAGAAGCAGACTCAATGTTCCTTTCAGCAGGGCCATGCACCAGCTCTTGAGGGAATCCCTCCTCGTCCATGGAGAGGACTCAAGTGCCATCTAAAGTGCCCTTGACTGTACAACAATTAGTATGCTATGTCATCTTTTCATATCTCAACTACCATCCTAAGGGCCTAGAGATAAATCGTTAATGCTAATTATGAGGACATGTTATGCTTAAGGGAGAAAGAATTTGTCTTTATCTTATAGGTCAATACTGTAGACAGAAGTTCAAATTTTCACCTTATTTTCACTGATAAGATGGCACTTAAAATTATCTGTAGAGAGGTGGCTATACAGAAAAAGGGCTTGGGATGTGCTGAGGGAATTTTGGAGGAAATAAGCAGGCTACAAATGATTCTTTTTCTAAAACCCTGGAAAATTTCGCCTTGATTTAGCATTGGTAGAATTGTTAATAAAAACTTCTTTGCACATCATGTAGAAACAGCACAGCCCAGCCTGTATCAACTTTATGCTCCAATAAACAAGACAATAATGACAAATTATCAAAGCAGGCCTCAGATGTGACCCTCAATTGGGAGAGCAGCGATTTAATGAAGACAAAGGCTAGGTGAAAGCTGCTAATATCATTTACTGATAAACAGATTTTCTCGAGAGGCTCCTAGTCGAATCCCCTAAGGACCCATAAACCTGCATAATTCCATTTAAAATATTGTGCAATTCACTAAATTAGTCTTTGAACATCCTTACTATCCAATTACGAAGCCCCAGCATGGACAGAATAATGAAATTTTTCAAACTGTGGAATGCATGTGGTCTTAACAAACTTATGACAAACACCAAAATTAGCTTTCAATTTTGAGGCCAATGTAGCTTCCTTTAATACCTCAAGTCAACATGGCAACAATAAAACACTATTGCAGGGCTAAGCAGAATAGAAGAAAAATAAATCCTGACTTCTCAGAATTCTGAACACAGTATACCTTCAGGAAAAAAAAAATCATAAGAAGTTGAGTGATGATTTGCATTTGCAAGCTATTTGGTCTCTTAAAACCTAGTAAAAGCTTTACAGAATAAAGGGTACAGAATGCCTCCTGGACAGTTCTGTCTTCCAGGCAGGCAGCAAAAGGCGAGAGTCTGAGGAAGTGAAATTTATTTCTGTTCAAGAATTGCAAGCTGCATTATTAAAGTCATTTGTCATGGTTTGAATATTTCTGCCTGATTCACCATTAAATTGGCCTTCTAATTACCAACTTTGTCATGAAAAGTGGTCTGGCTGTTTCATTCACCAGAAAACTTCAATTCTTTAATCATCTCTTGTTTCATGAACATATATATATATATGTGTGTGCATATATATATATGGCTGAGAAAAAACCTAGAAAGATAAATGAAACAGGAAAAAATCTCTCAGATCTTAAAGGAAATGAGAAAAGAGTAGCTGCTTCATTTTACAGATGTTGGTAAGTACCTCGTCAATGATTGTTTCATCTTTATAAAAGAACTTGTCAGCATAATCCTACTATTTGGTTATAAATTGTGAGCATGGTACCTCTTACAATAAGACCCCTAAAACAATGGGCACCAGCTAGAATCATCTTGGGCCAAACATGGTATTTTTTACTCCTCTCATTTTCTAGCTTCTTGGTGGCTAACCTTAATTTGCAGAGGTAAAAATAGTCTCATATCCAAGGCTTCTTCTAGTAGCCTTGGATGATATAGGTATGAATATTTATATTGGTATGAATCTTGGTTTATTGATACAAATTTAAGGTCAATTTTATATGTATATTTCTGCTCTCGATTAAGGTATTGTGATTGTACAGTTCATTTCAAAATGTAATGAATAATTAAAAATATAGGTTAATAGATAATATATAATAGTGAAGTTTGTAGTCATGTTAGTTAGATTTTCTAGATGTATAGAGATACATTTTAGTTAGATAGGTATTCTTCAAATCTTTCAAAGACCTTCAAAATATGGCATTTAAAATGTTTAAGAATTTAGGACTTTTCATGACAGTGAGATACATCTGCTCCTGGCAGCACCAGGGCATTGAAGAGACTCCTTATGGAGCTGGCTAGCCATTTGGGCAAGAAACTGCTCTTACCTGAACTACTAAACTGGACATGCAGTACCCACAGAAAAATTACTGCTAAACTTGAATAAAGGTGAGATGATCCTTCTGGGTTCCTGCTTCATGAAAGAGTCTGTTCAGGAAACAGAAGAAAGTGACTGAACTGTCTTTAAAATCTCCTGCTTTGTGAAAAGGTCTTCTGCAGGATACTAAGGGTCTGTGGGCTGAAGATGGGTGCCCCAACAGTACAGAAAAACTTTGGGTGACTGTCCAGGCAGTGAAATGTCTCTGTCAATTCTAGAGTTTTGAAAGTTGTTTCTAATGTGCTTCCTGTTTACTTAGGTAATATTATATCCTTCTGGAGTCTTTGATGAAGTTAAAGAATTTATAGTTATAGTTTTTCTTAGTTATGATAAAAGATAAAATAGATATAAATATTGTAACTGTAATTCTTGCTTGATAACTGTTTTTGTTATATGTAATTTTACTATGTTAAAGCCTTCATTTTTGTTTAAACAGAAAAGGGAAAATGGTGTAAGAGGTCCTTCTGTTTATGTGTTGCTTTCATTGGTTAATGAATAAAGAAACTGCCTTGGCCTTTTGATAGGGCAGAACTTAGGTAGGTGGGGAAAACAGAACTTAATGCTGGGAGGAAGAAAGCAGAGTGAGAGAGAGCTGCCATGGATCCTTTGCCTGAGACAGATGCTGGTTAGAATCTTTCCTGGTAAGCTACTGCCATGTGGCAATATACAGATTAATAAAAATGTTTTAAGTCAAGATGTGAGAGTTAGCCAATAAGAGGCTAGAGATAATGGCCAAGCAGTGATTTAATTAATACAATTTCTGTCTGGTTATTTCAGGGCTAAGCTAGTCTGGCGGCTGGGAAGAGCAAGCAGGCCCACTCCTTGCAACACTTGGAAGTCTTGAAAGACAAATTTTTTAAAGTTAGTGTTAGTCAACTTCTAATGTTGTAACATTATTCCCGAGACAACCAACGAAAAGGAGAAGATATTTATCTGAGCTCATGGTTTCAGGGGTTTTAGCCTATGGTTGCTAGGGACTTTGGTATGGCAGGATAGAATAACAGCAAACACAGTAGAGCAAAGCTGCTTGCCTCGTAAGTAGTCAGGAAGCAGAGAAACCTAGATAGAGAGACATGGCCAAATGTCCCAAAAATTCTCTTCGAGAGCATGCTCCCAAGGACTCCACTTTCCTCCACTCTAAAGATTCTTACCTTGAAGTAGCTGGTGACTGAGCCTTTAGCATGTGCGTCATTGGAGATCATTGAAGATTCAAACCACAATGAGGATAGAGACATTATCTTTTTTTTTTCTATACTAATTTCTGTTGGATACAATGTCGTGGTGAATAGTAACATTTTAACTATATACATTATTTCCTCCAATTTTGGAAAAAAAAGAAGATTAACCCACTGATATTATAAGGAGAATTCCAGGAACGTCTTAGTTAAATCCCGTATTGGAGAAGCAGTCATATAACAAAATAAAAATTAGCAAAATGTTTGTAGATGTGGAAACTAAATTTTTCTAAGTTTCTTGATCTCATAGCTACTAAGAGGCAGAAGCATGTATTGAATCACTGTCAACCAGATGCTGTGGAGTTGATAAATGTAACCAGTCCCCTATTTGAATGGAAAACACTAAGCCTAGTCAGTGCCTAGGGGGGTTGCATGCATCAAATCTCTGAACTAATAAGGGTCTGTGTAGGTTTTCAATTCTTTAAAGATTTACTTGATTTTTTTAATTATCTATATATGTGTATCTGTATGTGAGAATGTGCATGTGAATTCAGGTGCCTCTGGAAGACTAGAGGCATCAGATCTCCTGGAGCTAGAGTTACAGGTGGCTGTGAGTCACCTGATGTAGGTACTAGGAACTGAACTCAAGTCCTATGTAAGGACAGTGCCACGGAGATATTTCTCTGTCCCTCAGACTAAAAGGTATGCATTTACTATTGCTTTTTCAGAAGTAAATCTTTCAACTTCTGCAGAAGTAGCTAACACCAAAAGTAAAGAGTTTGGAAGTATATTATTGGTATCAATTTCTTTTACTTTGTCTGTACTGAGAGCAATGTTGGGATAAACTTATTCTATTGGCCTTGGTAGGGGGTAAAACAAGTGAAACATTAGCGGAAAGTTTGAGTGCTGACAACAGAGTTTCACGTGTCCTTATCTCATTTAGTTACTGTCTTTACTGGAGGAAAATTGCACTTGTTAATGGGAGCTTTATCACAACAATTATTTCATAGCCTCAAGATAATTGTGTGTATGTTCCGATACATCACAGGACATATATAATTTGAAATACTGGCTTCATTACATTTTTCACACAGAACCAAAAATGGAGAAATTTTAAGCCTCAAATGTCATAAATGATTTAGAACCAACAAAGCTAAACGAAGATCCCCCAAAACCCCAGCATCCTCTTCACTTTAATGGTAACATCTTCATGTTTTGTATTTCTGCAAGTGGTTTGTCCCTCACTTTTTGTGAATTATAGCTTCCATTGCCCATAAGAACTAATGTAATAGCTTTTTGGAGTCCTGTTATATTTAAATAAATATTTATTCTATTCTCAGTTCCAGTTGAGAATGCCAATAACATAAAATTTAGGCTGCATAATCATTTTGCTTTAGAATTTTGAAAGCAGTTTTTCAATTTCTACTTTCCAGTACTGTTTTTGAGAAGTAGAATACTGTTCCGGTCTTGTTTTTTTTTTTTTTTT
>NW_004949100.1:11166425-11178412 GCF_000317375.1 Microtus ochrogaster | reverse complement strand
GTTCTCTGTAGTCCTCATTGTCCGCTATGTTCAGCAAGTCCGGTTTTATCCCATGCTTTTTCAGACTCAGGCCAGCTGGCCTTGGTGAATTCCTTCATATTCAATGGTGGTCTGTTTTTTGTTCCTCTCGTCATCTCTTTTCCTGCTATATTTCTTGAAATATTTAAGAGTTTGCTTGGTGTTCTAAAAGCTTATAATAATGTGATAATAGTGTTCTTTGGTTTGGTCTTTTTCTTCCCCCACATTTAGGCTGGATACTACAATATCCTTATAACTTGGATACAAATATCCTTCAGTTGTGAATGCTTTTCTCGTGCTGTTTCTTAGATTATCTTAAGACAAATGTCACATGTTTTCTCTCATCTGGGAATGTAAGCTTTGAATTTGTGTGTGTGTGTGTGTGTGTGTGTGTGTGTGCGTGTGCGTGTGCATGCATGTGTGTTTCATTTGAAATTCCCACAGAAACCAGGAAATAACTAAGGAGTCATAGGTAATGGCTTTAAGGACTGTTAAACGGGAATTATAGAGTGGGAAAGATTCACAGGGTGGATTGGGCGGAGGGTAGGGTAGAGGAGGAAGCAGGAAAGGGATAATTATCACTAAATACCTTTGGGAAAAGACATATGGGAGCCTGCTACTGTGGAAGCCTTCATGTATCTATGAAATATATGTGTCTGTGTATACAAACAGGTCCATAAAAAGAATCACGTTGGAGTTACCTTATAACAGGACAATAATGCCCTATTAAACATTTGAGGATAACTAGTAGAAAGCCCAGTGCCAGGAATGGTTTACTTTCCAAAGATCTGAAGAGTGATATCTCATAGATCATCCCCAGACATGACAGGCGATTGCTGTTGCTCTTGGTTACCATCCAGAACTAGGCAGTAAGACTCTATTGCTGAAGACACCACAGACTTGAGAGAAATCAAATTCCTAAGTTTCATTTCTCCTGACTGGTTTCATTGTGCCAGAAGATACAATGTGCACTACTAGAGGAGAAAGGATGATAAATCATACCCACATATGAACCACACAAGCTATAGTCATGACTTTCCTGGTAAGACATGCCCACTGATGCTCACTGGCAAGAACATTACGGTAGTAACCAACCACTTTCTTTGTTTATCTTTCATTTTATCTCACGTGCATTTGTGACTTTGCCTGCATGTATGCCGGTATAACAGTGTTGGTTCCCCTGCAACTGGAGTTGCAGACAGTTGTGAGCTGCCATATGGATGCTTGGAATTGAGCTTGGGTTCTTTGGAAGAGCAACCAGTGTTCTTAACCACTGAGCCATCTCCCCAGCCCCAACCAACCACTTTCTGATTGGATTTAAGCAGGACTTAATAGGTGAATCTCTCAACTCACATCTGAGAAGTTTCTCTTGGCAGAAAATGGTGATTGACAGAGTGGCTCACACCTGACCAAGGTGAGGAGGGTTAGAGACTACAGAGCCCTCAGTCTTTAAGGGAATGCATTCGCCACAACCCCTTCCCAAGAGGACAGAATCATTGTGAAGAAGTGATTGAAATGGATGACTGGGCCGTGGAGGACTACAAGAAACATTATCTTCAGGACACAACAGGGAAGCTGCACGTAGGAACTCACAGTGGTTGGGACAGCATCCGCAAAATTTGTGCCAGCCCAAGTCAGAGCAAATCCCAGCTGGAGAGGGGAGTTGGGCGCACAAAACCCAGCCCTGGCTGTGGAGTTACTGGCAGTTGTTAGCTACTGAGAGAAGTTTTTTTTTTTTTTTAAGAGTGCAGTCCTGGTAACTCTTTCTCCAGTGGAAGACCACACATCCAAAAAATAGTTGTGTAGTACAAATTAGTCTTGAAGAATGAAGAAAAAGATAAATTGGGTGAGTGGGGAAGGAGAGTGGTCCTGTGGTGGATTAGGGAGGGTTGGTGAATATGGTCAGAACACATTTCATAAAACTCAAAGCACAACAAAAACTAGAATGTGTACCTTCTTAGCTTAATTTATTTTTCACTCATCTCCTGTTTTGTTTTCCTAAGACATTTTGGAAAATTTGTGTGTCTTATCTACCTTCCTGTTGTTTTGTTTTATCTTAATTTTATAACTGTTAAATTACAGATCCTGTAGCCCATCCCTGGAATCAGGCTGTTGACTCTCTGCAGTTTCATGACACAAAGAACCAGTGGCCAGAACTGAGAGCACACATCCCTTCAGGGGACAAGGGCCTGGGAAGCAAGCCCAAACCTCTAAAAGTCAGAATATCCTCTCTTGAGGAGAATTCTCTGAAGGCTTGTCTCCTCCTCCTTTTCCTCCTCCTCTTCTTCCTACTTCTCCTCCTCATAAGGTTTCTAAATGCTTTCTCACTTCAAGGTCGGATCATGGCTGACTGGAACTGAGGCTCCCTCTCCTAATAAAGTTCTTTCTAAACAGTAGCTGGTCTCAACTTCCCTGTTTCCTCGCGAGTTACTATTGTTCTAATGCTATTGTTCTCTGTTCCTTTTTCAAGGCATCCTGTTTGTGTTTCATAGGTGAAATTTCTTAACTCTCCAAGAGTATTATTTTTTGACTTTATGATTCTGTTTTGTCTGTCTACTCTGGATTCCTTTGCTTATTTGATTATTTCATACTTCAAATGGTGAAGTGTTTTCACAAGTGCCTGGTGATCCTGTGCTATAGATGATTGCTACAGATGAGGCTGTGAGCAGCAGACTCTGTTTATGTTTTTCCAAAGCAAAACAAAACAGGCCCCAACACACACACATACACAAATATACTCAACTACACACCCATACACATACATATGCACATATATACACATACACGCACACACTCATGCACACATAAATATTCTTAAACACATAAAGATATACACATACACACCCATACACAATACACACATATACACCATACACACATATGAAAACACACACACAGATACATATACACAAACATACATACATGCACATATACACATGCACAATGCAAACCTCAAACCAAAAGAAATCCCTCTAATCCCCCTGGAAGATAACATATTCAGTGACTGTTGATGTCCTCTCCCTTTAAGGCATCTATTTGGCTTTGTGTCCTTCAGACTTTTGTTGTTTCCACAAACTTCTCTGGGAATTGTGGGACGATTTAGTTTACCTGTATTGTAACCACATCTCTGCCTACATTTATATCTCAATTTCTTTCACTGTGCTAACTCTGTTACTGCGCCTTCAATAAACCCATGACCACCTTTCTACGAGCTTTTTTCACACGTTTGCACACACCCAAGTGTGTAGGGAGACCCGAGGACAGCTGCAGGTGTCTGTCCTCATGAGTCATCCATCCACTTTGTGAGACAGTCTCACAGCATGGCGCTCACTGCGTGGGCTAGCCCAGTGTTTCAGGGTCTGCCTAGCTCTCCCTTCCTAGCACTGAGATTTTGTGTGCGAACACACTCAGCTGGGTTTTTAAAAATGCGTTCTGAGGATGCGATGTTTGCATAGCTGAGCTAGCCTCCTGCCCCCTTGCATTGCTATCTTTCAGAAAACAGATAAAAACTTTGCACTTTTTCACAATTTCCAAATAGAACATTTGTCCTAAAATGCATAGCTCTTGCCCTGATATGAAGTTCAACAGATAAACAACACTGTGAGGGTGGATATCTCCTCATGGCCAGATTTAGCAACCATTTCAGAGGCAAGGAATGATCAGAGATCAAGCAGAAACCCTGATCAGAGATCTGAAGGCAAAGAACACTTCTGGCTTCACAGGATCCCTGCTGAAGTATCAAAGCAGGCAGCCTCCAGCAAATAGGACGGCCCTGAACTTGAATCAGAGCGGGAGTTGGAAGAGAAGTGGTGAATTTGCAGAGGAAAAGCAGCTAAAGTAACACACAGACCTGCGATGCTAGCGTTTGACATTAAAAAAAATTAAATGATGAGCTTGTGGTTTTAATATCACGGCTGTATCCATCCCTCTGAATCTTACCTAAGGAAACGTTCATTCGTCTTCCAGGGATACATTAGAGCAGCGGAGTTTTCCCATAGGCAAAAGCATTATACATATTTGCAAATGTCCTACATAATGATGTGCACACTGTACCCAGAGACGCCTTGATGAGCGCGAGAAACAATACATGTTTCCAGTCTATTCCGTCAGCCCACTCAGACCCCAGGAAGAGAAGTTCTCTTTGTTGTTTGGGCTTTCAGATATGCTTAGAACTCACGGCACTGCCACAAACAGGACACCCAGTTGTTAATCTGAAGGATTAACATGGACTCTGAGGCCCACATATTCCATCCCACACTTGTGTTGCGATCACTGTTTTTAATTGCTTTATTTAGAATATATGATTATTCAGGAAACTTCCAGGTGTTTTTTTTTTTGTAAATTTTACAGGTATTTTTTAATTGATCACAGAAGGTAAAATGAAATTATAAATCCCAGCATAGGTAGAAATTATGTTTTTATTCATTGTTACAGTCAACTTTGGGTTTAAAATGCGTTTTTTTAACAGAAACTTAAAAGCATGACTTCCTACTATAGGGTCTAGATGTCAATGTAAATAAGAAAAAGGAAAGAAAGAAAGAAAAGTCACATTTACAGCTAGCTTTTCATTCTTGCAAAATCTCCACTTTCGTTACACCCCCGGCTGCAGGCAGCCTGTGACAACCCTTGTTATTTTAGCCCTGTTCCTGCAGATGACACTTGGACAGGTCTCTGGGGAGGCTGATAGAAGACAGGCCCTCCCTCTTTCCCTTGCGTCAATTCTTGTGTGAACCATCATAATTAAACACTTAACAAATCGAAGGAAATGAACCTTCAGCAGCAAAGTATATCCTGAAGTTAAGTCAACCGTAAGACAGGCAGAACAGATCAGGACAGATGCCTGGATATCTCCTTAACTCAATTATTGAGCGGCTTCTAGGGTAAGGGGCAGTCGACCAGCAACAGAGTAAGAAAAACCGTAGAAGTGATGTTTCTGATGACTCCCCACCCAAAATGCCTGTTAACTTTCTCAAGAAACATCTCACATTAGAAAAAGGCACACATTCCAAAGCACTGTGGCTACTTCTCTTTTTGAATGTTTTATTTTGCAGGAAAAATAAGTCAAAAACTTGGTTTTGAAACACATAGAATCCCTGGGCCTCTGACTTTGAGATTAAACACAAATAAATAAGTAAGGCTTATATATTCTAGGCTGAAGTGTTTTTAAGTACAGAAAATGGCATCATGTAGATTAAGATATTAATGAATTTGTTTTCAGAATCTATAATGGGAACCCTAAGAGCAGGGTGCCATCGTTAGGGACGTTTCCCTTTTTATTACTAATTAGACTTCTAAATGTGAGTGTAAATGTACCTCAGAGAGTATGAATTAAAAAGTTGCATATGCATAAGAGATCATTTCAAATTCATTTTCCAACTAAAACTTCAACTTTGATATTTTCTCATGTTCCCACTTATGCCGCATTAACATAATCTTTTGTATTTAATTTCTAAAGTCCATGGTGATCCTTCTATCAAGGTATTTACTTCAGGGAGCTTCCTGAGATCTCAATGCCCAGCACAAGTGCCAACGGTCAAATTTTATCAAATTAATGCGTCCTATTATTCAGCAGCAATTTTTTTCAAGTTATACATTCAATGTCACTGCCATGTGTATGGAATTGTATCCGGCCCTGTGGCACAACCAAATACGTTATTTTTTGAATATCGTTTATACAGAGTTAGAGAGACACAAGGTGGACTTATGTACAAAGAGGACTTAGAATAAAATAGTATGAAAAGATATTTTAAAAATTAAGATACTTTACCTTATTAATATATCAGAATCTTTTATTCCTCGACAGTCATAAAGATGGGGTGTAGAAACAATTCTTTTGTGGTTGATGTGTTAAAATTTTAGTTAAATAGCAATATGCAATTTGTTTGATAGACTACAAAAAATCTTCTATCCTACAGACAGGTCTTTGACATGGCTCAATTAAGGGTAATTTAATCCATGTCTTCTACTTTGTTGGCTGAGGCTGCGGTGACCCTCCTTACGATACAATGGACAATGTGGTGATCACCATTCTAGGCATTTCACATATAATAATAATTTGTAAGTTCTCATTGCAGCCTTAGAACGGATGTGAGACCTGTGCCCTTGCCACATACTTTACAGGTAAAGGAGATGAACATGAAGGCCAGGCTTTAGCGTTTGCTCTTGACTACCAGGCCATGGTGATTCATTTTTCTGACTCTTCGGTTGTCCACTTTTGCTGACCCAGATAGCAGAGCTAAGTGTTACCGTAACTGGGTAGTTTTTAGATGCCACAGAAGAAAATGAGATGTTGTTATTAATAGTTACACACCTGGAAAACCTGGGCATTTAGGATTTTAGTAAATTACCTCAAAGCCTGGAAGCTGGCTCAGACAGAAGAAGAGCTGGTGACCCTTACTGATTGTCTCAATAACCTTGCAAGATAAGAATCAATAGGATATGGAGATGGGTAACAGCTGGCCTTTACTCTAAAACACACAATCCTATTTTCAAATCACTCTGATATTCCCAAACGATCTTCCTTTTTAGCAGTTATCAGTATGACTAGGCTACAAGGCAGTTTTAAGTCTCCCCAGTTACCAACAGGAAACCATGTAAATTTTTACTTCATGGAGAGCTCAATCAGGAGTGTTTCCTAGTTAGTTCCTGTCCTCTGTTATCTCTAATTAGTACCATACTCATCTGGTATTCTTTGGGCTGGCCGTTTGAACTGTTGCCTACACCCATCAGTATCCTGGTAACCACTGGATAGGGATGGTGAGAAGTGTTCTTCTGAACTGCTTATGGCTTAGTAAAGATATTTGTTACCTCGTAGGTGTCTGATCTGGGCTGCTGACAGAACGGATGCACGCATTAGCGAATGGCTATGTGGGAGAAGACTATCGCGACCCTGGTATTTAAACAGCACCATCGTGAAGGTGGTGTTCTCAGAGCACTTCATACTGTAGGAAGGAGGTTGTAAAATATTCTAGCTGAAAATCAAATTGCCTATAAAAACAGAAAACCTCCAGTCTTCATGCCTGAGTGGCCTATTAGAATAGATTAATTGTGGTGGTATGGCTGCTAAGACACCGATAATTTGATGATAATGTTCCTTATGTTCAAAATGTTGTTCAAACTTTGATGGCATGAATAAAGAAAAGCACAATTCCAAAACCATGTGAGCTTGCCTAAGGCGTTTCCATCTCTGAAGTTTTGTTAGTTCCCTGCTTAGAATGCCTCATCATACTCCATCCTAAGAGCTAAGCTTCTTCAGGAGGCTGGCTCAGGTTGAGCCTATACCCAAAGGATGCTCAATCATACTACAAGGACATGTGCTCAACTATGTTCATAACAGTATTGTTTGTCATAGTCAGAACGTAGAAACAACCTAAATGCCCCTTGACTGAAGAACGGATAAGGAAAATGTGGTACATTTACACAATGGAGTACTGCACAGCAGAAAAAAATATAATGACATCTTGAAATTTGCAGGCAAATAGATGGATCTAGAAAACATCATATTGAGTGAGGTTACCCAGACACAAAGCGACAATTATCATATGTACTCACTCATAAGTACTTTTCAATCGTAAAGCAAAGAAAACCAGCGTATAGTTCACAGTCTCAGAGAACCTAGACAACAAAGAGGACCCTAAGAGGAACATACATGGATCTAATCTACATGGAAAGTAAAAAAGGACAAGATCTTCTGTGGTCATTTTCTATACCATCCCTTGGTGTTTTCTACCTAGATGGTGCCTGTTATGACACATGCTTCTTGAGGTGTGTGTGCGTGAATATAAGTGTATTTATCTAGAAAAACATAGTAGTTATTAATTTTCAGTTAATTCCTGGATTGGTAACAGGAATATAAGTAAGTGTTATAATTTTCTTCTTACTAATACTCTGTGATTGTTAGATTTACATGTGAGTGCTAGATTTATGTAGTCTACTGCTCCTAGCAGGTGATGAAGCTTGCGTAGCTAATGTGCCTACATCGTTTATGAGATGAGTCGCTGCAGCTGGACATAGTTGTGCAGGGCAGCATGTGCTCTATTACTCTGAATGGTGCAGTGAGAAGGTGATAGATGGGTTCAGATCAATGATAGGTCACAGTGAATTTAAAGGCTCTTTCTATGTACTAAAGACATCTTAAAAAGATATAAGAATATTTTTCTAAATGTCCACTTTGTAGGAGAATAAATAATTTTTTTTATTATTACGGTGAGGTAAATTCATCGCTAATGTTCTAAAAGAGTTCATTAAGACTTTACCATGTATGTGTGCCCTGGGGGTCAAGTGCGGTCTGTTAGTTTTTCTCCTTGTCTCTATAGCTCTGCTAAGAAAAATAAAAACAAGACAAAGTGAGAACATTCAACTAAGATATGAAGATTGTGCGTTATCCTCAAGAAATCATAGATGTTCAGACTCAGAACTGAGCAGGTTATACAACAACACTGACTTTTTAGTGAGTGGGGCTTTTAGAGGAAGAGGCAGGGTCTGACCTCCATGTTCCCCCTTCTGGGTTCCCTTTACGCTAACATTCACTGAGTAGTGATAGCCACAGTAATAGTAGTCCAGTGATTATAGATGTCTTACAGAATTTCTGCACAGAAACACTTCCTGTGCAGGTCCCCAGTACACTGGTGCTGCTAAGGGGAGCTTGTTTTCAGAAGGTAACTGATCTCAAAAGTCTGCCTCACAGCCTTTCCCTCCAGCGTTGAGTCTCTTTAAATGCTGCTCCAGTCTGTGCATAGAAAGGCAGCCCTGATTGTTTCTATTGGGTAAGTAGGTGTGCTGAAAATCAGATCAATACAAGTGAGGGGGAGAAAAATGACTCTTCCCACGTAAGTTCTTGATAGCCATTCTTTAAGTCCAGATCCAGAGGGTTTGATGCCTTCGTCTGGCCTCACGGTCGCAGGTGCACACACAAAGGTGCACAAAGGTGCACACACACCCACACAGGCACACACACAGGGACACATACAGGCTCATACACAAGCACACACACAGGCAAGCATACACAGGCACACACACAAACACACACAGGCAGACATACAGTGGCACACACACATAAAAATAATTAAAGAAACAAATAAAATATTTAAAAATTATAAATGAAATAGTATATCCCAAATGATACATATCCATGAAAATGGGTTGTCTTTTTTTGCCAAAGTGATGTTCGTATTTTTTGTCAATTTTCCATATTCTTCTCGGTGACAAATTGCGATTTTTAAAGCACATTGTTCTTGGCTACATGATCATAAACAGAAACAAATTAGACACATTACTCTATGGAAAAGGCAGTATTGCCCTATTCTAAAATGCAGTATCAGACCAGTTTCAAAACAAAAGATCAAAGCAATTGTTTGGTGGCTGTGGGAATGTTCATCAGTATTTAAGTATATTATTTTGAACAGTGCAACAGTTAAGCACACCTACTCGAAGTCAAAAAAGCACAACTTTTCGATGCCACAAAGCATAGAGAATATTCTGAACAGCAAGTCTCAAAGCTGCGTGTGTATAGTACTCCAGACTAGTGAGAATTTAGAAGGTCCATCCTTCCATTCGCTAAATGTCTCTATTCTTTATAAAATAGCTTACTTCTTTACCTCGAAAAGAATGGGTTGCAGGAAAATTTCCAACACAAATTGGAAGATCAGTACTCAACATGTAAAGAATAATTTCAAATTGCCAAAAACTAAAGAATAAAAGAATATTTTAAAAAGGAGTAATAGAAAAATGTATATTCTTAGAGTATAAACTTTTGAGTGATAAGTAGCTACTTTACATTTGGGTTTTGTATAAAAATTGTCTAGGAAAGGCATAGTTATTATCTCTATTCGATTTTCAATTGCTACTGTCCTAACATATGACGTCCCGAGTTCCTTATAATCTTCAAACGACGTTTGCTTCCTACGTCACTAGAAGCAAAGGCAGGATTTCATTTGTCTGAGACCAGTAAGGAGAGTCCAAACAGTTTGCCCACGTCTTTTCTGCCCGTGCGTTCATAATCGTCAGGAGGCAGACTGAGGGATGAAGTCAGGCGTCACACGGATGGCTTAGAAGAACCTCCCCTAATGAAAAATCTCCGATTTCTGTCATGGATGCCTTGCTACTCAATTGTCCCTGTTTTGTTTTCCTGGTTGAGAGATGGATACTCATCATTCTTAAGCTGATTTGGGGGCCCACTGAGCACACAGCAATCCAAATGATGTGTCACAGTCTCTTTGCTGTTCTCTTAAGCCCGGTGCACAGGGATGGAAGTTACCCGAATGAGATTCTCCGCCTTCACTCTCCACTTAACAAGGAGAAGAATAAATGAATATATCAAGTAGCAGCAAATATATTAACTGGAAACAAATAGGTTTCGTTTGTAATGAGCACATACAGGTTAATTAATGAGAAGGAGCCTTTGTGAGAAAACGTGGCTCCCCAACGCTGGTTGGGCGGGTGCTGTTAAGGGCCAGTTGAGCTCTGTAGGGTAATTATGAGTACCGGCATGCTCTTGTGTTTGTGAGCAAAGTGCTGTCCACAATTTGCCTAAACCTATAAACCATCATCTGTGATCCTTAGCAGCAATTAAAAGACGAACATCTCCTCATCAGAGACTTGGGAAAACAAAACAGGACCGCAGCGCGTTTACCCAGCCAGATGGATATTTTGAACAGTAACTTTGAAGACTGCATTTTCATTAACAGTTTCAATAACAGAGCATAAGATAGAAACGTATTTGTATTATGCAAAGGGAGAAAAACCATGGTGTTTGCCTGGAAGGGAAATTGAAACGGCCTAATTATAACAGAAGTGGTGCATATTTGGGCAGCTTCGGCTGTACCATGGTAGAGCGCAGAGCGAGTTTATCAGAAAACACACCCTCTGATTTCTTTCCCAACAACACGGTGGAGCCCCGCCCCCCGCTTCTACTATTCTAGATGCCCACCCATGCTTGAGAGAGGTTATGCGGATGGTAGGAGGAGTTCCCTCACAGCATGAGGGCAAAAATCTGATCAATATGGCACTTTCTCTAGGGCAAGTAGGTACTAATTAGTTCTTTAAAAAAAAATGCTTATTTCGGAAAATGATACATCAGCACAAAAAAAGTAACGTTAGACCTGGAGATCGGCTTCTATCACAAACTAATTGATCTAGAAGGTTTAGGAATGTAACATTTAAAATGCTTCTGTAAGCATGGCAACAGTGCCAGAAGCCATAAACTTCCCTGCATTAGTTCAATTAATTGTCTGCCTGGAAGATTCTGGAAAAGTTGCAGAAGCGCTTGGTTTTATAGTTAAGGTTCTTCTGGGCATTTAGTTGCTTGCATTTAACAATGTTGTCTGACTAGTTTGCATAATGGGTAAAGCTGAAAAGCTGCCCTATACTACTAAAAAATGCAATTATAAATGTATGAATCTCCCTCGGTTAGAGGCACACTTTTTCTTTTATTTTTTTTCCTTCAGTGCCAAAATAACAGCATTTACAAATGTTTTCATGAACTGTGAGAAGCTACCTCTCCATGATTTTATTATAGTATTAGGTCAACAGCTCTCTTGAAAGAACAAAACCAACCCAGGGCCAAACAGACAGGCAGTTCTAATTACGCGCTCCCGGAGTAAGAAAATCTCCCAGACAGCCACATCCGATTCGACCTCCGCTTTGTACTTCCTCGGGTTTCTCTCTACCTTTGCCACGTTCCTCTGGTTTTGTTTTTTTAATGAATTATTTAAACACGGCCATTTCACATCTGAAATTAATTTTCAAAGAGAAGGCAACACGATAAATAATCGCAAGTTAAACAGCTTGTAAAGGGCTCCAGTTTTGGCAGACGCCGAGAAGGCTCCCGTCCCTGCTTCAGAGCCTGCCTGTGGTGGTGGCAGTGGCTTCGGGTCCCCGAGACTCAGCCTGCGTCCCAGCAGAACTCCTGTTTCCAACAGCGAGGGTACGCAAATAGACAAGTATCAGAGGAACTCTGGGTTTTTTTTTTT
>NW_004949100.1:11147985-11166279 GCF_000317375.1 Microtus ochrogaster | reverse complement strand
TTTTTTTTTTTTGTTACCATATCTGTGTTTCTTTTCTGTAAATGGATAGGAATTAAAAATCATGTTTCAAGAAGAAAAAAAAATAGCCCATAGAGATCATGGCATTTTTCGTATCATTAAGAGTAACTATCTTTTAAAAGAATGGAAATCTTAGCCTCAGTAACCACTTGGACAAATAGTGCGCTGCTTTATCTACTTATCTTTTCCCTGTTAGCACAAGGACCTGGGAATGGCCTCCCAAATTCACAGTATCGTGACACTTTCGCTACTTACTGTAGAATCGTCCAATTGGAATAGACATCAAGAGATCATTAAATCCATCTTGTGCCTGCAGGTATGGCCTCACTCTGCAGGAACTCATATTGGAATATAATATTAATGGGCATGGCCCGATATGGTGAGACTTGTTGTGATATGACATGATATGATATCGTATAATAAGAAGGGCTGTACCCAACAGGTTGAGAACCTGTCCCAGGTGGGAGCTGAGGCTCTGACATCCTCACCCCTGAGATATTAGAGTTTCTAATATCTGTCCTGGGAAAACAAGAACCTTAAATACGCAAGATGTATCTTTATTAGAGAGGGGAGATGTTTGATGCGGAAACAAAATGTTTTCTTCTCAGTTTGGTATTTCGCAGCCCTGCGAGAGTACCCTTTATGGATGAACAAATAGCAATTTTTGCTCCATTTCTATTATCCCAGGGAGAGAATTACCTGGAAAAAAAATCAATGTTCTAATATGCAGTGGTATAGAAGAGTGTACCTCATTTTTAAGATTAAGCAAAGACACTCAGTCTCCTCTTCTTTAAAAGTAGATCGCTAAAGTGCACAGCTAGGGTAGTCCTACCTGTAAAACATTGAAACAGCTGAAGATTAGCAAGTGAAATTTATTTTTTATTGCCAGGTTGCCAAGAAAAGATGATTATGAAAACACTCACAATACATTAAAGTTGGTTTTTCCATCCTCAAATGACAGATGATGAGTGATATCTTTCACAGTCCAGAGAGTCCAGAGACACAGTAGGAAAAGAGAGGAACAGAGAGGATCCTGGGCCCTGATGTTCCCTCTATCAGCTATTGGCTGTCAAACTTTCAGCTTGGACCATGGACAACCATTCCTCCTGTGTGCTTGAAAATACCCCAAACTGTGAATTATGCTATGATTCTTCAAATGTAGAGGCCTAAATTCACTAGAAGTTAGGGACCACGTCAAGTTGACTGGGATGGGAAGTCCCAAACTGGTTTATACCTATAACACAGTAAAGCGCCGAATAGACTTCCAGGATCTCACACACATTAAATTGGCCAGGGCGAAATGCCAAGACCCTCTGTGCTCTGCATGGCATTCAAGGAGACCCTTCCCTCAGAGTCCGGGCTGTAACCTGCAACCACAGCAAGAGAGACGTGAGTCCTGTGCCTGCCATCTGCCTCATGGCGAAAGCACATGAGATGCCGTCATTTCTTCCCACACAGTCTCCTGATGATTAATCTTCGGCCAATCCATTTGTCGCCCCTCTTTTACGGAAGAACACATAATGGGCAAGGAAGAAAAATTCAGATAGGGCCAACTGAAAACGTCTCCTTTTGCTATATTGACAGATCCCCAAAACACACACTTTAAAAATCATGGTGTATTTGGCAATTTCCTGGAACACTAGTCACAACTATTATCATTATTTTATTTGCCTGCAATATAAGACAGAAATTTGGTGCTATTAAAAGTTATTCGAACATGAACTACAGTGCCAAAGATGTGAAGTGAAATTTCAAAGGCTGGAAGATTCTGGCCAGTGGATAGAAGGACAAAGGAAAAGTCCTGATGGTCAGTTACAGATAGCACAGTCCGTTCCCCTCCACATCCGTTTAATCCCCATTGTTTTTCAAGAAAGGTGTCGACAGGCAAGAAGATAGAGAACAGGGATGGACCATTCTGCTTTACACTTTATATACAAGGAGGCTGAGCCACAGGCGGCTGAGTAGCTACCTGGACTTTGTCTCTAGAAATAGAAGAAAGATTTAAATATTAAAGTCAAAATGTATGGGCACTAAAATGTCCTTTAGTGCACTAGTATGTCTTTGTGATATTAACATCTATTTTCCTGAATATGCATACTTTTGTGCTTTTCTGGAGTAACTTTCTGCCTTTAATAATCCCATCTCTGCTTTAAAACAAACAAGCAAACAAACAAACATCACTTATGCATGTTATCAGTTAGAGGAACGTGTGTTCTTTTCCTGCCCACCCATCCCATCTCTCCAGGACCAGCCTCTGTGAGCGCACCTCTTCACGTCTACTGTTCTTCCCAAGCAAACATTTTATATACAATGAAATTTTTGATTGAAAAACCTAAACTTAACTGAGCAATTTCCCCTCTGCTGACCCTTGCAATAAAATTATGAAAGTAAGGACAATATGTGAATTCATACAGTGAAAATTATGTTCTGTGCATCGCTAGGTTTCAAACCCGTAAAGCAGACTGCTGTGGTCCTTACAGCTTAGAGGCTGTAACGTAATTAGCACACCAAGAAGGAAATATAAATGATTGTCCTACACTGTAAAAAATAATTAAAATAATGGCTAATCATACTTCAAAGTTATATAAATGAAACAATTACTTTTTGTTATAGATGTAAGTGACAGAAATGTTGTAGAGGCGATGAACTAAAAAGATGCTTTAAGGAAATCCTATACTTCCAAAGTTACCTGCTGGCATTGAGAATAAGCGTTCAGTAAAGTTTAAATTGGCCACCTCAAGGCTACTAGGGAAAGGACATTTGCCTTACAGGCCCTGCAGTGTGCTTCAAGTGTTTTCTCCTTCTATCATCTTAATAAAGATAGCAAGTTTCAGAGTTTCAGAAAGAGGTGAGAACACACACACACACACACATGCATGCATGCAGACATACACACATGTTCACACACATGCACACACAGGCTCACACGTACACACACATGCATACTGACACACACAGACATATACGCATGTGAACACACACATTGACACACATGCGCACACACATACAGACTCACATACATACACACATACACATACATTAAATATAAAGTACAGTGTACAAGAGGTTCTAGGATAAAAGCAATGTTAGAACAGAAATCATATTTTTTGTCATGTGTGCTATACTAACATAGCAGCTCATCTTAAATGGCCATTTGATAAGGAAATGGTCAATAAAGGAGTAAAAGAGCCAAGATGGGAAGCTGAGCACTAAGTATCCTGTATACACACCTGCGAGCATCCTGTCTTGCTTGGGACCTTCAAGAGGCTCCCCACCAACCAATGGGATTCAGACTTACAGTGGAGAGCAGGTTCTGGTCCAGACCCTGCATGCCTTGAAATTCTCATCAATCCCTTGGACCAAGCATATTGACAATAACAGGATTTTGGGGGCGATCTCAGAACTAGGGAGGATTATAAAACAGGAGGAGTCAGCTCTCAGACTCATTCTGAGATTCCTGGAGTCTGGATCACCATCTTTGGATTGAGGTGGAGGTAAGAACCAGTGGTTGCATGTTTTCCTTTTCTGACCTTCTGCTTGAACCCCAGTTTCAGTCTCTGAGTTTTTATTAATTGTGCTTCACTGCCTATGAGTGAGTACATACCATGTGTCTCTCTCTGGGTCTGGGTTACCTCACTCAGGATGATTTTTTTCTAGTTCCATCCATTTGCCATGAAGAATTTTCTTAAACATAATTCCACTAACAGCCCCAACGGTACAGAGGAACTTTGGGTAACTGTCCAGGCTGCGAGATGTCTCTGTCATTTATTTCTTATTTGCTTAGGTAATATTATATCCTTCTGGAGTCTTTGATGGAGTTGAAGAATGGATAGATAGTTATAGTTTTCCTTAGTTATGATAAAATATAAAGTAGATATAAATATTGTAACTGTAATTCTTGCTTGATAACTGTTTTGTTATTTGTAATTTTGCTATGTTAAAGTTAAAGCCTTCCTTTTTTTGTTTAAACAGAAAAAAAATAATTCCACTAACATTATCATTTGCTGGGGCCTTTTTTAAAAAATCGATTACAAAGGTGAAACTCATTCCCTTCTAAATACTTTAGCTTGTATTTTATAAAAGTGGTAATTTTTATGCAACCATAACATAGTTAACAAAGCCAGGAGACTAAAGTTGAGATAGATTTTTTGCCAGTTACCTTAACGTCTTAAGGAAGAAATCCCTTGGTCCTGAACTGTACTTGCCTGCTAGGTCCCTGTGGTCTTTTTAAATCCGGGATATAGTTATAGTTTTCATTTGTACTTTGTGCTACCGACTTTGTAGGTTTTAGTATAAGCCAACTATTTTTGTGGAATGTACCTCATGAAGTCTGCAGATTTAGAAGCCCTATTGAGGTTAAGAAGAAAGAGATGTAAAGTCAACCTTTTGCTGAAGCTTTGCTGCCTGCTGAGGGAGGTTTGCCATGTTTCTTCCCTCATCTTCCTGTGTGGCATGGGGCAAACCTCGGCCTATTAGTTGGAGGGCCTGGTAATGAGTCATCCCCGAACTGGTTTTTATGACGGTTTCCAAGTGGCAATTTCCTAATTTCTTTCACATGTATCAGTTTTCTTTCTAACGTTAGAAAAAGCCTTTCTGTCCCTTATTCGTTGATTTATTGCCACGAACCTGTGGAGTTTTGCTGGAGACTAAGGGAGACTGTTCCTGGTGTTAGCAATCTTGGTTCTCAGATGGTGGGAGTTTCACTTGGCTTCTGCACTGCACCTGTTTTGGCTTGTCTTTAAGCCGTTATGTTCACCTCCTGTGCCCACAGCCCTGCCAGTCTCACGGTTGGGTCCGGATTACTGGTTCATTTAGTTCTATGGTACAAAGCACTCTGGTGTGTCTTGCAGTAACAAATTCCAGCAAGTGAGTAGCTAAAAATCGGTGCTTTAGTCATTTGTTTAGTGCTTGAATGTGTGGAGGTTGGAGGAGACCTTAGAGGGTTGGCTTCTTCCACCATGTAAGTTCCTGGGTGACCAGGTTAGAAGCAGATACCTTCACATGCTGAGCCATCTTCATGGCCCTGGGGTATTCTTTTGAAACTTCCCTTTGAAATATTTATTCTTTATTATTAAATTTTGTATGAAACAAATCCAAACACCAATGGTTTGGCAGTGGCCGACTTTGCGTTTCTAATTAAGTCTGTACCCTTGTCTGTGCCAACCACGCTCATATTTTTTTACTTGTAGACTCAGAAGTGGGTTTCATTTAGGAAAAAAATGAATTTAGCCAACAGAGCTTATATTAATATAATATATAATTATAATTATAAAATATTATAATTATATAAGAATAATTATAAATAGAAAGTCGAGGAAAAGATCTCAATGGTGAGAGCAAAATCGCTGTGTTTTCTGTACACTAATATCGACTTTCTGCTTTGTTTTCAGGGTAAACACGTGTGAGTGACAGGCCTTGGTGACAAACTGAAGTGGGCAGTGGGCAGAACGACAGGGCCGCTTGCCCAAGAACTCTTCAGCAATCTACGATGAGAAAGATGAAAGACAATGAATTAAGTTTGCTGTCTCCCTACCAACACATGTGACTCCCGTATATATTTATGACTATAAGATTTCAAGGTTTCTGATACTATTTTTTGATTAAGATATTAAGATATACACATCTAAAGCAATACACACGGGGGACATACCTTGTTTTGCGATTGTCATTTCAAACACTAGTTTTTATATGGAAACTTTGGGAGAAGCATGTACAAAACTGCAGGTCGCGGGTGCTCTGAAACTCCCATAGCCGGGGTGTCCAGCTTGGTAGCAAAGGTAAGCCATGCCCTCCTCGCTTTTACAGCTAGGACATCGGAGGCCGTGGCAGCATCACTGATCTTACTGTAACTATGGAGGAATGTAATCAGAGCATAATTCCCGAAGTCCTCATTTGTCCACAATTATGTCCTAACAGTTGTTCACAAATTAGCCTGCATGTTTTTTATTGTGTCGCTTTGGAGAGGCATGACATCGTTCCCATCTGCCTTCTCTGACTGGCCCAGGCTCGACTTCCCTTGCTGAAGTTGCATTTCTCAGTCTCTAAGAAGTTCACAGAATGGCAGCCAGGGAAAAGACTGGCAACCAGACCCTGTTGATCTTAAAATCGCAGCCGTGGGTTGGCTATGTGTGGTTTGTCGTGAATCATTACAGTTGAGTAAGCTCGAAATCAGGCTCGGATTTTCAAGTACAGAAGCCACTGGAATACATTTAGGGGTTTTGTTCATCTCCCACTGCATCTCCGGCGGGAGAAGGAACCACACAAGTCGAGTGGTTTGTTGTTTTCCTTCTATATAAGTTTTACATAAAGCCCAAATGCTAGTCTGTAAATATGCGCACCTGTCATACAAGTAGTGACCAGAAGGTGGCGCGGTCTTAACATTGACCAAGGACTGTCAGCGTCAACGTTGAATCGGAGCAGATTTATTTATAAAGATAACTGCTTCTTGGACTGCGTATAATAATTTATATTTCTGTGTCTGCTCACAGCTATATACACACAATCTCTTTTCATTATCTATAAGTAGAAACTGCTTCTTTTAATTTTTTATTCTCTCTCTTTTTTAAAACACACACACATTTATGCCATATTCTTATTTGACTTTGGAATTTTTGAGACAAGTTATCACTCTTCAGCCTAGATTGTCTGGTAACTAATTCCTTAAGCCATGGTCTCCAAGTCACGCAATCCTTATGCCACCCTCCCTGAATGCAAAAATCACAGGCATGGGTCATTATGTCTAGGTAAAATGAAATTCTACTGTTTTAAAACCTTTCTTTTTGTGGACCTATGACTAGAACCCAGGGTCCTGCACATCTTGGGAAAGTCCTCTACTGTATAGCCGTACTCTCAACACTTATTGTTGCTTTATGCTTTAGAAAGATTGGAGTGAGGCCCTAACTATCTTCCTGCAAGAAACATTTGGCTAGTGAAGAGCATAAAGCCTTGCGATCTCAACTTGCCTACGTCTGATCTGTCACCATCATATGAGAAAGACCACACTCTTCCATCCATTCAATAGAAGAGTTCCGTTGTTTTATTTTATTTTATTTTTGTTATTATTTAATCTGTTTTATTTTAAAATGATGACCAACGTTTCAGATGTGGCAGATACTGAATTTATATAACGTTTCACTATATCGAAATGAAAATAAAAGTGGTTTTGTTTTCTTTGTTCATTCAGAGAAAGGAAAACCTACCACTGCACTCTCTGAAATTGAGTTTGAGATACATCCTGGGCTTTGTTAGTTAAACTGGACAATGTTTAATCACAGCTTGTGAACCTCAGCAAATGGGACCGTCTCTTTTGGGGAGGGTGAGGGAACTTTCTAGAATCAGACAACCTTCAACTAAGAATAAAACAACTTCTGGGCTGCACGTTCTTGCCTTTGCTTCTCACTCATCCAGGTGAAAACATGGCTCCCGCTTTCTGATGCTCTGGGTGCAGCTGCCCTACCCAGCAATTGTCGATGTGTCCACGGTCACACTGTCCCAAGAAATGAGTTTCACTGAAAGCCGTTCCTGGCACTCGGCCTTGGGGCATTACCTCCTTCTGCCCATCCATCTGACAAGCTCCCTGAGCCTCGGTTTTCTCCCACCATTTTTGTGTCTGTCAGAATGCTTGCCGGGGAGGGCGACCTCTCCCTGCCTGGGCTTGATTAGCCCCTACACAAGCCTCTGAGCCCCCGAGAACCTCAACGCTACTGAATGGAACAGTCACTTGTTCAAATGGAACTTGTTCAAAAATGAACACCGAGGAAAGTCTGCTTTTTAGCCCCAGCAGATCCCTCAGGCCTCCCTTCCCCTGACCTAAGTCCCCACTAAACAAACAGAAAAAGAAAAAAAAAAAAGGCATTACCAATAAACTACTTTCTAGATATTTATTTGTTCATAATATGTGAAAATCAGGCCTGAGAGAAGTCCAGTGGCTAAAATTCAAAGATGCAGGATTATTTCATTAAAAATATTTTGTTTATTTTAAATAAATATAATTGTTTTTTCTCAGGGAACCCACAGTCGTCCTAATTTGAACTGCACCTCCTTTTGAATCAATGACAGCGTCTCCTGCTTCCCCCGTTTCTATTTCTACCCCTGCCCTAAACTAGAGAAATGGGAACTCACTCGATGACATTTTGACTCTCCCCTCAGGGCCCTGAAATATCCCAGCATATGCCTACTCTGCCATAGATCATAGGACAGCAGGCTCTGGGGACACCATATGGCCACAAGCCTGCATGTTACCCAGGGGCATACTGGGGCATCAGGTACCCCAGCCAAGCTTCTATGTGATGTTGGTCTCAAGGGTCAGAATTAGATACAAAGAAATCCTCTGAGGATGAAGGCTAGCTCATGCATGGCTGAAAATAGGTGGTCCAGGCTAGAAATGTTTTGAAAATGTCCATTAATTGCACTGACTTTTCATTCTGGCACACGAATCCTGGATTAGAGCCCCTCATACCACCCCATGAGCGGTAGAGACTGCTGACTTCTGCCAGGGCAAAGTGGAGGTGATTTTTCCCTTCCTCCGGATTATAGCTTTAACTGCTTTAGCAAACTTTAGGAAGTTTTCTTCCTCTCCAACTGGCTCAAATACATAAAGGATAGACAGTCATTGAATTATGGATCGTCTTCTTGGCATACAGTTGGTACCCAATTATTTTTGAAGCAAACCTTTTCAGTTTCTTTGAAGTTAAACCCAGGTGGTGGAATTTCACACTGCTCCATGCTGTTCAGTGATACTTAAGTGCATTCTAATCCGAAAGTGATGTAACAGGCTCTGAGCAAGCAAATACAGAGACAAATAAAATACCAGCATCTGTGTCTGGGGTAGGAGGGCAAGTCAGGAAAGCAGGATGGTGTTACTATGGAATAGGAGCAAAGTGTTTTAACATAGGGTTTGTCTGAGGGAACCAAAGAAGACTCGATGGAGGGGGTAACACCATACATGACCCCCCCCCAAAAAAAAGACTCTATGGAGCTTGCTTGGTTTTCTGCAAGGAAATATTTTGCAAGGTGCTTTAGATACCAAGTTCTATAAACGGAGCCCATGCTACTCAGGAGCTATATTTGTGGTTGTGCATCAGTATAATTATTCTGCCAAAATCATCCCCAGTAGAAGTGAGTTGGGAGACCCCCAGAGGTTTCTATCCCATCTTAGAAAATAACGGCGCTCGATGTTCAAGGGACGATGACCGAAGTGAGTCGAAGTGGATAGAACTTCTTTGGGCACAGTGAGGTATTTGGGAGTGAAAATTTCTGGATTTCGATCCTTCATCCATCGTTTTCTCACGCAAATCACCTAACCCCTCTGTTTCTTTGTTTTCGATAATTAAAATGATCACAGCAGCGCTGCAATATCTGGCTCATGGTGCTTTTGAGGAATAAATGCAAGGAACATTGAGAACAAGGGACAATTGAGATACACACAGTCTCTCAACAAGCATCAATTACTGGGGTTACTATTTGTAGAGATTGGATGAGGGAAAAAAATTGCATAGCAGATTTAGAAAATATGAATGTTTATGGTCACACCAGTAGAATTATTTTAAAATTAGATAATTTAAATACATTTAAAGAGATAAATGTAGCACACTTCGGCTAGAGTTTAAACTGTGAAGCAGGAAGTGGCCATAAATAAGTCTGCTGAAGCTGGGAAATAACCTAGGGGGGGATTATTTCACACATAAGATCAGCTATTTATGATTTTTAAAATAAGTACTTTGTTTGTGTGTGCTGGCATGTACTTGTGTGCAGGTGTGTGCGTGCACATGTGTGTATGTGTGTGCACATGTGTATGTATGAGTGTGTGTTTGTGTGTGCATGTGTGTGCATGTACATGTGTCTGCACAAGTGTGTGTGTGTGTGTGTGTGTGCATGTGCGTGTGTGTATGTGTTTGGGAGGTGGTGGATGTGCACGTGAGTACAGGTGGCTGTGGAGACCGGAAGTGGCAGTCAGATGCCCTGGAGGTAGAGTTGCGTGCAGTTGGGAACCACCCGATAAAGGAGCTGGAACTGAACTCTGGAGTTCACTTGCAAGAACAACAATGCTCAACTGCGGAGCCACCTCTGCAGCCCCATTTATGAGTTTTAAGAAAGTAGAGATGGCTTCTTTCTCCGTTTGAACTGTGAGGAGGAATAACGGAGGATGAAGCACTCAGCCAGGGTGCGCTGAGAATGTGTGGATGAACTACAAAGGGAGTATAAGACTGAGAGCGATGTTAGAGAAGCTGAACTTTAAAATACCTAGGAAGAAAAGCAAGCATATCATTGTCATTGGATGGAGCCACACTAACAGAGGATGATTCCTAGGTCCCCGTTGCTACTGTCAGCCCGAGCCTAGAATATAAGAGGGCACTCGAGCTTCGTGGGTTTGGTTTGTAGTTCAAGGTTTCAAAAATGAAAATACTCAATAGAGCTGACAAAACTTGGAGCTACAGTGATGTCAACAGCACAGAGACTCTCAAAAAATTAAGCAAGGTTGTGATCCACAGGAGCGTGTGCTGACGGGGAGTCCAGCGGCCTGGGACAAAGCTCTGGTGAGCTCCCCACTGAAGGGAGAAACAGGAAAGACGTGCACATGGGAAACCACAAAAGAGTTTTTCTTCAAAGGAAATTTTATTTAGAGGATGAGGGAGCAAGACTTTATTAAGTTATTTTATTTTTAGTAGTTGGCAGATAATTATGTTTACTAATGGCGTTTTAAAAATAAAAATGTGTTTTAGTTTCTCTTTCCCTTTCCTCCTCAGCCTCTCTTCTTCCCACGTGTCCCTTCTCCAATTAGTTTCCTTCCCACCTTCTGCCACGTAGAATCTTCCTGTCCCTACAGCCCCCCAACACCTCTTGTTTCCCTCTTATGGTTCCTATCCGGTTTTATTGTCTACACCCCACCCTCACACAGAATCTGCACACGAGTAGATGCCTAGTTCTTCTGAGACCGATTTAGCTCAGTTATATACTTCTTTTCATGTCCTTACAAATTTATAATTTCATTTTTCTAAGGGACAAAGTAAAATTCCATTGTATATCTATACACACACATTTTCAGTATCCATTCTTCTGTCTGTGGGTATCTGGCTGGTTCCATGTCCTTGCTCTTGTGACAGGGTACAACAGGCATGGAGGCATGACCATCTTTTTCATTAGCATTGCAATCACAAAGATACATTCACAGGAAAGTGTGAGCATCCTGGACTGTCATTGTCCCTAGCAAGAAGGAGTTTCACTAGCTGCCTAGATTGGACTGTGAAGTCTTGAAAATGAGAGACTAAAAAACGGACAGTGACTGGAACAAAAGAGATACTAATATTAGACAAATTTAGTGTATGTAGAAAAATGGGGGATGAACAGAGGAAGAAGTGAAGAATAGGAGGAAATAAAACAGTAACTAAGACAGAGAAAGACAGATCAGGTTTGGACTGTGTTAAAGGGTTGCACAGTAGAAGACAGAGTGGAATAATTTAAATAAGTAGTACCCTGAAGTCATAGTAGTCTTAAATGGACTGAGTAGGCAGTATTTACATACTTAGGAATGCATGCGTGTGTATGCAATTCTGTTTAGAGAAAAGGGATGGATACACAGGAAGGGACAGAGAGAGAAAAGGGAACAGGGAAATGATTTAATTAAATTTTAACTTCAAAATATTTTTCAATAAAAATAAATAATATGTTTATATGTATTTTTTAAAGTTACTTATACTTGATAGTCATTGGTAAGAACTTACATTCTCACTTATTTAAAGAGCTCTTAGCTTTGCCTTATGGAATATACCTAAAAGAGCTATTTCACACCTCTGACTGATACTTCTAATATCTGAATAATCCCAAGGCTGACACATTTTGACAGTCTTTCTCTATAGAAGGAGTTTCATTTCTCAAGTTCCTTAAGGACTGTATGACGTTGATCGAAATCTAGACATTTTCAGTCTTACGTTGTGTGCACTAAAACCCTCAGGAAAATGTTGGTCATTGTGCCATTACACCATGGTTTGTGCTTCAGTTTCTGCCCTGATGTCTCTCATGGATGGACTGTAATGAGGAAGCACAAGTTTTTTTTCCCCCTAAGTTACTCTTGGTCGTGGTGCTCAACACAGCAACCCCCAAACACATCCTCTGCTCCCCTGCCCATCTACTCTGGCCTTCTTACCATCTTCTAAAAATTGCATGCCCGTTCCCACCCCAGGCCCTGGTTCTCAGGGTCCTCTGCCCAGGATTCCATCTTGGACTCTGTTGGCAGCCATGCAGCCTAGTCTCTGATCAGGGTATGAATGTCTGTGCAACAGGTCTCCATGAGACAAAACCGGGGAAGACAGTCTCTCACTAGTCAAAGACCGGTGGACTTTGGGAGCAGCACAGGACTTTGCTAAATTCCTGCATCTTGCAGGCTCTTTTCTCTTTCATGACACTGTTGATTCCTTGGACAGTTTTTAGTTCTACTTGGTCACTCACACATGCACCAGCTGTAATTTCCCCTGGAAATTCTGTTCTTCCTCAAATGGGCTCCCCTTAGGATCAGCAGATGGCTAATGCTTCTCGAATTTCTTATATGGAATTACTAATTACAACTCTAATCTTGGGGACTTTTCTGACTTAATAGAGACAGGTACATATGAGAAAACAACACTTGGAACATTAACTATGTTATGGGAAGAAGAGTAAGGCATGCATACCCAGAATAGGGACAAAACCCAAGGGAAACACTTGGTGTCAACTGCTGAAAGTAAGCTCCCTGGACACCCGGTGTATAAAATCAATGAGAGGATCTAGTATGGTCTACTGGGGCAAATGCAATGTAAAATATGGGATGGATAGATTCATCTTTGCCCTACACAGGCGCTTATATTGGTGGAAGCAGTGTGGTGGAGTGGGTTGGGAGAAGAGCGCCTTATGGAAGTCTGCCTTTGAGAGAGAGATGGAGACATGGGACCATTTCTAGAAAAGGGAACTGTACAAAAGCTTATCTTGAAGTTAGGAAATAATTGTTTGGGCTTGAATATCGTTGTCCTTAAAGCATGGTTCCCATGACTATTACTTTTTAACTTTGTAACCACAAGAACCTGGCAGCTAAGTGCTGCCAGTGCAGGGTGTGTCTGACTCAACATTTAGTTAACATGATGAACTCTACAGCTAGAATAAAGTTATATAGGTTCTGGAAAAGTATATCTGGGGAAGCATAAAAAGGAACAATGGGGGCTTTTTATAATGATTCTGAGTTATTTCTTAAAATATAATGTATTTCTTAAAAGTAAAAAAATAAGTGCCAATAATAAAGCTGTTCATGTAAACCTGGTAGAAAAAAAATTCTGTTAAAGTATAAATAAAGACAGCGTGAGCTATTCAGGGCCACTTGGGTGCAGTTCACCTGGTGATCAGAAGTTTTGTTTATGGTGACATCCCTTCCTCATCTCAGGTCGTGAACCCGAGCAGAGGTTGGATCCCAGCATGTCTCCACCTCAGGCAGATCAAATGGTACCCTTCGGCCCTCCACGTAAAGGGCCCTCCTTTCCTTCCTTTCATTGCTTTTACCCTGTTTGTTTGTTTTGTTTTGCAGTGCTTGGCACACAACTGCACTCTTTGCTTGTTTATATCTGCTGCAGTGCACACAAAGCAGACACTTCTCAAGGTCTCAACTTCTCAAGGTTACAACTCCCTTGATTGGCTACTAGAGTCCTGACGCAGAAACCTGGCTCGGCTAATAACAGACTCTGGACAGATCCTTTCTTCAGCTGCTCAGTTATCATCATGAAAGATGAAATGCTGTCAAAGCATCAGGGAGTGGCATGACATGGCAGTGCCCTCCAATGAGCTGAGCGAAGGGGACCCTGACTGCTCTGGGCAAAGGACTGTGATGTAACATTTTAACAGCTGTTTCTGCAGTTTAAAGACTTTTACCTAGTCTAGAGTTGGAAGTTAATGTAACTCATTAATAAAGTTTGCAAATGCCCCATGCATCCAATTCTCCAGTCTTGCAAAGAAAATGGTCTGCTATTCAAAGGCAGATATGAAAATCCTAAGAAAGCATATTTTGCATTTTTGTCTTGTCATGGCTTCTAGGCACGTGGAATTAATGACAGAAGAAAAATTGCAAATCATGGGAATGGATTTGCAGAATATTTTGCTCTATTCAACGTCCAGCATATTTTGAGAATGCATTTACTTCATTCCCAGCATTTTAACCTACCTTATATAATCCAGAAATAAGTTCCTAATTGTTATCATAGTTTTCAGCTCTTTAGAAGAAAACTATGGGGTTTAGATGCTGCAGGGTCTTGCCTCTCATACTGATGATTCAATTGCTCCAACCGGTAACTACACATTGATTGTATCTGCTGAGGACGGCTATATGCCATGAATGAAATAGTCAAGTTAGCTTTCAGGTCTTGCTTTGAACATAGACAATCTTGAAAAAAATGGAGAATAACTGTTACGTGAAGGGGGGAGGGTAATCCCTGCCTTGGCTTCTCCATTTATAAAATGACTACATTGAATTATACGATCAAGGTTGGGGAGGAATTTCCAAGCTTCTCAATCCTATGTGTGTTTGAGGTATCTCTGGATCAGACACTGCTTTCCACCTGACATGGGCAGATGATGAATACATCGGTTTGATAAGGCAGCCAAAGTGAATGACATTACTATTGTAAATGGAGGCAGAGTTCACCATGCCAGCTCTGGTCAGCTCTGGTTGTAAGCTGACATGGCCCTGAGTAGAAGCCATGCCATGTCTGTAGATCAGCAGCATCTGGCAACTTAATACAGATTTTTGGAGGCATCTCAGGCCAATTGATTCCGGAACACCAGGGGCAGATCTCCGAAGTCTGTTAGAAGGCGTCCTCCGTGTGACCCTGACAGAAAGAGGCGTTTGATGGGAATCAATGCTTTCAGCAGGTCAATGGACTGAAACATAGACCCAAGCGAGGCGATGAAAGAAAATGGAGGGGGAAGGCTTACGGGTCTTGGACATTGAGACCTTGATCAGTAGTAGTAGAAGGTCAAATAAAATTTCCTCTGTTTTTCTCTGTGCAGAGTGGGGAAGGTGGAGAAGCTCGCATCCATCATGGGATTGATAATGGCCAGTGGGGACCGAAGTGCAGGCCACTGTTCCCAGCTCTTGGTCTCTCTCTCTGCCGCTTATGAAGTAGGTGCCCACGAAGACTGAGTGTGGTGAATGAACTCCTTTGAGAATTAGGCCGGCTATAGGCAGCAAAGATGGCATTGAGTGTGACGGCTGACTTGATTTGCTTCATGAAGTGATTAGTGATGAACAATTCAGACACATTTTCAAACTTCATTTTGGCTTTTTGTCTTTGTCTCTGGTGTTCCTTGATGAAACCCCGGTGGTTTCATTCGCACACGCCCACGGCAACAATTGGCTGACCCTGGCAGCTGCTATTTCTTTTGTCCAATCATATTGTTTCCCACAGTCCCCACCATTTCCTCCACATCTGCAGTGGTCACTCCACCCAGACTGCCTTTTTTCATGGAAGACATTGTTCTTCATTTTATGCTGAAATCAAAGATGAGAACATGCAAGGACCAAGTGTTAGCTCCTTTCGAAAAATGGGGAAAGTGTGTATGGAGAGACGGGGAGAATATTTTGATTTTATATTTCATAACCACAGATAACTTAGAAATGAAATTTAATAGGGACGAAAATGAAGAAGTGCCAACGCTCAATGCACGTCAGAAAAAATTAAATAGTCATGGCAGGGTGCGTTGAGGAGCACATGGAAGTTCCTCCATGTGAGAATCCGCCGCTCAGTTATTCATTGAGCAAAGTGTGGCTGTCGATGCAGTTTATCATTTTGGATGTGTATGCCTGTTTTTCCTCCCTGCAATTAAAATCATTTGATAATCTCTCATCATAGGGTCACACATCATATAGCCATGTTGTTCAAGGCTATATTTTAATTACCCTGGCCCGAGGCTCTCCTCCAGCCCAAGGGTACCTAGAAGTCCTTTTTAATAAGGAGCTTCTGCTCCAGGCTCAGGGCAAAGCCACAGCCAGTCTCCTATGAAAATGCCGAGCAGAGCTGGATTCCGTAAAGCCGAAGCCCAGAGAGAAAAGTTAACCCAACGTGTTCTGAGCTCTGCCTCGCTTCCTTGAGGGGACTCATTATGAAGGAGGACTGTGCTAGGTCACTGAAATATTTAAAGGTGAGGGGGGCAAAAGGCACCAGACTGGAACCTTCTATGTGCCTGTTTGTGCATTTCCCATACTGACATGTTCCCGGAAAAGGCCAAGTTAAGGCAGCGTTCTGTAACGGTGCAAGCCACCCCACCGCAAACAGAAGTGGGAGACAGCTTCTGTCCTTGGCTAACATGGAGCCTTCCCAAGTTCCAGGCCTTTAGTCGTGATCCCGCAGCCCTGACTTTTATATAGCTCTACACAAATCCTTCGCCTCAGAGCCCATCCTGGGTTGTGATGGTCCACGCCAAGCACAGAATGGGTGAGTCGGTGTGCACCTGCTGGAGGGTTCTCGGTGCCAGGGCCTTGCTCCCGGCTCAACTCAGCTGTGTCTGCGTGTGTATGTGCCTGCGAGAGCTTTGCAACCAGGCGGGCAGAGTGTGGAGGCTTCCCCTCCTAGCTGGAGGCCGGGAACGAGGATGTAAGCGTGATTGCTGCTGACAGCTAGCGGAGTGCCGGTGCTGGGGATGCTGCTTTTGGATCCCAGGTACCTGATTCTCCTGCCAGAAAAAATGTTTCCTAGGGAACGGATTGATCTTTCAAACAAAATGACTAGAGTGGCCAACTTTCTCCTCCCCGCCCTCTCTTTTATCTTAGTTTCCGGTCCTAAAATCAAGGACAGATGGTAGTTCAAAGGTGAGAGGGTGGCTGGGCAGCATAACGGGGGAGCTGGCCGCCCCCAAGGCTTTTCCACTGGCTGGAAGATGCAAAGCGAAAATAAAGAGCTACCACACTGGGCAGAACGGGGCGGAACAGGCTCACATTTCATTCAGACAGAGTGCTCCAGAGATTGGCCCATGGACTGGAGACACGGCATCAATGAACATTTACAGCATCAATGGACATCACTAGGGATAAATCCGGGGAAAGGATATTAGGAAAATAAGTTAAGAATTGGAGTAAGAAGTGGTGGAGCCCACTTGGGTACAGACTCTCACCTTCCTGTGCTTGCCCTCCTGAGACATCCTGGTCTGTGCTTCTCTCCTGTGCCGAGGTCTGGCTTCTCTTTCAAAGCTCCACACTTAAGCTTCTAGCTATCCACTGGTTTCAAGTCTTCGGCGAATACTTCTCTGAGGATTTGCAGCTTTATGCAGTTATTAGGTGTGATAGCTGGAACTGCCTCCCTCATAGTAACTTCTTCCTTAAATTTGATCCAAATCTGTCAAGTCACTGCACGCACAGCGTATTTTATGCAGGGGGTAAAGGGAGGAGACAGCCAAGCAAGAAGAGAACCAGTAGTTTCTGCAACCATATGCTTGGATTAGTCATTTAGGGGTGGGGCCCAGGGGGAAGCAGCCTCCAAGGAAACCCAGGGAGGTTGTCCATAAGGTTAGAACAATCTAGAAAAGGTGTATGACGGGAAGAAAGCAGAGCTCTAGCTGCTTTTGGATCTGCTTTGGACTTTGGAAACTCTCTCTCTCTCTCTCTCTCTCTCTCTCTCTCTCTCTCTCTCACACACACACACACACACACACACACACACACACACACCACCCACATCTTGCTTGTTAGCATGGGCAGTGGAAAGCACTCCAGAGACCTCGAGACACTGAATACTCACAGAAGAACAGGAATAAAGGCTGTGGAGGCACAGTGAAGAATATGCTGGGTTTTTTTTAAAAAAAAAATTTGAATCTCTCTTGTCTAATACACAATAGATACTTAATAACCCTTGGCTGTGGATTTAAGCTTCATTGAGGGGGGGGGGCTCTGGCACCTTTTTCTATGTTTGCATCTTTCATAGCAACAGCAGTTTTCAGTATTAAGTTTATCTGTACAATTATTTAGCTTTACCGCACCAATAATCTCTAAAGACAAAGGGTCTCATACATTTAATTTTTTGTGTCCTGAGAACTCAACACAATTTCTGGAGTATTTCCAAAAGTTTGTGTATTTTAAAACTAGTTTTATTAATTCTTTGAGAATTTCACATAATATCCTTTGATTATGTTCATACCTGAATCCTAATTTTCTTTCCTCCCAAGTCTGTTTCCACTCTGCTCTCTCCCCTGAAAGTTCACGTGAGTACAGTAAGCACCCTTCAGTTAGTACTGTATCACGTGAGTACAGTAAGCACCCTTCAGTTAGTACTG
>NW_004949100.1:11144130-11147878 GCF_000317375.1 Microtus ochrogaster | reverse complement strand
GTACTGCATCACGTGAGTACAGTAAGCACCCTTCAGTTGGTACTGCATCATGTGAGTACAGTAAACACCCTTCAGTTGGTACTGCATCAAGTGAGTACAGTAAACACCCTTCAGTTAGTACTGCACGAGTGGACATTTGCCACACAGTGATACAAACATCTCCTTTCCCCTAAAATTTGCTAAAAATTTCTGGTCATGCTACAAACACCCTGAGCAAAGGGCCCGTAGAAAGAGGATTTTAAACATAACTCAGCCTCAGATAATACAATAAGAAAGTTAAAACTGAAAAATGCAATTCAAGAGTGAAGATTTGAGCAAAATAGTAGCTAGCATGTGCTAGGTGCCTTCATTGGATTGGCGTCACAATACATGGTATGCCTACATCCATGGGCTTTAATTCCCAGAGCAATCATATAAGAAAAGTAACATTGTTATTCCCATTCTGTCAGGGAGTAAGACAACTAAAGCCTATAGACAATTGCTTTCCAGGCATCGTATAGGCAGGCCTACGTCTGGTTAGGGACTGGACTCTTCCTTTGTTACCACACTTTTCTGCTCTTGAGACTTCGAGAGATACCTTTTAATAAAGTAGTGGGGGTTATACCAAGTCCCCACTCTGACTTTTAGGAACTTTGGTTTTATTCTTTAAAATACAGGGCCAACAATGTGGGGGGAGGGTTTGGCTTAATTGGTAAAGTCCTTGCCACACAAACATGAGGACTTGAGTGTGGGCTCTCAGCAGCCACATAACATTCTGGGGTGCAACCCCAATGATGAGAAGGTTGTGCACCGGACCCCTGGGGCTCACTGTCTAAGCTGTCAGATGGATCAGTAGATTGGGCTCAGTGAGAGGTTTAGTATCAAAAAATAAGGAAGAGAGTGATTGATGAAGGCACGCAGAGTTGGCTGCTGACCTCTAGATGTGCACACTTGCACACTCGTGTGAACACTCATGCTCTGGGCTCACACATGAACACATGAACACACATTTCTCTCTCTCTCACACACACACATACACAAATAAAATAAAATGTAGTAAAAGAGCTGGTGGTCACTGCTCACATGCCAAGTCCCAGGCAGCATGCCAGGCACCCACTTCTGGAATGTCTCATCCACGCGGGGGACATAGCTCATCAGCAAATGAGAAAAATGAGATTCTAGGAATAATCACCCACTGGAATTTATTTTACCCAGGGCCTTTTGTTGTTACTGTTTAGAACCCAAAGCCAAAAGGCCAAAAGTTTTTCTGCTTTCTCTCTCTTCTTTCCTTCTGTCCAGGTACGGTGGGTGACACAGTGTTAAAACCACAGCTAAGGCAAACGTCAACAGTGACAACAGCGACCTTTTAAAATGAGTGCAAAATATCAGCACACAGAGTTAAAATGTTTTCTCATGAAAACGGTGATGGCAAAGAGGGGCTGGACACTCATTCCTAGAATCCTAGCACCCAAGAGGCTGACCTTAGAAGGGACGTTTTCCATGAGTTTGAAGGAAACTCGGGCTACATGTTGAGTTCCAGTCAGAGAGCTACCGGATGAGATCCTGTATCAAAACCCAAACCCAATAACCAAGCAAAGTCTAAAGGCTGTTTGTAAACGATCAGTTCTGTACAGGTAGGCGGGGCGCCTGGGAAGTCATCACTGTATCAAGGAGCTCTGTGTACCCGAGATAATTCCCACTGCCTCCCCGCTGCTGTCAGCTCTTTTTCTCATCCCTGTTGTCTCGCCCTCTGACAGCCAGCTTGGTTCATTTATTTCCCATGTTCTGGAGAGCCATGATGAGGTGGCCAGCACTGACTCAGCGGAGCTGGACCTTCACTTGGGTCCAGTTCTCCGCAGCTGCTGAAGCTCCACGCTTGCCTACAGCGATGCGCCAGCTGTCTCCGCCTGCATCGCGCCGCAGTAATGCGAACAACTGGAAGCAATAATGTGTCTCCCCATTTGCCTAACAATCCCAACATGGACAATAACTCAGAAGACTGAAGATTTGTGCTGTAATTTAATAAACCCCATGCACATTTCCACAATTGAGTATCACATCTGTGCAATGGATCCTGCAAGTATAATATTCTTTTATAAGAGACCATTAACCAATCTTAAGTTTATAGGTTTCCTTAAATCTTTTTCATCAGCTGTTAAACTACAGTAAAGAGAAAATTGCCTCTTATGAGACAAGGGATAGTAAAATACAAAGACTGTGATTAAACGTCAATCAATTAAGGATGATAATATAATAAAATGCTGACTGATGATTAAGATGAGGGTTTTCTAGGAGAATTTTGTAACCAATATTATGAATATTTTTAGAAGGTACTAGGATAAACTTTAATTAGATCAGTTTATATATGAATGTTCGATCTATTTTTATATAAAAAAGGAATTTATAAGAATTATTTCTCAGGTACAAAGTTCCAAAATTTGGAATCTCTGTACCATGAGTATTTTCCAGTTTCTAATTTTACTATTCCCAAGTCTAGAGAATTTTGAGTTTGCTTCTGAGCAGAATAAACAATGACGTTTTGTTTCAGCTGGTTCTCCAGCAACATGTGCAGCTGGCCAATAGTTTACGAAAATGGGTTGTGTAGTAGTAAAACCACCAAAAACAAACAAGCCAACAAACAGCCCTGTGTGACTGACTTAACAAAGCCCTGACGGGAACTGACAGCCTTGTAAGAGGCTCTCATAGAATGGCGATCTAAGCGTCTGCAGGTGAACCCTACCAGGATGCTCTCTTGCGAGGGGGAAGGCAGATCCTGCCCAGCAAGAGTTACAAGTGATAACAGAGTGAACCATGCTGTTCACGTCTGCCTTCCATCGTGACCTGTTCTTAGCCATCAGCATCTCTGCTTTGGGCAAGGGTTATTTGGAAGACCCACGCTAATTAGACTGAGTTTGCCGAGCTCGTGAGGGCCAGGCAGAGGAGACCGAGAATGGCATTTCCCTCCTCTTTTTTCTTGCTGATATATTTTTCCCTTCCAGATTTCCCTTCTCTTTGTGGATATCATTGTCCAGAGGTTCTCCACCTTTGTCCCTCCTCCCACAGTGCCTCCCCTAAGTAATCTTTTGCTTAGCTGCCTGTTCCTGGTCCCTTCAGAACTCTGAGGGCCTTCCGACTCCTGCCAGTTTGCAGGGAGCGTTTGAAGCTTGTGGCAACAGCTGGCTTATATGAGTCTTGAAGGAAAAGCATGCTTACAACCTGGCAGCACACTGGAATACTGAAGCATCTGGCAAAATAAGCAGAGACCGAAAGGTTCAGGTGACGCACGGCTCTGCTAGGGACTGCTAGAGGAGACATGCATGCAATCCAGTGGCAGAACCATAATTAATGAATGAGTCCCAGCGAAGCCTGGCTTCTGCCCTCATCGCTCTGTGGAGACCACCAGTGACGATCACCAATGACCTTCTAATTACCCAATTCAATGTATGCTTTTCAGTCAATGCGTTTTTAGACAACTCTGTGAGACTTTATAGGACAGTTGAGTGACAGGCAGAAGATCACATACTCGCACAATAACAGTGCTAGAATTTAAAACAGGTTTATTTAACCCTGAATTCAGGATCTGGGCACTGAACCAGGAAGTCTCTTAGTGTTTTTCAAATATACAGGAAGGATGACTGGGAAGAAAAAGATGAGTTGTTCAGACTATTATATATAGATAATTTTTTTCTTTACACAGCAGAACTGGTATAGCAGGCAGTACAATATTTGTGAAAATTTTTAAACACAAAGAGAAAATAAGAAGCAATGA
>NW_004949100.1:11142796-11143514 GCF_000317375.1 Microtus ochrogaster | reverse complement strand
ACACACACAGACACACATACGTACACACACAGACAGACACATAGGCACTCATAGACACACAGACACACACACAGACACACATATGTACACACACAGACACATAGGCACTCATAGACACACAAACACACAGACACAGACACACACATACACACACAGACACATATACATACACACAGTCAGACATACACACAGACACACAGAGACACACAAACACACAGACACATACACACATACACACAGACACACACACAGACACACATACAGACACACATATGTACACACACAGACACATAGGCACTCATAGACACACAAACACACAGACACAGACACGCACATACACACACAGACACATATACATACACACAGTCAGACACACACACAGAAACACACAGATACACAAACACACAGACACATACACACAGACACACATACACACACAGACACACATACATAGACACACAGACACACACACAGATACACACACAGACACACATACGTACACACACAGACAGACACATAGGCACTCATAGACACACAAACACACAGACACAGACACACACAGACACATATACATACACACAGTCAGACATACACACAGAAACACACAGATACACAAACACACAGACACATACACACAGACACACACACACAGACACACATACATAGACACACAGACACACACAGATACACATACATAGACACACAGACACACACACAC
>NW_004949100.1:11130687-11142696 GCF_000317375.1 Microtus ochrogaster | reverse complement strand
ACACATACATAGACACACAGACACACACACACAGACACACATACATAGACACACAGACACACACATACACACACACATACATACACACCAGAAACAAAAACTCAAAGTGAATGCAAGGATCAGAAAAAAAGGTATTTTTTTTTTTGAAAAAAGGTATTTTTAAAGATCCAGGATTAATATCCTGAGAGACAAATCTATGTGCCTTCCGTGAAAGAGCAAGGGAGTTTGATGACTGGCCGAAGAGCCCCTGGGGACACCAGGTCCTGTGGCATCTGCAGCGGGTTTTGATGAAAATGACTGGTTGGAAGGAGTTTATGGCCTAGATCTCCACCTCTCCCGAGTGAAATGAAGCCGCAGCATCTCTTTACCATCCCAAGTTAAAAACAAGAAATTCAGATAACAAACATATCCACTCAGAATTTCAGAGTTTGGCAGAGCAATGCATGTGGATGAGGAAGTTTTCCTGTGGTGGGATACAAGCTCTGTTGGGTACATATGCCTAGGAGGGTATGGCTGGACCATAGGAAAGTTCGACTGTTAGGTTTCAAGAAGCCTTCAGACTTATCACAACTGTTTGCAATCCCCCAGAAGTGTTTCCCTTTGCTCCACCCACACCAGCATTGATTGACGTTTGTACGCCTGATGAGGGTCTTTCTGACTGGGGTGAGGTGAAATTTTAAAATAATTTTAATTTGTTTTTCCCTGAGAGCTAAGATGTTAAACACTGTAAAAAGTTTTCCTGGTCATGTATACTTTTTTTTTTTTTTGAGAATTTTCTGTTTAGTTCCATAGTCTATTTTTAAACAGAGTTGTTTATTTTCTTAATGTTTAGCTTTTTTAAAATATATTCTAGGCACGAATCATCCATATCCAGAGAGTAGATAGCTGTCAAAGATTTTTTTTTCCATTCCGTGGGAAAGTTTTCTTCGCTGTAAAGAAGCATTTCAGTTTCTTGAGATCTCATTTGTTGATTGTTGATCTTCTTGTGCCACTGTGGCCTTATTCAGTATCTTTGTTGTGCCTTTAGTGTGTGTGCACGTGTGTGTGTGTGTGTGTGTACATGTGCGCGTGTGTGTTTGTGTATGTGTTTAATGAGATTGTTTAATGAGAATGATTTTGTCATTCAATTTCAATGACAAAAGTCTGTTGCGCTGATATTAGGAGGCCTGTTGTTTTCTGTGGGTTCACTCTGCACACTGCTGCTTTGCTGGACCTTGATAGCATCTACCAGGTTTGTGGTCCAGTGGTTAGTGCCTCTTACATTTGGAATCATATTATCTGCAATCTGCACTTTGACTTCTTTTTATGTTTGCATTTTCTTTATTTCCTTCTTTTACTCCACTAGCTACGACCTCAAGCTTTGAGTGGATAGAAGTGGAGAGAGTGGACTGACAGCTTTGCCTTGTTTCTGATTTTTGTGGGAATTATTTTTTTTAATTTTTTTGAGGCTTTCCTACATTTAGATAACAAAATGCTATCAAGACTAATATTATGGGTAATAACCATGCCCCTTTCATTGACTTTGTTGTGGACATAGTGGAAGCTTTTTTCAGTAGCAAGGTTCCAATCCATAAAATAGACCCAAAGAACTGATGGATTGATGTGTGTACAGTTTGCCTTGGTGTGTGTTTCCATCTCTCAGAATTTGTGGAAAGTTAGATGATCGATAGTTTTGACCTATAAGCTCCACTAAACTTTTGTGGCTGCCTGCCCCCTAGAGATACACTATTTTCTTTACCCTGAACGATCCGCCAAGTGTCTGGACCAAACTGAATAAAATTCCCCTCATTCACATCAAGCCCCAGAGAACAGGCTGAAGACCAATTCCCTTCCTCGGCTGCCTTCACATCTGACTCTTGTGGGCATCTCTGCTGACGTCAGCTCCCCCGTCTCCAGCTATCACCATGGTTTTCCTACAGAGATGGATGGCTGAGTAGATGGCTGGAGGAGCTATCCATCACCCACGTCTTTGCGTGATCAAGGCCATGTCTGTGGTTCTGAATTGGGCAGCAATTAGTGCAGGCTGCCTTCAGTGAAGAAGTCCTTTTGTGCCATCCACAGAGAAACAAGGATGCGAAATTCTATTTGTTTTAGAATGCTACCTCCTATTCAGCTGTTGAGACTGGACAGTGAAAAGATGAAAAGAAAAATGAAAAGAAAAATGAAAATGGAAAAAGGATGGAAAGTGGAGTTACAAATATTCAGTAACCGAGACAGTGGTGTCTAGTTGATCGTGTGCTTGGTGATTTTACCACAAGTAATGTCTATGTGTACTGGGGATTAATATAAAGACCACAGTGTCTTTGTTCATGAAAGGAATGAGATCAATTTAATTAGGTGTACAACTGGGGGGCAACAGAGGACAGCTAGTCACAGATAGGAAAAACCTATTTCCTTTATGTCTGCAGATATCGAGAAGAAAGGTATAGTAATGACTTAATAAACATCCAGTGGGATCCAGTTCCTTCTCTAGAGCACACATTCGCTGCTGCCATTCACCCAGCTCTTGTCAGGCAGGAAACACTGGCGCCTCATTGGTGAATTGCACACAGGCCATGAACGGAGCGCACAGTTCTGAGTGCGGGACTTTTGAGAACTAAGATTCACGTTTCTAACTCTGTGTCACTTAAATCCATTTTTTAAAACAGGAGAGACAAAACGTCACAGTTGGGAATGAAAACAAATTAGCTTTAACATATGCAAGCATGGATGGTTTCTTCTAGTTAGCCAGGGAGACGCTTTACATGTCAGGGCATTTGCTTCCTCTATGCAGATATAACTCAGCAAACACCACTTCAGCATTTTTAATGTTCAAGTACAGGGCTCTGTTCAGGAATGCAAAACCTCCACTTATTTTGGAATATACTGATTTATGCCTTCTCTCCATCTTTAGCCTGGATATGGTGTGTCTTTAGGGTGGCACGTAGAAGACCCAACAAACTAATCCATGTTCACGCTGGATTCTTACAGAACATCCTGAATGACTTCTGCATCTTTTAAAGTAGGGAGACTGCTAAGAGGAAACTTCCGGAGACAGCATCAGGGCCTGTGTTAGGACCCCTCTGTCTTCCCCAGGGTTTCCATTATAAAAAAGCAAGGGGTGGGCATAGTGGCTCATCTGCTTCTCAAGGTAACTTTTAGAGTAGGATTTACTGCATTTGTATTTGTGTGATAAATCTCATAGCCAGCACATTTTTATACGTCGACCCAGTGAAAGGCTTCAGTTTAGAGCCTCTGTGTTTACTGAGACTCATTAGGATAGGGACAGTCGAGAGGCAGCGAAGAAAACCAATGATATTACATTATGAGGGCAGCTAGCACCATTTTTCACTCTACATTATGCTATTCTGATTGAAAATCCATACTCTGCTGTTAACTCTGAAATTCCCTTCCCAACAAATGGGCAAAGCAAGCGATTATGTGCTTTCCTTTTAGAATGACTATTCTAGGAGTCTGGTGTTCTCAAATGTACCCAGTTTAGCTCCTTGTTACAGTCACAATATGTTTTACCTACAACACTGTGCCAGGATTTAAAGGCTCACAGAAGACAGAGGTCTTTCTGATCATAGCTGCAGTTGTTCTGACATGAAATGAAGGAACAAGTTTTAGCAGAGAAGGACAGACGCTGATGGGATCCAGATGTTTTGATTGCTCCAGGCCGATTCAGGCATGAGCTCTGAGAAGTTTTTACACCAAATATGATGACTGACCCACCCTGAAGCTATTTTGTGTGAAGTTAATTATAATAAGAAAGATGTTCTTATTGAGAGAGCCCTCCCGTTTCAGCAGAAGTCAAGGTAGGACTGAGGGCAGCCGTGAGGCCCTGTGTAGGCTGGCTGCAAACCAGTAGCTTTCCAGGGCATTAGGCAAGGAGTGGTGACCAGAGCGAAGGCAAGCACCAGAAAACAGCTCGGTTGATAGACCTTGCGAGAATTGGAGTGAAGAGTAAAGATGTAAATATTCATGGAAGTAACATTACCTCATTAAAAATAATCCCGAGATGGACTCTTGCCTTAACTGCAGGTCATTATTTTTCTTGATCAGCATATTATGCTGACCAAATCTTGGTTAATTCTTAATTTGCACTTAGAAACGACTTAATGCTGCCAGATGCTATTTGTTGATAATAATTTCTTTTTTCTTTTTGTCACCTTTGAAAGAGTTGATAAGTAGTTTAGTTACTCAGAGCTATTGATTAACTAAAGGCAATTTGCAGCCAGGTGAGGACTTCAGTGACTGCAACCCCAGCATTCAGGAGGCTGAAGTAGGAGGATGGTTAATTTGATGCCAGCCTGAACTACTTAGCAAGAGTCATTATCATTACTATCATTATTTACATAAAGTAACTCATATATTTCAAAATACTTCTTTTAGGTAAATATGTTTGCAGAATACACCAATCTTGGTGTAGGAGGTCCTTCTGTCTATGTGTTGCCTTTATTGGTTAATGAATAAAGAACTGCTTTGGGCCTATGGCAGGGAAGAACAGAACTGTGCAGGAAAAGCTAGGGTGTAGGCTGTGAGAAAGAGGGCAGAGTCAGAGAGAAGCCACAGAGCTGCCAGAGACAGATGCTGGGAATTTTACCTGGCAAGCCACAGCCACATGGTGACACACAGATTAATAGAAATGGTTAAATTAATATGTAAGAGTTAGCCAATAAGAAGCTAGAGCTAATGGGTCAAGCAGTGAATTTAATTAATACAGTTTCTGTATGGTTATTTCTATGTGGTTATTTAAAGAAAATTTGTCAAATTGCTCTGGGCAGTTCAACAGTGGGTATTTCATTCTGAAGAGACTGAGAATATAGGAATTCTTCAGATTATAAGGTTGGGAGTCTTAACAGCCCAGGTCTGCTGTCAAAGACTTAAAAGTCTTGTCTATGTTGGAAGCCAAAAGAAGTTCTAGTAGTGTTTAAAGAATATCTCTGCAACAGAATAGATGAGCACGTCAGCAAGAGTGAGGGTAAGCAGCCACAAGGCAAACCTCCTTTCTTCCATGTTCGTCTAAGTGGGCTGCCACCAGAAGCGGTAGCCCAGGTGCATCTTTCTGCTTCAGATACAGTCTTCTCAGAAAATTCCTCACAAGGGCACTCAGCAGCTTGGCTTTAGTTGGTTCTACATGCAGTTGACCACCCAGGACGGCTACTATCCATGGGAGTAAATATAAAGGACCATTGTTGTGGAAAATCCTGCACCTCCCCACAGAGAAAGAGGATCCTTTCTCTGTGACGTATTTTAACCTTGTAGAACAGATATTACTACTGAGAAAATAATGCATGCTATCAATTGTTTACTTTCAAACACACTTTACTTTGTTCTATGAATATTTCAATCCCACCCTCACCATCATTTCTCACCTCCTTTGTCCTCCACCCAGGATTCTCCTTTTAAATCTGTTGCAGCTAATTTTTACATTCATTTCTAACTACAGCATTACTACATCCAGCACAGATATCTACTTTCCCTGTCCTGTGTGCATATAATGGAGTTTCTTATTAAATATACATGTAATTCTTGGTGGCATGTAAATGTGCCTTATCAAAAAAGAATTAGGGAGACACTGCAACTCTGTTGCCGATTGGTCACAGAGACAGTGTAGCATCTGAGTTAGTTTTTTACACTTTCATTAAAAAAAAACGGAAGGAGTTAAGTAACTTCATCAGTGATCCTGGGTGGTGTTAATGTGTCTCCTTCTTGCATATTTATATTAGGATGCTTTACCATATATTTCTGAGACCATGCAAGGTGCAAGCTGTTTTTCATAATCATGAAAGCAATTTAAAAAGTCACATGTTTAGTCTTCATGGGGAAATTACCATCATCCGTGGGAAAATTGAATGCCTGGTGAAATCTATAATACTATTTTGGAAGTCAAGGGGAGAAGAGGCTAAAATTTACCATAGCAAATGCTTTCTGGTTCAAGTCTGTCTCAGAAAAATAGACCAGGTATTTCCATGGAAGGCATCCTCGGAATAAGGAGAACAAAAGAATATTTTTCACATCGAAATAATTTTGTTTTACCAATAGGTGAAAATGACTTTGCATTCATAATGATGTTAATGCCAAATGGGAGAAAACCATAAGTCCATTTACTAGGAATAATAAAATACAAACTGAAAGGACAATCTATTGTCTCACGGAAGGCAATGGCTTCTTAGAAATCCCTTCCCACTCTGGTTTGAGAGTGTTAAATTACGGTATTGGAAAACACACTTGGATGGGTGACTTAAGCCAAGTCTGCATACACTGGGTGAAACTGTAGCTATTGACTTACAAGCTGGATGCATGTGTCAAAATGCAATCCGGTATTTTTGCAATAATAGCAAGCAGCCCTGGCTGTAAATTATTTATGGAGAGTATTCAGTGCAAACAGGTTAGAGCACACATCCTCTTCAGCCTGACTGCCCTGGGTTTAGATCACGCAGACATTCAACTCCTCAGAGATCTGTTCCTATCACTGCGGACCCTAAAAGAGGGCTTCCAACTGCAGTCAGCTCCGTGAATCAAAACTGCCCGGCCACTTGGTAAAGCTGCACTCAAGGTTCAGCGAGCAAACATGCTCCCCCTGTCCCCCACCCTCCCACCCACCTGGCCCCTGCGATGTAAGGTAATATCAGACATGAAGGCGGATCGATCTCCAGAGCAGAGGCATGGCCGTGTTCCCCTATCTTTGTGCAGAAACATGGAAGAATGTGAGCAGCAAAGGCCACTGGTGATCTTAACACAAACTGACATTTCACTAATGCCATGTGTCGGCGGCTGCGGAGAAGGCTGGCTATCCAGTCAAGCCCTCAGTTTACATAGAAAGAATCACCGAGGTCTGCGGCAGCGTGAAGCATGGACTGCCCCTCTGCCCTCAGCTGTCTCAATCATAGCCATTTTTATTTCTTCTCAGTGATAAGTGTGGGCTAGTAGACCTCTCTGCTGGACCATGTAGATGGCCAGAAAGATTAGAGCAGTTTTTGTGTTTCAAGAATTAAACCCACAAGGGAAAACAATGTCTGCTAGTATTTCAGGAAGGCTGCCTTGCCTCTCCATCAAGCAGGCATTTAAGGATACAGGGTTTGGACATGACATTGCAGGTCAGATAACTGAACGTTTTAGTATATCTTCTTCGTCCTTTAAGATGAAAAGCTATTACAGACTTTGCACTGCTAAGGATGGAAAATAGCTCTACTTTGTCACGAGAGATCATAGGTTATATTCGTGGTCTATGAGTAGGAGGTGCTTTAGACTATATGTACACCAGTTGGTAAGCAGCGTGAAAGATGGGCTAATTAGCACAATCCCAAAACAAAATTTGAGAATATGGTGGGTGTTTCGAGTTGAGCAAAGCAGAAAACACAATCAGTGTTCTAGGACTTTCTTTAGAATTAAACATCAGCTGTTATCTCTCAAATGATCTCACACTTTGTTAGAGAGGAAAAGGAAATAGTGTCCCCATGACAAGCAGCACTTGGTATCAGACGTCAGGTGCTATGGCTCTGGAAACCCTGCATAGGTCTGGAACAGACATTTATCTTCCGGAGTGCTTTCTGTATAGGAATAACAAAAATCTTCCCTGAGCGTCATTTTATTATAAGAACAAAATGACCTGAACAATAGAAGGGGAATTATTGTTGCAGATATGGAATCCTGAAAATGTGTTAATTTTTTAAAATAACATTTTAAAATTATAATATAAACACATCACTTTCTCAGGTTCCTTTCTTTACTCAATCCCCCATACATGCCCTTATTCTCTCAAATTCATGACTTCTTTTGCTTTAATTGTTAATGCACATATGTGTATGTGTGTTTATTTATATATATATATGCATCTTAAGCATCAACTGTTGCACACATAAATATAATATATTTATACATATAATACAGTATGTATGTAATATAATAATATATATTATATATTATAAAACTGCTCAGTTCTTATAATGTTAGCTGTATTTGTTTGTTCTCAGGGCTGACCACTTGGCATTGAGTAGCCTTTTAGGAGGCCTTTGCCTCTGGAAGACTATTTTGATCACGCTCAGAATTTCCCAGTTGTCCATAGGTCATAGGTTCGAGGCCTTTAGCTTTCTGCCTTCCATGTCAGCAAGTTCGTTGCTGTTGGTGTTGATGCTCAGGTCTCGTTTGGGCAATCATTTTAATGAAACTCATGGGTGTATCTTCTCTGACATTTCTAGGAAATAGAAGCTGCCTGTTCCTCTGAATCTTCTACTCTTTCTGCCTCTTCTTCCTCATGTGATATTTATCTCTTTGTTCTTGGTTTCTTTTACTTAATATAAGCTCAAAGTTCCTTTTATTTGTATGTTTTTGTTTCCTTTTTCTAGACAGAGTCTCTCTGTAGCTTCGAGCCTGTTCTGGAACTAGTTCTTGTAGACTAGGCTGACCTCGAACTCACTGAGATCCACCTGCCTCTGCCTCCTGAGTGCTGGGATTAAAGGTTGTGTGCCACCACCACCTGGCAAAGTTAATTTTTTTAATGGAAGGATTTTCATTACTTTTACAGCTAATTATTACTCGAATGTGTCTATACATCACAATTAAACTATCTTTTGATGAGAACGTTGATTCCGTGTCTTGATTATGATGTTTAATAATATAATAAACATTGGAGAACAACTATGTCTTCAGTGTACTGATTTTCTGTGAATATTTATATAGCAGTGGGATTCCTAGATCATTGGGTAGTTCTCATTGTAATGTTTTGAGAAACTTCCATACTGTTTTTTTTTGTGTGTGTGTGTGTGTATGTTGGGTATATCATGTTACGTGACCACCACAAGCATGCAAGGTACAAAGCACCTCTCCAGCTCATCAAGATTCATCTTTTATTTTCTTGGTAGTTGCCATTCAAATCATATAAAATGTTGCCTTGGGATTTCTAAACTAGAGTTTCTCTTATGATTAGTGGTTCAGCAGGTTTAGGTTGTTTGTTCATTTTTTTAAAGAAATTGTTTTTCATTTTATTTTTTTAAAGAAAACAACTTTTTTCATTTTACACACTAATCCTATTTTCCACTCCCTCCCCTCCTCCCATTCCTTCCGCTTACAGCCCCCCCCCCCATCTGCTCTTGAGAAAGGGCAAGGCACATTGCTTTGTGGTAGGTCTAGGCTGAGCAATGTATCCATCCAAAGATGATAGGTTCCCAAAAAGCCAGTACACTTCCATGGAGATTAGTGTTCTCAGGTCTTTCTTTAGAAGGTCATGTGATTTTGTCTCAAATCAGCTTCTCGTCTTTAACATTATTGGGAAACAAAATATGAGGTGGACATTCTTTTGCATAATTGGCAGCCTTAGTTAAAATCTGGACCAACATATCAACTCTAGTAGTGACTTGATAACCAGGGAATTTCTCAGTTTCCACGACCTTCAGGTTATACTTACATAAATGTGGAAATACCCACCTGCATTATCTTCATTAAGACACAATGTTTTGGACCTAGGAATCAATTCAGGCCCAGTGATCACCTTTAGAACAGCTAAGGACAAGAAAGGAGGTGAAAATATCTGGTAACTATGACCCATAGCTTACAGTTTCATGTTAAGTAATTCACAATCATTCTCTGGGTGTGGCTGTCTATATTTAATTCCAGCCTCATAGGCAGAAATGGGGGATTGTAAGCAAGTTAGTTAGGAAAGATATTCACATGGCGTAACTCTGGGTTTGCTTCAGATGCCATGGCTCTATGTATAAGGCAGAAAGTCAGTAGAGAATGATTCCCTACATGACAACAGGCCTTCACATGTATCTGCACACACACACACACATACATACACACACACATACACACACACTTCACACACATACACACATACACACACATACACACACATACACACATACATACACACATACACACATACACACATACACACACATACACATACACACACATACACACATACATACACACACATACATACACACACATACACACACATACACACACATACACACATACACACACACTCACACATACACACACACACAGGAAAAAAATGTCAAAAAAAACTCACTCTTACACTGAGAAAGCTCTCCCAACACCTGAGATACATGAAGATGTAACATCCTTTAGGACCACAACACAATCTCCAGTTACCACTTGAGGAGTTATCTTAATAAATTAAAGCAAGTGAAAGCAACAGATAGATCCTTCACCTAACTGCCTCCTGAGATGGATGAAAGGAGTGAGGTTCTTGCCTACAGAACAAGAAAACTCAGTGTTCCCTTCGACTATTCTTTATGCTAGGAAAAAAGTTACATTTTCTAACTTTTTGACTTTTCTTTTTTATTTCTCTTTCGGTATCCTTCTGAGTACCTTCCCACACCAAAGAGACGAGAATAGAGAAGTGAAGGCTCCGTGTAGGCACCAGCTCGACTTTTCCGTGTTCAGTGAGTAGTGTTGGTGAGGTCCCCAGCAATGGGGTATTGCTGTCAATTTGTGGGGGATGACCCTTTGCCTGAGCAACAGCCTGGGTTGTGTGAGGATTCCCATGGGACCCCCTGACCAAAAGCTCAATTGAATGCAATCCAATCCCACTACTGGAAGCCTCATTTGGTAACAAGAGACAGTCAACGGAAATTCTTTGTCCCCCGTTATTAGGAGACCTCATTAGGAATGCCTTCACATATTTTAGGAAGTTTCCATTATACTACGTTTCCATATCATCCCCGAAATGTCCCCCTATTCCAGCTATCTCTCTCCACATTCTCTCCCTTCACCCCATATTCCCTCCTCTCCCACCTGAACTTTTCATTCCCATCCTCTCAGGAAGCTTATTTAACCCTCCCAGGGAGAGTCATGCGTCCCTCCGAGACCCATCCTCTTTACCTGTTCTTTATGCTAGAAGAGAAAGTTAATTTTCCAACTTTTTCCATTTTCAATGTAATCATACCAAGTGAAAACTGTGTAGGTTAAAGGGCAAATGATCATTTCTATGAATACTGAGTTTTACATCATTCTAATTTTATGTACATGGTTATTTTCATACTTTTATCATGTAGTTCATAAAGAATAAACCGATAGTGTCATCTCATGAGTAACTTAGAAACATTTTTCAGAGAAGTTCTGTGGTACATATAATAAATTCACAGGATTAAGAGCTAACTGAAGACCATTAAATAAGCATAATTTAAAGTTTTGGGGAGAAGAGGATACAGTAATAAGATAAGGACAAATAAGGAGATTTATAGGGACTCCCCGAGGCTCAAATAAAAACTCAAAATGTTCTAAACTTAATTCACACCTACTAGCAACTAGAAGAGAAAAACAGATTATTTTAGTTAGGGTTTCTATTGCTCTAATGAAACACCATGACCGAAAGTGACTCGGTGAGGAAAGGGTTCCTTTGACTAACACTTCCACACCACAGTCCCTCACTGAAGGAAGTCCGGGCAGAAACTGAAGCAGGGCAGGAACCTAAAGACAGAAACTGATATAGAAGTTATGAAGAAGTGCTGCTTACGGGCTAGATTTTTATGGTTTGCTCAGTCTCCTTTCGTATAGCATCCAGGACCACCAGACAAGTGGTGGCCCCACCCATGATGGGCTGGCTCCTCCCCCATCAATCAGTAATTTAGAAAATACCCTTTATGCTTCCCCATAGCCAGGCTTATGTAAATAGTTCCTCGGTTGATATCCTTCCCTCTCAGATGACTAAGTTGATATAAAACGAGACAGCACAACAGACCTAGTTAGCTAAGCGGTACATGATCTATTAGCCTACTAGGAGAACCAAAATGTGTCTTTGCTCAGTAACACAGAACAAGTGGGGAAATGACATAATGTCAGTAAGGAAGTCTTTGTTCATGAATCTAATGGAGGTCTGACATTTCAAGCAGCTTGAGGCAGCAGTAGATCAGAAGCTCTCAAAGTTCAGGTGTTTGAATTTCCTCCCTAAGCCTCATTCACTGCTCTTTCAACTACGTTTGAAGAAGTAGTGACTCTTTCTTATTGTGTTTCTCTGTTATGTTTCTCTCACTTATACTTTTATTCACTTTTTAA
>NW_004949100.1:11086205-11129958 GCF_000317375.1 Microtus ochrogaster | reverse complement strand
TGCATCCAAATATGTGAGCATGTGGTATACTATCTACGTATGCACACACATGCATCCAAATATGTGAGCTTGTGGTATATTATCTATGTATGCACACACACACATGCATCCAATTATGTGAGCTTGTGGTATAATATCTATGTATGCACACACATGCATCCAAATATGTGATCATGTGGTATATTATCTACGTATGCACACGCATGCAGATAATGGTGTCAGTTGAAATGTAAACCACAGATTTTATAGATGCCATTGACTATGTGCTTGAGTTCATGAGTCATCTTGAAGGACGTCTAACAATCTGATTTTAAACACACAGCTGAGCATATCCCAATCCCAAGATGAGTGATTTTTACTGTTTCATAGACTTACTCTTAATATAAAGTTCTTTTAATTAGTGAGAGGAAATAATAGAGCTGACCTTATGAATATTTGTTACCTCTCTTCTATAATTCTCTTGGTTAAGATTGATTTTGTTTCCCAGCCAAGCCTGTGTGGTCAAGCATCCGGGCCTGGCACTTGTAAATTTCTACATATATATCTAACATATAATTTCACTCAGCTATGATTTCCATACAAAGTGGTCATGAGTTAAAACTTTTATTATTGGTAGATTTTTCCAAATTACCAGTATTTTAAGTGAAATTACCCAGTCAGAGGTCCCCTTTTTACCTAACTATTATTTTATTTTTCTCATTCTTCTGTAATTGCAAAGAATACCAATTCTCTTGTATTTTTAGTACTTTCTCCTTTAATAATATTTACCTTGGTTCTTTTTCATCTCTTGCAAGTAATCTCTAGGGGAGGTGAGATCATCATGTCAGGGAAAGCCTCTGGAAGGGTCACAGCTTACCCTGAGACAGGTAGCTGGGAAAAATACCTCTGAAATGGTTGGACTAGCAGCAAGGAGATCAAAGCCACAAAGAATAGTTAAAGCAAGGGCCAGAATGGAGACCAACAGAAGCTAATGGCCCAAGTGCGGGATCATTAGTCTCTGCACAGAGTGGGAAGCTTGGTATAGTCTCAAACAGAAGACTAGCATGATTAAAAGTTCATTTTGGGAAGATCACTTTGGCGAAAATACAAAAGTGGACTGATACGTGAGGCTGAGAATTTAGTAAAGAGACATGGCAAAAATCTAGAGAAGAAAAATGACAGGGGTTGGATTTAGACTGTGGTAGAAACTAAAGATGGGACAACCCTTCCAGGCAGTCTCGTGAGTCAGCATTTTTCCCCCAACAAGCCCATTTGACTAAGGTTTGGTACAACTTGGTGTTACTGTTGAGAGGCAATTGGGCCATTTGGCTGTAATTCTCATTATTGGATGAATTCAGAGCTGATTGGCCTATTGGGAATTGAAGCCTGGTCAGAAGATGTAGGCCACCGTATTTTATTACATTATTACATGCCTTTGAAGGGTGTATCTTTTGTCTTAGGGTTTCTATTGCTGTGAAGAGACACCATAACCAAGGCATCTCGTATACAGGAAAACATTAAATTGGGGTGGTTCTCTTATACTTCAGAGGTTTAGTCCGTTATCCGTGTAGTGCAACATGGTGGCATACAGGGGGACATGGGGTGCTGGAGAAGCAGCTGAGTGTTCTACACCTTGCAGTAACAGTAAGCGGACTGAGATACTGGACAGTATCTCAAGCATATGTGAGACCTCGAGGGCCACCTCCACAGCGACATACTTCCTTTAACAAGACACCTTCTCCAACAAAGGCCACACTTCCCATTAGTGCCACTCTCTTTGGGGACTATTTTCTTTTAAACCGCCCCATCCCATTCCCTGACCCCCAAAAGCTTGGTTCTACTCTGCGTGAGCAGCTTTCCTCAGCAGGTGTTCTACAGTTTTGGCATCCCTGACATCTTGTTGTCTCCCAGGCAATCCAGGCTTCAACTTCACAACTCCATTCAATGGCTTCACCAACTTTTTGTTTCAGATGGTTAAAACAGGCTGGCCTCAAACTCAGATATCTACCAGCCCCTGACTTCCCAGTGCTGAGATTCAAGGTGTGCACCCCCACACCCAGCTCTAAGCTTATCTTTAGTTCCTTTTTATAAACTGGAAACTTATCTGGATGGGATCTTGGCCTGAGGTCACCATTCTATCTATTCTGTTTCTTAATCTGTCTCCTAGAACACAGGGTTTAGCTCGATTTCCCTTCCTGATGCCCCTTTTCTCAATCTGTACACTTTGTATTTTTATTTGCTTAACTTGCTCCTTTTCATTATAAATCTTCATCAGCGTTAACACTAATAACCATACAACAGAGTCTATACTAGACTGTTTAGAGATGTTCTCTGCCAATATAATCCAAAACTCTTCACTTTAGTCTCAAGCAGAGTCTTTGGACAAGGGCAAAGAGCCGCCATGTGTTCCATCAAATAGCACAAGAATGATTTCTGGGTCACACTATTATTTTCCTTTGAAACTTCTTGAGTCATGCCTCCCACAGTTCAAGTAATTCTTGGCACCTTTGTCTTCCATGGTTCTAACTAATATTGCCCATTAAGCAATGCTTAAACCATTCTACTACTTTCATAACCCAAAGTTCAAATTTTTCTAAACAAAAACTTGGCCAGGCCTATTACAACAACACCCTAGTTTCTGGTACCAATTTGTGTATTAGGATTTTTAGTGTTGTGAAGAGACACCATGACTATAGCGGCTCTTATAAAGGAAGGCATTTTATTGGGGTGGCTCACTTACGGTTCACAGGTTCAGTCCATTATCATCACGGTACAATATGGTGGTGTGCGAGCAGACACAGTGGTGAAGAAGTAGTCAAGTTTGCTACATCTTGCAAGCAACAGTAAGTGAACTGAGACAGTATCTTGGGCAGTATTTTGAGTATATAATGAAACCTCAAAACCCGCCTCCACAGTGACACACACTTCCTTCAATAAGCCCCACATCTGTTCCAGCAAAGGCCAATCTCCCATTAGTACTAATCCCCTTGGGGGCCATTTTTTCCAAACCACCACATCTTGTCTCTGAACCCTCCCTATCTTGTTTCCTGTCTGCTGTGTGAAGTGAGTAGCCTCTTCTACCATATCTTACCACTAACCTTAGGTCTGCTTTGAGAGCCATAGCTTTGAATTCAGTGACTGAAGCTGGATCACTGATCGAAACTGAACCGGAGTGAATCCTTCTTCCTTTTACTTTACATTGTTTATGGGAAATATTTCATCACAGCAAAGAAAAGCTGCCTAACATTGGAAGACTTTGGAGAGATGAAAAAAAGAATTGTAGAACCGCCCTTTGCTTCTAGCCTAGACGCCTGCTTAACTGGAACATCATAAGGATCACGATACACGTAAGAAAGAGAGAATCGCACCCCGATGTGAAATGCCAAATTGGCTGACTGTCCTTCTTCACAAATGTGTTCAGCCACAGAGATTGTAGATATACTAGGCTTAATGCTAAGCATTTTGTTGATATCAGCTTATCTTCAAAAGTCTCAGACAATCTGGAGGCTGGGGCATCACACCATGTATCCACTGTAGGAGTTCAAATTTTATTTGAACTTCATTGAGCAGCATGAAGAGCTTTAGGCAAGGGAGCACCTTCAAGTGTGAGATGAAGCAGGAAGTGTCTCAATACAAGCTGAGTGGTTTTCACAAAATGCACCACTAAGCTAACCCTTCCTCTGAGGTGGGAGAGCAGGCAAGAGGGTACCTGTAGTTAGAGGAACAGAATGAATGAGTGAAATTGGCATACCTCTGTGTTCTGAATGAAGTCAAAGGCACAGTCTGCATCTACAAGGGAAATTAGACAATACATGGTCAGATTTGCCACAGCAATAGCCCAGTCCTGGTACCAACTTGCCTTAATTAGGGTTGCTATTGCTGTGATGAACCACCATGACCAAAAAGCAAGTTGGGGAGGAAAGGGTTTATTTAGATTACACTTCCACACTGCTGTTCATTACCAAAGGAAGTCAGGCCATTGTCTATCCTCACGTCTCTTTGCCTGTATTAAAGTTGAATCATTCCTATTTCTTCATTATTCCAAATGATTTAAAAACAAAATATATGGAAGAGACCATTATTATTCTTTATGCTCATTCTTCCATTGACATGGAAATTAAGTGCATCCTGTACCTAATGAATTTTTTTTTTTATTTGGAAGCAAATAAGGCTTGAAGTCAAATCATGGGTGAGGTAGGCTGCACAAAAATAAGCCAGCGATAAGGGCGAAACAAGAAGAGAAAGATGCTGATCACTTAACTGGCAGCCGAGGTGAGGCTTGGGCAAGGATATGAGTGCCCCAGGATTGTGTCAGTTTTTTTTTTTTTTTTTTTTGGCTGCAAATACACAACTACTTCCTTCTCATTGACAGTCCTCAGCCAGATGCACCAGGCTCGATGATACCATTTGGGATGATTTTGCTGTTTCTTAGAGGGAGGAGGGAAGGGAGTCTTGTTTTCATTATCACACGGAAGGACCCAGAGCAAGGCAACCACATGTTGGGGATGTGCATCTGCTCACGAAACAGACGGAAATTAGTGATGAGGCATGGTCCAACCCAGCTTCCACATGGTCCAGTGTGTTTCATCTTGACTAAGGGTCATTTTTTTTTTTATTTTTTATTTTTATTTTATTTTTTTTAATTTATTTATTTATTAAGGATTTCTGCCTCCTACCCGCCACCGCCTCCCATTTCCCTCCCCCTCCCCCGATCTTCCAACTAAGGGTCATTTTTGAACGGTTAGTTTTTCTTGTAGATAGCGGGTGCACCTTGCTTCAAGTTGAACTACGTTTACAACTCTCATGTTCACACGCCAAAGCCCCCCCCCAAACCTTGGCCATTTGCTATAGATTTGATTGCAGCATTAAGGAACCTGACCCATCTTAATCGTAGTTACTGCTGAGATGTCTATCCTTCTTTACTGACCTCAGACATTATACCAAAAATGATTTTCAAAAATCAGAACTTGATCAACCCAACCCCTTTGCTCAGCTTGTATCCTTATTGGCATTAAGGCCGTCCATATGGGTTTTTATATTAGTTTCAACCCCTCCCCCCCCAGTACGTATAAATGCTATCTTGATTGCTTATTTCTCGTCAGGAGATATTTCCCCTACAGGTAGTATTTCTAAAAGCCTAAACAAAGAGGGTTACCCTTCCTTTACTTTCTTTGAATGTCCATGTTCATCTAATGCCTGGAGGGGCTGTTCACCAACGCTGGTGGGATTGATGAGCATATGAATAAATGCTAACTAATGACAATTTTGATTCACCTATTGAGAAACCCCAGGATTTTTTTTTTTTAAAAAAGAAATACTTGCTGAATAAAGAGCTTACTGACAGATGGGAATGAAGTGGCCACTGTATTTTCGAGGTTCTCCTTCTCCTAAATGTCAGTGTGGCTCAGAGCTTTGTGGGTTTCCTCCGCCAGTGATTACAGGCGTGACATGTGGAGAAGAGACTGCAAGACACAATATATGCAGGAGAAGAGGAAATCACCAAGGAAAAGGACTGGAGAGGAAATCAATACCGGGTGAGGGGTCAACAGGCCTCCTGCTGTTAGTCTGTCAGAATGTATTTAATGGGCTCATTGGATACTTTTCACACTTAAGAAATTGGCATGAGAAAGGCTTAGCCTCTAATAATTTTTTTATCTCTGGCTTACAAAACAGCTTTATAATTTTTCCTTTGGAGGATTTTTACCTCTGATCTCAGTGAGGCATTCTTGCCCACGGGTTTCAAGTCTTGCCAGAAGTGTGACGCCGTGTTTTCTAAACAGATCCAGAGAGCTAACTCCTAAGCAGTTCAGTCTGAAGTTACAGCTAAATTTACTTACCGGAGTGCAATTCTAAAAACATGTATTAAAACTAAGCCAGGATGCAACATAGGACTGAATATATCTAAGAGACTAATGTCTAAGGCTGAACTTAACATATTTATTTAAGTAATGTCATATTTATTATCTGTACAATTGCTTAATCTTTAAATAACTTTACTACAAACAAAAACCCAAAGTAGAATAAGAGTAACAAATAAAACAATTCAACCGTCAGCAGATTTTGTTAAATGACTTTAAGAATTAAAAGCCCTTCCCCCTGAGACCACATCACATATTATATTTAAAAAAAAACCCACAATGCATATATTCCCATTTGATGTAAATTTTTTCTTATTTTATGACTTTCTTTTTTTAGATATTTCTGCTATCAGCTTAGCAGAGACTTAGATTTTTGTATTGCTCTAACATATTTAATCAAAGCACCTTTAGGTACATTGAACATGTTAATTCATTCGAGACTCCTGAGTTGTACACCGAGGCTCTATTAAACTTTAATACCTTGAAAGTTCAGTATGGTGAACGTGCATATGATCATCATTTTCTCGCTTTAAAAACATTAAGCTATTTCAGTTCAAAACCTGAATTTCATTTTCTTGAGTCCCTGGAACCAACTTGTCCAGGCCCCACTAGCATTTTGTATTTCAGCAATGATCTGTTTCATTGATTTTTGTGGGCATTACTATAGAGGTGGGGTATGGCTTGGAATGTATGTTAGAGTGGTTGGCTCCTTCCCCTGGTTCTAGCACCCTGACTTGCAGTAGTTGGTGTTACTAGACCTCAAGATTATACAGATGAGAAAATTTTGAGAACCAAATGGGATTCATTAAATTTCCACAATACCTTGTAATTTGAAATATCAGAATTAATATGGAAGACACTACTACCAAAATCCAAATAGGTCTCTCCATATTTTTTCTATTTTCAGAATGTTAACTATTAGACATTCATTAACAAAAAATTATTATACATTTGTTGCTTATAATATAACAAACTATGGACGATCAAGATGAAGGAACATAGACACTGTCCCCTAGGAACTTTGGCTGGCAGTCAAGTGCTAAAGGAAACAGAAACTGTTGATACTAGTGTGCAACAAAGTGTCACAAAGCTGCAGAAGCAGCACACACATCTGTCATCTTGTAGATTCAGCCCGTCAGGAGTCTTCGCACAGTGTAACTAGATCCTGCCTCCCTCCAGAGGCTCAACAGCCACAATTACAGTATTGACCAGGGTCAGTGGCAGTCTACCTGAGCATCACACCCTTTTCCAAGCCTGCATGTTTTGAACAATTAATTGATTTGGAATTACAGAACGCAGGACAGCAAGCCATGTTAAATGCAGTGGGAGTAAGTCTTAGCCCAGCAAAGCCCTAAGCCCACTTCTGGTCCGTGGGATAAATCAGACTCTGCAGAAGAACCTCTGTTGGTTAGTGCACAGTGACCTGACTAGGGTAAAATAAACCCTTTCCTTCCCAAGTTGCTTTTGGTTGTGATGTTTATCACAGCAACAGAAAGCAAACTGAAGACATACTTTTTAGAGAACTAATGTTTAAGTTGCTTAAAACAAATGAATGATCTTGAATATAATAATATTGTGTATAAGACTACATTAATTCCCTCAAGAAAAAAAAACATAATCTATACATTCTCTCCATGAAACAGCTTCTTTTGAATTACATTTTATTCTTCAGAAAGCAATGGTTCATTAGGTGGCTGTCTCTAACAATCTGATAAACTCGTCAGTTGTAGGTATGAATGAAGCCTAGCTTTTCTGAGTCACTAGTAGTATCAATAATTAGAAAGAGATTGTGGCATGGTGAGAAAGAAACCCATGTTAAGGCAAATACTCAAGATTTGAGAATTAATGGTTTGAACAAGCTATCTATACTGTGTGCTTTTCATGCTGAGGCATTCCAATATTATTTATAATTTGATTTATAACTCAGAATTTGATGACAAAAATTACCATATATGTGGGAACCAGTGAGATGCGTCATCATATACACAGTTTGCTTTTTCTACACAGGAGGCATCGAGTTCTTAATCTAGCCGACCATTCCACCTATCTTCGAGAAATAAAATGTGTACACCTATGTGCAATCCCATAGAAAATGTCAAACAGGAAAGGGTTTCCTTATCAGGAAAATACTTCACATCCACTCATCTCTAATCTAAAGCACAGTGAAGTTTAAATGACTAAATAAATTCTACTAAAATCTCCAATACAATAAAGGCATTCAAGAAGGAGTGCAGAATGAAAGCAATGTTTGGTAATACAGCCGCCAATAAACAGAAATGTGCAGACTTATAACCATAAAGAAAACTACTAAGAAACGATTTGATTCCCCTCAAGACTTTCATCAGACGCCCAGTATGGCACAGTAAGGAAAGGGACGGAATGCAAGCTGATATCAGATACAGACCAGAGTATAGACTGCTGGCGGCAGTTTGCTTTCTGCATCTCGAATTCGGGGTAAGTGGGAATGCTGAAAATGGGAAGATGCTAAAGCAGTTCAAGTGCTGGGTGTGTAATGATCTAAAAGCCCACCGGAGCGAATCCAGGAGCCACTATATCAAGATCACATCTGAGTTTCTAGGTGAATATTGGGACCTTCAAAACTTGTCACCTTTTAAAACTCCATCTTCAAATAAGCCTGTCAGTCAAAGTACCTTTCGGCTGTTTGTCGACTTGGAGAGTTTGCACACAGATGATGTCTGTACAAGGTGATGACCCCAAATGTCTTACACATTTATCATGACACAGAAGGATTAAAGCTCTCCACTGAAGTAAATCAATTGGAGATGCTGAACACAGATGATAGAGACCCAGAACTGGCTCGTAAGTCATATGAAGTTTGCCCAACTAAATGTCAAAAAAATCATCAACTATTTGAAAATATACACTGAGTACTGACCACACTAAAAAACACCACACATATATGAATCCAAACCTTCCTAAAATCAAAATGGTTTCATCTTTATTTTTGTATGTTTTTTTTTTTTTGAGACAGGGTTTCTCTGTGTAGCCCTCAGTGTTCTGGAACTCAGAATTAACCATTAATGGGCATGAGGGTTCTTACTGAGATGCCAGAAGTAACCCCCAAATGGATTGGTTGTTTTGGTCATGGTACAAATGTAGTAAACTTGAAGAAATTTTTGAATTGTAATTTTTAAACAAGCCAATTTAATGATATGTAAATTCTAAAATTCAATAAAATAAGTTAAAGGTAGAGCCAATACTCTTAAGAAGAGGTACGGCAGTTGGAGACAGCCAGTTTTGCCATCAGTCTGGCAATCCTTAGCGCAGGTAGCAGGGAAGACCTTCCCAGATCCTGAGCCTCAGCTCCCTTCCTATTGGGTGTGCACGGCACAGCTGTGCATCGTTCAGTAGGGTTGCATCTTGTTCTGAACCACAACCTTTCTGAAGCATCACGTGACATCTACATAAACAAACATCCCTAAATAGTTAGATCAATATGAGCAAAATCCTCTCTCATAGCCAAGAATGGAAAATCAATATGTCAGACTCCATTTCCTTAAGTGAGAAAAATCATACTGACATGGACAAAATGAATGAGCACACCCAGGTATCAGAGATCGTCTGCCTCTGCTGATTTTGGTGATACTTCAGGTATTTATGGAAAGAAGGGAAATACTTTTTCCAAATATTTTAAATTTGAGTAAGGATGTTTTAAATCACACTCTAAGTACATTGGGAAGTAGCTTATTCTTTGTAAGGATTTGACAGAACAAAACCTGTGAGACACTCCAGGAACATATCAAAAGTAAACAACCTATGGATTATAGAATATATAAAGCATCCTTCATATGTAGTTCTTCATTATCTTCACTAGCCGCCCCTATATAACTATATAATAATAACACATGGTTATTATTGTTACTGTGAATAACATAAAACTTAAAATAGTCTGTTGTATCACTCACAGGTATGCTTGCCTTAGAGGACCAAACGGTTCCAATAAATTAAAATCAGGATAGAAAAAAAGAGAATAAAAATAAAATGTCTCTTAGTTTTTCTCACATATGGGATATATATATCCCATGTATATGTATACACGTATGATACACACACACACACACACACACACACACACACACACACACAGGAGAGAGGGTGAAAGAGGGAGAGAGAGAGAAAATAAGAGACGAGAAAGGTATAAGGAAGAGTATTTGAAACAAGGAGACCGGACAAGGAGAAGAAGGAGGGGTAGAGGAGGGGCAAATATGAGCAATGTACACACACACACACACACACACACACACACACACACGAAAATCTCATAATGGAGTTAATTAGTTTGTAGGCTAAGACATAAATTAGAGCTGGATATGTTGCTTAGTGGGTAAGAGCAATTGATTTGCATTATGAGTTCAAATCCCCATAATCCATATAAAAAGGCAGGTGTGGTCTTCTGCACGCCTGTAACCTCCGGGGACTTGGGTGTTTCAGAGACAGGAGAATCATTAGTGTTGGTTGTTCATCCACCTAGCTCCAGGACCACCGAATGACTTTGTCTCAAGGAAATAAAGTGGAGAATAAAGAGAATGATATACTCCATTCATAAATCCCTGCGCCTGCACGCGAGCACACACACACACACACACACACACACACACACAACACACACGCACACACACCATATACTCTAGCTTTTCATTCTCCATCACTCACAATAAAATGAACTGGGTCCTCTTCATCTTTGTCTCCATATCCATAGCTGGAGATTTGGACATAACCCATCCAATACCTACATCTGGTGAGTGATAGTTGAATAACTGAGTCTTAAGTACTGGCTACTGATGTTCCTTATTATAATAAATCAGGTACCACTGCTGCTTTATTCATTCATTAAATTACTAGTACCTTTATCAAAAAAAAAGCCAAATACCTGCAAAATACTAAATGTAATGTTAGACATTGAAGCTACAGTGACTAAAAGCCACTCAGCAGCTGTGGACCATCCAGACAAGTGAGCAAAGAAACATTTGGGATGAGCACAAATGACTCTATTGGGCCTAAGGGTTAATTGCAAAACCAGGTTAGGATTTCAATGAGGAGTGGAGGTCTCCAAATGGAGACCTGGCAAAGAGTTATCCAAACCAAGGAGGAAGGATCACAGAGGAGCAGAGATCAGACTGCAGGGTTGTAGGGAGACTTGAAGAGAACATGGACTTGCTATCTCTAGCTATTTGCTAGCTCCGTGACCTTGGGAAACTTACTTACTCTAATTGATTTATCTGTAACAGAGCCTTAATGCCTCTTATCTGAATCTAAATGTCATTTTGGCATGCTTAGGGCTACGGTAGCTGGTAGAGATTCTGGCACACACGGAAAAGTCAAATATTGCTGCTATCTGCACACTGCAAATAAGTCAAACATCTTAGAAGTGATTTTAATGTAAAGTAAGTATTTTTAAAAACTAGTTTTAGATTGTTAATGTAGACAAATCTTAATGGCCACATAGGAATTGTTTTCAGCAAATTTTCATTTATAATCCTGAAGTGGTTTTCACTGCTTAGAAAATTAAATTTAAAAATTTTAAAAAAGTCAGCTGTATTAAAGAACACTTTTATTATATAAGTTTACCAGCTCGAAGTGGTAAAAACAAAACCAATACAAAAGACAAAATGGACTAAATAAACTACTTCATCCTGTTAAGCTACTTATCACAGACAAACATTAAAATTTTGAAAGATTTTACAATGACCAGAGTGTCATGATAGCACTAAGGGTGCAGTAATGATATACATACCTTGCCAGTAACCAAAAGCTCTCTAATTCGACTGAAGACTCGCTCAACACAGGAAAATCATGCCTGGTAAAGAATCTTAGCCAGCAACCTAGGGCTAATGTTGTGACGGATCTTGGAGGAGAACCTACAAGCACCAGGTTAGCAAACCAGCACAATGCCTTAACTACATTGCTAATGTTTGTCCTCAGACCCTCATGTAAAGTATAGTCCTCATCCCACTGTAAAGTAATAATATATCTTGACAAATGGAAACCATTAGAGAAAACCATGCCCAATCAAAATACAGAATTGTGGAGCCCCAGTCCCAACAGATACACCTATAAAACATTCCTATCCCAAAGGCTCAGGGATCATTGTAGAGTAGGGAAAGATTATAAGATCTAAAGGATTCTGAAGTTGGCTTCTAGTAATGTCAAAGCTCACCCATAAAGCCTCACCAGCATGGCTACGTAGACATGAGTTAAACAGGGACAACACAATAAATATGCCAAAGTGGATAAGAGAACGATCACAAGGCCTCCGCCCTACACCAAGAGCCACAGGCAATCAAGCAATGCTGAGAGCAGAAGAGATAGTATTTCCCTAAGAAGAACACACCAGTTGGTTAGCCAACGCCAAATGGTCAGCCTTGGAAACATGCATACAAGTAACATTATACGGACTGAGCAGGCTGCGTTTATATATTTATATAAATGATGAATATATCCATTGCTGTTAATGAGAAGCCTGAGCTAATAGGCCAATCACTTTGTAATTAATGTAGAACTCTATTGGCTGGGAAAATTGCTGTGTTCTTATTTTAAGAGCTGGTCTGGTACTTCCCAGGATAACATTTGAGAGATTGTCTCTCCAGTTGCCATCTCTTTCCCTTGTCTGGGCTGACTCCCATCTGTCCTCATCCTGCTCTCTCTGTGTGTGGTACCCACTCTCCACCCATCTGTTCTCTCAATCTCTGCATAAGTCTCAACCTATATTCTAGGTGTCCTTTGTCTGTCAAGGTCTTTTAAAAGACTTTCTGTATGTTGTTTACCCTGATATTTCCCTACGATTACTGACTGCCTGTTTCTTGTGTCCCTGAAGAATGTTAAATTTACTTGGTAGAGAAATTCAAACCAGTTTATGGAAATACCTGTTTTGTTAGCTCAGATTTGATCTCTAAACGGGCAAGAAGTCATCCATCATGCTTCCATTACTATTGATCTTTGCCACTGCAGTGCCTAACACGATACTTTAACCTGAATTGATAAGGTCGTATATATTTAAACTTATAGATATCATGCAATATTAATATATTAATATTTGTGATGGTTCTTTTGCTGTCAGTTTCACTACATCTGGAATCAAGTAAAACCCAAAAATATCCAGGCACACCTGTGAGGAAATTCTGCCTAATTAAATCATTTCAAGTGGGAAGATCCATTTCTAATCTGGATCCTTGAGGTGTGAAGACACATCTTTAATCCAGATCTTTTGAGGTGGTAAAATGCACATTTAATCTTTTAATTAAAAATTAATCTTCTGTGGGAAGCCTATGAAAGGAACAATGGAAGAAGGAAACCTCGCTTGTTGCTTGCTTGCTCTTGTCCCCCCAGCAAGCCCGTTCCTTCCCTGGCATTAGAGCATACTTCTTCAAGATTTCAGCATATACTGAAGACCAGCTGAGACATCCAGCCTTGTGGACTGAACACTACGGGATCATTGAGCCTTCCATTCATAGCCAGCCACTGTTGGGTTAGTTGAACTACAGCCTGCAAGTTATTCCACTAAATCCCCTTTCCCTTTCTTTATACATAGAGATTCATTCTATGAGTTATGTTGCTCTAGAGAACTCCAATCAATACAGTATTTTAATGCGATCTTTGAGAATTTCATATATTTTTAAATCATATTCACCCCTATCCCATTCCCTCCTAGATCATCTCCATTTGTCTACTGATTTAACTTTATGCTTCCTTTAAAAATAAAGCAAAACAAAACATTAAGTTCAATATGTGCTGCCCATTAAAGCATGGTCAACTTACCGAGGGCTACACTCTAAAGAAAGCAGGGCCTCCTTCCCCCAGCTCCTAACACTGCTAATAGCAATTGCTAGGTGTTGAACTTCAGAGCAACTGCCCTCTCCATGCTGTACATCTTGGGCAGCAGGTTGTGTACATGCTGTCACGTTGGCTGGGAACTCACATGGGCAGCAGCCCAGCTGTGTACCGAGGCGCTATTTTCTTGTAGTCATCCACCACATCTGGGTAAGTTTTAATAGGGACGTTGCTTTTGTATTGTATTTGTTATTCATTGTATATATAATAACTTTGCTTAGGCCCTGTAGTAATTGCTTCTCTAATCTTTTCTCTGACTAAATACCCGACAAAAAGCAACTCTGGACAATGAGGGTTTAATTTAGCTTCCAGTTTAAGATGCAGGAAGACATAACAATGTAAGTATGAGACAGCTCGTTGCTTTGCATCCTCAGCCAGGCAAATGAGAGATGAATAGTGATACCAAGCTAGATTCCTTCCTCCCTTTTAATTATTCAGTCTCTAGAAGCACCCACACAGTCACTCACAGAGAAAAGTCACCTAAGGGATTATCACTCTGGTCAAGCTAACAATGAAGATTAGTCATTACAGTCACTGCTATACACTTCAAGTTTTTGACCAAGGTCTCCATGCAAGGAACTGATTTCCCGGAACAAAGAAAAAGCAAGTTTAAATAACTTATCTCCATGACCACGACTGGCAGAATCTGCAGCCCAGATGACATTAGAAATATTTCCAGTTTCACTTCGCAAACTTTATCTACCTTTTCTTGGCTTCATCATGATCATATTTAAATCTCTTTAAGTACTACTCTCCTCCAAATGCTTCTTCCCAGCTGTATTAAATTATTAATGGAATGGAATTAAATATAGGGGTTTGAAAATGAACTTATTTCCAAATATATTAGACTTCATCTTCCCATTTTGACATTCTTTATTTCTTAATATTGCCATTTTTCACAAACCCATTTGCTCCATCTTTATCTGTTCTTATGATCCTAGTATCTAGCTGGTCAATGCCTCTTAAAATTTCTAAATAAATACTTTGGCATTGCTGGTGGGAATGCAAGCTGGTATAGCCCCTTTGTATGTCAGTGTGGCAATTTCTCAGAAAATTAGGAAACAACCTTCCTCAAGACCCAGTAATACCATTTTTTTGGGTATATATCCAAAGGATGCTCAATTGTGCCACAAGGACATGTGCTCAACTATGCTCATAACAGCATTGTTTGTCATAGCCAGAACCTGGAAACAACTTAAGTGCCCCTCACTCGAAGAATGGATAAGAAAAATGTGGTACATTTACACAATGGAGTACTACACAGCAGAAAAAAATAATGATATCTTGAATTTTGCAGGAAAATGGATGGCACTAGAAAACATTATTTTGAGTGAGGTAACCCAGACGCAGAAAGACAATTATCACATGTACCCACTTGTAAGCAGTTTTTAAACATAAAGCAAAGAAAACCAGCCCACAAATCACAATCCCAGAGAACTTAGACAACAATGAGGACCCTAGGAGAGACATACATAGATGTATTCTACGTGGAAGTAGAAAAAGACAAGGTCTCCTGAGTAAATTGGGAGCATGGGGAGCATGAGAGAGGGTTGAAAGGGAGGGGAGAGAAAAAGAGGGGAGCTGAGAAAAAACGTAGAGCTCAATAAAAATCAACAAAAATTTTCTAAATAATACAATATTTGATATTTTTTGAGAATTTCCGACAACATATTTTGTTCACATTCAGTCCCCACCTCTTCCCAGATTTACTTCGTCCTCTCTACTCACCTCCACTTCATGGCCATTGAGAGGACATTATCGCAAAATAAAGGTCTGAGGCCTTTGGCTCCTCTAATCCTCTGGCTCCTCTTCCATGATGGACTCTAATCTTTAGGTGTATGTCCCTAATCCTTATATATACAAGTTGGGAATGGGAATCCCATTGTCAATTGATCTTAACATTATGACTAATTATAGATTTCTGTAATGATCTTTTACTTCTCCAAAATAAGCTTCTTTGATGGGGATTGAGAACTATACTTCTCTGTGCATATAAAGATAAGTATTTAGAATGATGACATTTCTCAGCTTTCTAGTAAGATCTTTTCTTGCTCTATTCATGATGTTAAAACAAAATATCGCAAACTACTTCTAAAAAAAATAAACAGGCTAGACATATAGCTTGTTTTGAAGATACAAGGTCTTAGGTTCAATTCCCAGTACCTCCATCATTGCCACTACCACCACTACCACCACCACCACCACCACCACCACCAACAACAACAACAACAACAACAACAACAACAACAACAACAACAAAATAGCCAAAACAACCAACCAACCAAAAACCGAGAAAAGTATTTCTCGTAGTTGCAGAAGCCCAGAAACCAAAGGTTGAGGTGCCAACAGACTCAGTATCCAATGACTTGATTCCTTAATAACTTTCTTTCACTCCAGCCTCATACAATGGCAGGGGTGAAGATGCCCTGTGGAACCTCATTTGGGGGCACTAACCCCATAGTGGCACAAAATGGAACTTCACTACCTTCCAAAGATGATATGGTTGTGATCATCTTGAGGCTTAGGATTTTAACACAAGCTAAAAGTAACACAAACATTCATTCTTTGCCTGACCTCATGCTGTGGCTTAATACTGATCTTTTTGTTGTGTTCCTTGACGTCTCCTTTAAGTTGATAGGCTGCTATTTATCATGACCACAGACTTACATCCCCCCCTTTATTCTTTATCTAGGTCAGGTTCCAATCACATTATAAACCACTGTCATCATTCATTTATCAGCTACTGAAAATTAATATTTTATCCACAACAGTCTATCAAATTATTTACTCTACTTGGCCATTTCTCCTTTGTGTGTTGATAAACCTTAAGAGAGAAGAAATAGCTCAGAACCACAGAGACTCCAGGTTTTGTACGTGGGATGGGACATGATGAAGAGTCTTTTAAGGGACTCGGTGGGTTAGTGCTTGCTGTACAAGCAAGGATCTGAGTTTTTATTTCCAACACCCATGTAAAAAGCAAGACATGGCAGATGGTGCTTGAAGTCCCAAGGCTGGAATCCAGAGATAGGAGGATCCCAAGAATCACTAGCCTAGCTGACTCAGTGAGTTCTCAGGTCACTAAGAGATCCTGCCTTAAAAGAACAGAAAAGAGCAGTCAGCCTTGAAACCATATATACACAACAAAAGAGTATATACATATATGTGTGTGTGTGTGTATATGTATGTGTATACATATGTATGTGCATGTGACATACATAATAAAAGAAAAAAGACTATCTGCTTGAGGGTCGGGCATATGCAAAAGGCTCAAGGGGGAATAGCTGGAAGAGCTGGAGGGAGGAAAGAGAGTAAGGAAATGTAATTCTATTTCAATAAAAGACATAGTTTTAAAGTAAGGTGGAGATAAAAAATAGGTAGACACCCAATATTGACCTCTGCTTTCCACACCTGGATTCACAAGTAGTCACAAATGTGTGTAGGCAATCACACACACACACACACACACACACACACACACACACCATTTTAGGAAACCTGTCATTCTTCTTTATTTACTCAGACTTCTGTCCCTTCTTTCCAATCTTGAGTAGGATATTATACACTAATATTTTTCAATGGAAAAAAAAAACCTCATTTCAATATCAACCTCTCTTCTCTGGGTCATTTTTCCTGATTTTTCTTATTTTAGGAATAAATATTGATAAGATAGCTATGAAGTGCCCCTGGATTTGTGTTTTACCTTAAATAAAATTTGAAAGAAGATTCAGATTTGGGAAACTGGCCAAGAAAGACATGGAGACATTTTTAGCTAAATTCTGTGATGTAAACTGATAGACATCAAAGGAAAAGAAGCTGAGGTGTATTTTGTGCATGCTACATAGTAGACACTATGCTAATCGATTTTCTTACCTTACTTTTAAATCCCACAATAATTCATGAGATAAGTATTATGTTATCAGAAAACTGAGTCTCAGAGAATTTAGGTAGCTTAGCTAAGGTTGCTTGGACGGTGCTATTGGCATGTGGCTGCAGAAGTCTGAACACCAATAGACACGCTTCTGTGCACACGGTAAATATCACAATAAAGAATTACTCACCCAAAGTTGTCAATGGACTGAGAGACCCTATCTATAGATCCAACTCCAGTGCCTTAGGAAGGTGGAGAATTATAGTAACAGCAGCTTCATCAGCAAAATTATGTCTTTAATTAGAAAGAAGAGAAATGTCTTCCATGTACTAACCAGGTTTGGCTCTGCTTAGCTTCTGAGATGACACGTAATTGGTGCACTCAGGGTGGTAAGGCTGTCGATGGTGGACTCCACGCTTCCTAACGATTGCTGCACTGAACACTGTCAGCTCCGATTCTTGCTGCTGGCTGTTTATCACTGAGTCATGGTTTCTGTCTTAAAAGTGAAGGTTTTCTTATTGACTGGTATGATGATCTTGGCTGGTTCTAGGCTGCTATTGCTGCAATGTCCTCTATAACCTATGCTGTCTGGGCTCTTTCTGGATGCTGGCTTCTACTTGCACTGTCTACGCCGCATGATACTACAGTTGTAGTATCATGAGGTAGGTTGTAGTGTAATGCCCCTTAAAAGACGTCTCTTCTTTCACAAAACAGTGTCTAAACCAAAACGCTATCTCACATTTGAGAACTGTCTTCTTGCTTACTAGATAGCATCACTAAGTCTTCTCTGCTCTATGCAAACAGTCTACATATCTCTCAATGCTTTGGTGTCAATATCATGCAGGGCAACCTTATGTACGGAGATAATCTGTTGCTTCACTCATTACACTCCTCCTAATGGAATTACTCAAAGATAGAGCAGAAAAGAATACTGTTAAGCCAAAAAAATAATTTCAGAATGGCCTAGAGAAGGCACCAGAAGTAATCCAAGTCAGTATGGTTGTACAAAGAAGACATACTGGAAAGGGAACTGCCTGTGAGCAAGAGCTGAAGCCTTTGAAGGTCATAGATTTAAATGTGTTGAAGCTTGGGGGCTGTTAAATATTAACACTATGTCCATCAAAAAAATTATCAGATTATTTTTTATAGCAGTTTGGGGGGCATTCTGATAGAAGAAATACATTGACAAGTTGGAGGGAGTTCAGAGGGCAACCATAAAAATGAGTGAGTGGGGAGAGGAAACAGGGAGTCGGTTATGTGCCAGCTAAACAAGAATGAGAGAGAGGATGACCTGTGATAGATGAAAGGTGTGTGTACAACCAGCACACTCTTTAGTGGTTGACAGGCTGAGTCAGACAGAGCACACCTCTGGAGCCATATATTTTGGAACTAGCTGAGTATTTTTTTGCCCTGTCAACAGCTGGATTCCCTTGCCCTGATTAATGTAAGTGTTCCACAAGGAGTCATCGCTGCAGGTGGTAGGAGTCAAGGAACTGCCTATGGCTCTGGGAGAGTGTTTCCCTTCTATTCAAAAGCTGATAAAGTATTTCTAATTATAATTTAGCTCTTTCATCCCTGGACTGAAGATCATGTAATGGAAGCACAGAGCAAGTAGTAAAGGGATAATCCGATAAGTACTTTCCCTGTTACTATTGCAAAATATCAAGCAAGCCTCTCCCTCTTCTAGAAGCTACCAATTATCATAGCTCCTGAACTAAGAAGAGGACTATTTGACTACCTCCTTTTTTTCATAAGCTTGCACAAGTCTTGTGCATGTTGTCATAGGTGCTGTGAGTTTAGGTGTGCAGGTGCCATCCTCCAGTAGGGTGTGAGAGCTAGGACCTTTCGGCCCTGCAAAAGGTAACCTGTAGAGAGGAAGCTTCCAGATCAATGCCAGCTTGATTTATCCATAGTTTTTGATTCAAGTATGTAATGTCTTTGGTAATAGGATAACACCATCAAGTTCTGGACAGTAAACAATAGCACTAGCAATATAGCTAGAATGCCAGGAAGTTGGTTGTGAAAGACTTTCCTAGAAATGGCTACATAAACCATGGATGCAAAACATGGATACGTGGTTCTCCTGGAATATTGTTCTCCTGAATATCACATTCACAGGTATGTTAACAAGGAAGGGGAAAGATTTTGAGGGGTCCCAGCCACAGACAAAGAACTATAGGCAACTTATAAGGGGATAAAATGATGTTTCACGTTTTTTTTTAACTTTAATGTGTTTTTAAATGTGGCAATATAGTACTTTTTATGAAAACCAAATACCAATCAGAAGTATTAACCTCACTTTTCTTTTCCATGCACTACACCTCTTCCAAAAGCCCTGACCAAATGCAGAGCGGGCATCCGATTCAGAAGAGTGAAAATGCTCTGCCTCCAAACACTGAGCACCAACTGTTCGCGTCCCAGTTGGATAGTACCCAACTTTATTGACGAACTGTCCAGGCACACACTAGTCATTGCCCTTAGTATATGATGTGTGTAGTTCAAGTACATTAAAAGATAAAATCTTTTTATACAAATACATTTAAAACGGATTGGGCACTCTATATGTGTACAGGTATGGTACTTTTGGTGAACTACAATAAAGTTCTGTATAGATGAATTTAGTCCGGTAATTGACATCCCCCCCCCATAGTACATAACAATAACCAAAGCTTTACATGAAGCACTATTTAGGAATTGGCCTGGCACCAGGGAGTCCAAATTCTCTAGTCAATATTTGAGAATTAGAGCCTTTGTGTGAAGTAAAGTGCTCGACTGGAGAGCTTCCAGCTGCTGAAAGCAGGCATACAGGAGCTGTGACTGCAAGAGCTATTTCCAAACGCAGCCAAGGCAGAATGTGGAGGAGAGAGTATCTCAATACCAGTTATTATACCTGCTCAGTCTTTAGAATTCAGTCTTTTCTTGCTCTCTTTCCCTTCCTGTCCACGGATTCTTTAGCTTTGAATTTCTCTCTCTCCATGTGAATTATTATGTTCTATTACCAGGTATTTAGAACCAAGAAAGACCAGCAAGCTCTCATTTTTGTTTGACTAGTGATGGTGAGTTGGTTTTGTGTCAGATCTGGGAAGACAAAAAAAAGCATGATGGCACAGGATACGTAATTACAGCTGGATGAAAAGTGAGAAAAGTGTGATTACTTCAAAGTGAGAAGCATCTGGGATTAACAGTCAGACAAAAAGTTGCTGTGGACATACTGTATGTGTTCTAGGCTAAACACATGGGCATTCAGTGTGCATGAATATCCTATGCTCACCAGGACAAATTTTTACATCTTTTCTCTTTCAAGTGCGTCTGTAAATCTCTGATAACCAAAGGGCTGCTGTATGTTCTTTGAGAAGAAGGGAGACACAAGATCCTGATGTTGTCTCAGTCACAATATAGCCAGGCAAACAGACAGCATGCTAGATAATTCACTTCTTAAAAATGAATAGGTTTAGAGAACACAATGCCCAAATTCCCAGGAGGTGAGGTAGGTGGGTTTAGTCAATTGATGGGTCACAAGTTGTTATTGGTCATGGTCAGGGAAAAAGCAAAACAAAGGAGATTGGATTCAGGGATCTCTATCTGAAGGGAAAAAGAAGGATTTAGTATAGAAATGATGGGATAAAATGGTGAATTACCGAGTCTACTTTTGTACAATCACTAGTCTCAAATACTTTACATTGTAGGTATGGATTTTGTATATTGATACAAATTTAAGGCATTTTTGTTATACTATAAATATGTTCATACTCTTGTTTGAGGTATTGTATTTATGCAGTTCATTTAAAATGTAAAGATTTAGTCCTTGAATGATATTTAGGATAATAAAGAAAGGTTAGTAGTTAGTCATTTGTAACAATCAAACTTATAGTCACGTTAAGTACGTTTTTTGGTCAAGTGGAGATGTATTTTAAATAGATAGTCTTTAAATACTTCAAAGACCTATGGAATATGGTATTTTAAAATATTTTGATAATATAAGGCTTTTCATTATGGTGAGATTCCTGACAGCACTAATTACTTCAAAAGAGGATGATGGGCAAAAAGAACCTTCTTGTGGAGTTTGCTTTTATCTGTGGCAAGTTTATCTATTTGGGCAAGAAGCTGCCCTTACCTTGAATGCTGTCAGTTTGTTATTCAAACTTGATAAGGAGGACACAAAAGAAAGTGACTGCTGAACTTTGCCTAGACAGGGTGAGACAGCCCTTCAAAAATTCCTGCCTCACAGAAAAGTTTGTCAAATATTCTAGACCTGTAAGATAAAAATGTATGCCCAAAGTTGTAGAGAAATCTGAGTGAATGTCCTTTCAGTCAGTGGCTTCTCTTATTTTTATAATTTTGGAAATTGTTTTCTCTACACTTCTTGTTTACACAGTTAATATTATATTATTCTCAGGTCTCTGAGGGAGTTTAAGACTAAATAGTTATGGTTACAGTTTTCCTTGTTAACAAATTAAAAAAACCTTACAAAAAGCTATAAAATGTAGGCGGTTAAGAGACATAAAAGTTTAAATTATTTATATAAGAAAATGTTTTAAAGCCTAAAATATAGCTTTGGGTTGGTAATATAAGTTAGATAAAAAGTAAATTAGGTGTAAAACTTTGGACTCACCAAGATAGGATAGATAAATTTCTCTGATTTTGCCAAATGCAAATGAACTGAACATTGTGAATATAATTCTTTTTATTTTTCAGTTTTTTGAGACAGGGGTTCTCTATGTAAATTTTTGGGAACTATCCTGGAACTTTCTCTGTAGATCAGACTGGTCTCAAAGTCATAAAGTTTCACCTGCCTTTGCCTCCCCAGTGCTGGGATTAGAGGGATGCACTACCACCACCTATAAATTAATTCTTATCTGATAATTGTTCTTATTTTATATAGTTTAACTATGCTAGTCATGGTACTGGGAATACTCAAATGCTTGTGTGGCTTCTAGACCTCGATATTGCAGAGGTACTTCAGACTCTCCAGGCCTGAACCTGAACTCACCATCTCACTTCCACCAGCCTGTCTGGGTCTATCCCAGTCATTCAAACAAAACAAAAACGCTGGAGGTCCCTTACTCTCACTAGTCAACTTCAATTGGTTGTCAAGACCTATGGCCTTTCTCCACAGATTTGCCAAATCTTTTCCTTCATAGCCATCCCTCTTTTTACCGTATTCATTCGGGTTCTCCTTGCTTTCTCTCCAAATGAGAGTAGCTGTGTGTATTGCTCTCAGAATGGTGCTAAGCACGACAGTTTTTTCATTACTTCCTTGAACAAGATCACTTAATGGTATTTAGCCCATTAGCAATAAATTTAAAGTATATGAGATATCAAATTCCTAGGACTGTGCCAACTTTTCTAGCCTTTTATTTCCTGAGTACATGAGAGAAAAGCTCACTGGGAGATATCAAAAGACCATATTAAAAGGATTCTGTCATCGCAATGAGCCAATCTTGACTATCTTTAAAAACCACCCCTGAAATTTGATTTAGATCACCATTTACCTTGATCTTCACAGAACTTTCCATATCCATATCATCACCATCCTTACCATTTCCAAATGTGGCAGTCAGTTTACTGAGTTGCTTTCCCCATTATAAAGTAAATTCCCTGTTTTGCTCCATGATCTCCTAGCCTAGAGATATGATCAATAATCTGTTTTTAAAAGAACTTACTTATAAATGTTAGATGCTGTAGTGTGTAAATTGTAGTTTTTGCCTTTATAAAACATGCTTTTCATAAGTGTCTGACTTTTGGGTAATACTAACAAAATGTAAGGGCTAGAATGAAGAGAGAAAGATCTTGAAGGAATCTGGAGAGGTGAAGAAGAGCCTAGATAGGGATCTCATGGCAAGATGTTTCCAAACCACTGTTCAGTACCCAGTCTTCTGGATGTGGCAGCACACATCTGTGTTTCTGAGGCTGAGGCAGGAGGATCACACATTAGATAGGCAGCTTTTGCCTCAAAAGCAAATTTAAGTTCAATAAAAAGGATGGTTCATAAGTATCCCCCCTTGAAAAGTTCTCTCTTGGTTTACCGCCATTTGATTCAATATGGTTTTCCCCCAGTTGACTACATGCTGACCCTTAGTCCAATGTTATGATGATAAAATTGTGATACTTTTATTGGGAATTCATGTCATCAGCATAAATAAGAATGGATTTATCACCATTTCTCATGACTGAGGTAGTTAAGGCAAGACTGGACTATTGTGAGAGTGAGTTACTGTCAAGCTAGGGTGCCTGGTGTTCCTGTCTTTGCACATCCATGCCTCCCCTTTTATTTTCTCCCATGTTGTGATGTAGCTGAGAAGCTCTCACTAGATACTAGTAGGATGCTGTTTGTACTTTGCAGTCACCAGAAATGAGTCTAATAAAGCTCTTCCAGTTAAACATTTCTAATAGCACAAAATAGACCAAGACATGTGCCTTGCCGTGTAAGCTTTTCTCCTATGCAAAAACGCAGCTTTTGTAACTTCCGAAGTATTCTATCCCAAACAGCCACTTGATGTCTAGGTAAAGAACATGTGGTGCTGCACATTGACAGTGTGAAGAGCTGATTTTTAAGATGCTGAATCCAGCCCGGTGGTGATAGCACGTGCCTTTAATCCCAGGCAGAGGCAGTTGGATCTCTGTGAGATTGAGGCCAGCCTGGTCTACAAGACCTAGTTTCAGGACAGGCTCCAAAACTACACAGAAAAACACTGTCTCGAAAAAAAACAAAAAACAAAAAGTAATACTGAATTATCTGCTTCTAGAAATGTCCAACCAGGACTTGACAAGTGACTTTTGAAGAGGCTGGAAAAAGGTGTGTCAATTCTAGACAGTAAAACAAGTTTACCATAGGTCAGTTCAATTAAATTCAGTTTTTCAGATCTCAAACCACAATGCTGTCTCCCCTCTCCCAGAGGACTCACCATTTCCACATTTTTTATTTTACCTAGTCATGAAACATCACGCTAAAGCGGTCATTGCCCATTATTTCACCTACACATTTCCATTTTCCTTGTCCATTGTTAAATGAGCATTGTAAATGTTTTATGCTAAGTTAAGACAGTGCACAGTTGTGCCTGACTATTGCAAATGTTGTCACTGGGAAGCAAATGTCTTACCTTAGTCAGTGCTTCCTAAGGAACCCTACTAGGGTTTGCTGCTGAAGGGTGGATTGCAGCCCATCACCTGCTAGTGAAAATTATAGGAGCAGGCTCTTCCTTCTTCCTTCTCCAGTGAGGGAGGCTGGTCTGGGCTATGTAGATACTAGGCAAATGCTTCACTGCTGGGCTGCAACCCCAGCCCAAACAATTTTTTGTTTAATTTTTTAATTTTAAATACTAGTTCCCTCCCCTTCTCCTATCCCTCCACATCCCCATCCCACCCCATCCACTCCTCATAGGAGGTAAGTTTTTCCTTTGTTGGGGAGGCAACAAAATCCAGTACACCAAGTTGAGGCAGGACCAAATCCTTCCCCATTGTATCACGACTGAGAAAGGTATTCCATCATAAGGAATGGGCTCCCAAAAGTCGTTTCATGCACCCAGGATAAATTTTGGTCCCATTTCCAACAGATCAAACCACGTAACTCTCACCCTCCGTCAGAGGACTGTGTTTGGTCCCATGCAGGATCCCCAGATCAGTTCAGAAGATGTTAGATTCGGTTCAGAAGTCATGATTGGGAAAATAACAGAGACAGAATGCAGTCTTGAGGTAAACATTTTACTCTTTTCCAGACTTCATAATGTGTATTTTCCTTTTACTGGGTCACCAAATATCTTAAGTTATGTTGACTCTCTTATGTTACTTCTAATCTCATTTATTGATTTCAGTTATTATTAGTATCACTTAGGTTTTATGTATGTATACAGTGGAGAGAGAGAGAGAGAGAGAGAGAGAGAGAGAGAGAGAGAGAGAGAGAGAATGTTCCTAATCTCTGTGGGGTTGAACGTCAGCAATGATTTATTCTTATTCATTCAAATGCTTGGTCAAATGGGTTATTTGTGGCAGATTATGCAGGTTAACAAGGGACTTGAATCTTGAAGAGCCATTCATCTTGAAGTAGCAAGTGGCTGCTCTCCTATAAATGGAATGTCATGTTATTTTTAGATAAGGCTTTAGCCAAGAGGATCCAGGACACCGTGAACAGAGTGAGTCTGATTAGCAGCCTTATTTAAACGTGTGAATGGCTGCGGCTTCTGAACGTGACTCACAGTATGAAGGTGGCGAGCTATTCCCTTAGTGGGGGCACATTATTTAGATCATAAATTTAAAAGAGAGAGGAGAAAGGGCTTTCAAAGAATGCAGAACTGTTTACTCATAAAGGAACATGGGAGTTTGAAGCAATAGTTCAATGAAAGGGTAGTTCTTCTTAAGTGGGGTATCTAAGTGTGTTGCCAGTCTGAGAGTTCTGAAAGTTTTTTCTGGTGAATGTCCATTTGTAATGCTTGTTAATACCATATATAGTTCACATGAAAGCCAGAGCCCTGTGAGCGGTCATTTTAGGATACTACTCTTTGCTGTGATTACCATAAATGAATAAAAAAACCCTGCTTTGACCTGTTGATAGGGAAAAACTTAGGTAGGCGGGGGAAACTGAACTGAATGCTAGGAGAAAGAAAGGCAGAGTCAGGGGATGCCATGGGTCTGCCACCAGAGATAAATGTGCTGAAACTTTGCTGGTAGGCCACAACCTTGTGGGGATATACAGATTAATAGAAATGGATTAAATTAAGACGTAAGACTTAGCCAATAAGAAGTTAGAGCTAATGGGCCAAACAGTGATTTAATTAATACAGTTTATGTGTGATTATTTCAGTTCTGAGCCACCGGGACAAACAAGTCGATCTTTGCAACAACTCTTCACACTTTCAGGAGGAAGAAGAAACTCAGAATATTAAGTAGAAACAAACAAAGTGACTGTTGCCTTATTAGGCCATTGTGGTAGACAAAATCATATCATGAAAAACAACCCTCTGGGTAGGTGATGAGAATGCTTGGGAGTATGAAGAGACATCGATAAGCAGGGTGTCTTGTGTGAGTATAATTCTCTGCTACGGTGGAAGAAAGTTCTAGAAGGTTCATATTCTGCTCTATGAAAGTGCACTTGGGGCTAGATAAATGCTCCATTGGATTTTCTTACCTGGAGTCGTGCTTTGAATTTCCTTCCTGAGGAACCACACAATAAAAACATTGTTTTAGCAATAAGCTTTTAAAAGTAGATATTTTTTTGAGTCAATAAGAAATACACCATTATTTCTTAGCCTTTCGATTTTGAAATTGAAACTTGGCCCTCACTCTTATTCTTAAGTGACCAAACTCTGTAATGCTGGGGCTTTAATGCAGTCCTTGAATTTAGACAGAGGACCAAGTCAAATAAATTGCTCCCCAGACCATGCACAGAAGCTTGTCTTTGCTCTGAGAAGCCTCCTCAGAGTAAAGGCTCATAACGGCCTACAGAGAGAGGATAAACAAAACTGCTGATGACCATACAATGAAGCTGGGCTCTTTTGTTGCAAATGGCATGCGAGCTTGCTCCAGAAAAGACCACCATAGACCTAGACACACCAGTAACGTCACAGAATGTAGAAACACAACTAGAGTATCCCATAGTTCCCCCCGCCCCACAAGTGCCCACATGGTGAGAAGTTCTAAGGCTAGTCTTTATACTTCACAACACCAAGTGCTGGGAGATTCTACCACAGTGACCATCTTCATCCTGACTAATCTTCCAACACCTAGGTGAGCACACAGAAAAAGGGGAAATGATGGAGGTGGGTCTTGTATCTATCTGTTGCTTTCACTGGTTAACTAATAAAAAAACTGCTTGGCCTTTGATAGGACAGAAAATTAGGTAGGCGGAGTAGACAGAACAGAATGCGGGGAGAAAGAAGCTGAGTCAGGCAGTTGCCATGATTCTCCCACCTGACACAGACGCAGGTTAAGATCCTACCTGGTAAGCCACCAGCTCGTGGTGCTACACAGATTATTAGAAATGGGTTAATCAAAGATATGAGAGCTAGCCAGTAAGAGGCTAGAACTAATGGGCCAACCAATGTTTAAAAGAATACAATTTGTGTGTTGTTATTTCTGGGCATAAGCTAGCCAGGCGGCCATGAGCCGGGGCAGCAGGAACGCGGGGCAGCAGGAACGTAGCCCACCGTTTCGCTCCTCTCAACAGATTAAGTTCTCCGAAGCTTAAACAGTATTCGACTTAGATGGACTATTCTAACTGGCCCCTGAAAACATAGGTTCCTGGTCTTAAGTGACATCTTTTTTCATGACAAAAATGTTGGACTCCTTGGGTTACCTTGTAATCCAAGTAGTGTCCCTTGCTATAGTGTCCTTGACCTGCTCTTGACTTAAGAGCTGAACTTTCTTTTGTGACTATCCCATGTTCACATGGCTGAAGACACAGTTACATGTTTTGCAGACATAGCAGATAGAAGCTAAGGTATTGCTCAGTCTCCACTGAAAACAGGCAATAGCTAATTTCAATGCCAAACATTTGTTCTTCACTACAAATTTTCACGTCTTATTTTCACATAGAAATTTAAGAAAGCTTTTTCTCTTGAGAATTAAAAGAGAAAACGAATTTTAAATTCTTTAAGTTTCTCATATATCTACTGAACATTAGAATAACATTTCCTAAGCTGGCAATGACAACAAAGGGATGGACAGAGATCATTTAATTAAGTCATTACATGCATTTGTTCAAAAACGGAATCAAATCCTATTCTAATTTCCCAAGTAATAATGATGAGTAGCTAAAAAGAGAAAACAACCCCTCAAAACAAAATGAAAAAAAAAAAAGCAAGCAAAAGAAAACTAGTGTTCTTTTTGCCTTGAAATTTTAGTGCTTTGTCTTGCTTTCCTGCCAAGGAATGGGAATGCAGCCAGTGAACCCAGGAGAACACAGATAGAGGAGAAGATAACCACTTGGTCATCAAAGACTTTGGTTGGAAAAACTGCATGGGCAGGGCAGCATGACGCGCTGTGTAACTGTCTGAATGGACGGCTTCCCCTACTGCTCTGGGTCACGTTGGAGGCCTTTGTGACATGGGAAGCAACTGCTGTGGTATAATTACGTGTAGTTATATAAAACGAGCTAATGCCAGCCCAGCAAACTGCGCGGAAGGACTGGTTGTAGTCCTTGTTAAATGTTTTGTCAAGCTGACCATGCCCTTTATTTATCTCTAACCCAACATGCTTATTCTGCCCCATCTACTGTATTCACCCTGCAAATTTATGAGGCTCTATTAATCTTCTGCCCTGCTGACTATCTCTGTTGCAAAGTGTCAGCAGACTTTTGTACCTTGCTAATGTACAAAGGGCTTCCTATGAGTAATATCAGCATTTTGCCTTTTAATTGCACATATAATTTTTAGGTCTTACAGCTAATAAGGGAATTGAGACCACAGTTCATCACTGTCTCGAATGGTACTCCAGGGGTGTGGGGACTGTGGAAGCTGAGAGAAGAATATAGCTGTTCTGGTTCCAACCAATAGTTTCTCTCATTATAATGGAACCATCCCCAGTATAGTGTTAAGAGTGTGTCACTTCCCCATTACACGCTCCACTTTTCTGGGGCTTTACAACTCCTTATTAAAAATGCACTCTTTTTTGGAAACTTTTTGTGATAGATCTTAGCTCATGAATATTTTTATCACCCTTCCTTCACATCCAAAAGAAATTAGCTGTGTTATTTTTAAAATCAAGGGAACAAATATCATCTATTGGGCAAAGTCCCAAACTTCTGAGTCTTTCGAACTGGTACACTTTGCTACTTTGCCAGACCTTCCACTGACCTTTTTCTATCTGCCCTTTTTTTCTTTGATGCAGACTGAGTTTTAAGTACTTTCAAGAAAAAATTAAAATAAATGGGGGGATTAGTGTTTGCAATGTGGGCATTTTGCTTTTGCATTAATAGCCTTTCACAAACATTTTCACTACGCCTGAACAATGTGCATTATTGATGAGCGTCCTTCTTACTGTGCAAAAGCCATTAGGGAAGAAATGAAAGGTTTGTGGCAGGAGTTTGATGCACAGAAAGAGCCTGCTAGATAGTGTTTTCAGTGAGCGATTAAAGTGTACCAAGAATTTCCTTTCCAATCTGGTGATTTTATTAGATTTTCTATTCAGGTACCTCTATGAGTTACTGCACACCTCTTTTTGGTACCTGGGAAAGAGCAACTTGTGAATATATGGCAAATCAATGAAAGAAATTGCTGAATTTATTGATGGTAGATTTAAATAGGACTGGAATTTGAACATTTTGGTAAGGCGAGATGCCTGTGTTTTGCTTATGTTTCTGAGCATCCTCCCAAATGTTACCTACTTTGGCTGTAAGTTGGGAATCTGAGATGTGGGTTAATGTCCTTCTTGTGGCTTTGATTAAGTGGATGCAGAGAGAAAAGAACTGGGCTTACTGGATTTCAGCCTGATTGGCATGACAAAGAAGATCCTAGCACAAAACTCTTTTCCTGCTTCTGGCCGCTAAGTGTCTTCCACATATGAACACTGACCGCAGGGCTACCCCACTTTGCTACAAGGTGGAGAATTCTTCTCTCTAGTAGCATGACTTGCAAGGTCCTCAGACTGAATTTCACTTACTCTGGGAGCTCAGGGATGTGGGCTCATTCTTTGAATCCCTGTGTGAGATATGTGTGTGTGTGTGTGTGTTTAATTAATTTATTTTTATTATATGTGCATCTGTGTTTTGCTATGGGTGTCAGTTCCCCTGGAACTGAATTGCAGACATTTGTAAACTGTCACGTGGGTGTTCGGAATTGAACCCAGTTCCTCTAGAAGAGCAGTCAGTGCTCTTAACCACGGAGCCATCTCTCCAGCACCCTGGGCAATGTCTTCAGAGCATAATGGAGTCTTGTGCCCTGGCTCACCATGAAAGAACGAAATGGAAGCAAGAGAAGATAAACTCTGTGACGATAGAGAGAAATCTAAAGCTCTTGACTAGGATGTAACCCCAAGGAAAATCTAGCCTAAGGGTTATATCAGTCTGGCTCTTATTTAATTCATTACTTGTATTACAGATGAAAAAGTTGTGGCTGATAGAATTTAGTTAGTACTTATTAGGGACTGGGATGAAGCCAAAAAGTCCAAAAGAAGAGACTGATAGAGAGCTAGGTATATATTCTTAAAACCATGCTTAAAACACAGTGTTTGTGTGGTCACTCTCTATTTTTATACTTTTGCCTTCTTATTTACTTAGTCATCAGTTTAAAACTGATAATGGTTTTCTCTGCGTCCTTGTTTTTGTTATTGTTTATGGTGTTTTTTTGTTTCATTTGTCGGCGAGGCCTTACATAACCCAGGATAGCCTAGACCTCACCGTGTAACTGACAATGACCTTGAACTTCAATTCTTCTGCTTCCCACTCCTGAGTGAGGAGATTATAGGTGCACCACCGTGCGTTAATTATTCAGGGCCCGGGCTTCATGAGTGTCGGGCAAGCACTATATCAGCTGAGCTTCATCACCAGCCCCTGTATCATTTAAAGATACTATGGCTTCTGGAACTGCCTCCCACATGCACTGTTGGCTCAACAGGCTGGTGGGTGACAACATGTCTTCCTCCATGGAAGGGTGACACCATCCTGTTGAGCTCATGTCTCTACAGGGTTTCCTAAGTTCTTTTGCTCTCCTCATCATATGCTGTTTGTCCTAAATTTGTTTTGTTTAGCCTTGGCCATAATCTCTGATTGTTTTGATGAAAATGATTGCTAGCCTTACCCTAGTAATCACGTCACTCAAAGGGCCTTGCTACTCATTCAAATAGCCATTTGCTGACTTAAGTGAAAATCGCTTTAATTAAAAAGTACTTGAATAGTGTTTAATCAAATAGTATTTGGTCTAAAAGGAGCTTGGAAATAAATGATGCATAATCAGAGTCCTTCGTTATATCTTAAAACCTACACTGATGAAAGAAAAGCATTTTTGTTAGTTTCATCCTCAGTAACTCTGTGTAGTAATGTCAATAAGAATTCATATGTCATCCCATGAACTATCAATACCAAGAATAAGATTATGCATTTTCAGACATCATAGCTACTGGAATCTTTGCTTTATATAGAGAAGAGTCTTCCGGGACTCTGCCAGTCAGAGTCTGATCTATATAAGGGTAATAGATTAAGAATGAAAAAGTGGACACCTTCCTGGGAAAGCGTTTTCTGCAAAGAGAAACAAGTTTTCATTGACTTTTTTGGTAAAAAACCAATAATGTTTGGAGTGGAAACTGCTTTGATTTCTTTCTTCTGTCAATGAGGTCAGTGTCCATCTTGAAATATTTTTTCATAAAACTCCCTAATGTAGACTTCTAATGGGTGTTTGACTTTAACAAGTCAAATAACAATGACTATTTTATAAGTACTGTTCTCAGTCACTACTTTTACTTAGATTTCATGACTGCATTTGTGTCTCAGAGAACTGAGAACCATAAACATATAGTTCTCATCCTGGCTCCATTCACCACCGGTCATTAGTAAGCCAACCTCTGTCTATTTTGGTTTCTCCATCTATACAATGAAGACCAATTTGAATTGCTTTAGATGTTTGTTATGAGGTGTAATGAGATTCTATAAGGAAAACACAAAAATCATTTGGGGTACCACTAATGAATAAATGTTGATTTAAAAATATTCCACAAATACATTTTCTCATGTTTACTGACATTTCCATGAATGCCTCTTAAGCCTACTGATGAGAGAAATCATTTCTTACATTTTTAATTTGGAAATCATTTTTAATAAAAATTGGCTATATAAAAATAAAAGCTAATATGTTATGTGGTTCAGATATAAAACATTCTCCTTGGGATTATGTGTTTCAACACTATGTCCCCATCTGGTGGTGCTGGGGATTTCAGAACAGTTAAGTGGTAGAGCCTCACTAGGAGGTGTGGGTCACTGGAGGCAGCCTGTGTGCCCTTTGACTCCTGTCCCACCCAGAAGTAAGGATGTAAGGACACACAGCTGCATCCCTCTGCCACTGTGTAGTGTACTGTGACCATGTCTTCATTGCCATGATGGACTATATCCCCTCAAACTGGAAGTCCCCAGCAAAACCTTTTATTAGTGCTTTTGATCTTAGTAGTTTGTCTCTGCAATGAGAAAAGTAACCAAGACACAATTTGTTCAAGTTCACTTTTACATGAGGTCATGCTATCACTCACCTTACCCACACGATATGTCTGTAGTAAAAAAAGAAAAAAAAAACCAACAAGATATTTTAAAATTGTTGCCAAGGGTGCATATATGTTGGAATGGATGAGAAGAAGGATATCTGGTGAGGACAGACAGACTTTGGCCTTTAATGGCCTCTACATTTTCATGTCTATGTAACCCCCCTTGAGCAATCCCCTGTCTTAGACTACAGTCGGCTAAACTCACTGATTATTTGCACATTTGTCGTGATTAATATCTAGCTCCTGTTCAGTTCACCTAACAGAATCTGTACAGAGTGAGAGACAAATCATTACTTAAAATGATACCTGATCTTGTATGTGGATCTTCTCTTTGATCAAAACATCAGAAAGAAACAGTCTTATCTATCAGTTCCAGAACCAGAGGTACCAGGTAAGTTAAACCATGAGATAAAAACATTGCTTTAAGATACGTTTGGGAGTTTTGTTTTGTTTTTATTTTTCAAGGCAGGGTTTTTATGTGTGTAGGTCTGATCTTGTTCTGGAACTTCTCTGTAGGCAAGTCTATCCCAGAACTCACAGAGGTCTGCCTGCCTCTGCCTTTTGAGTGCCACCACTACCCAGCAAATTTGGGAATTTTAGGAAATGATGTTTTTATTTATTCTTTGAGAAATTTGTATAATATAGTTTGATCATATTCTCTCTCCTCTGTCCAACTCCTCCCATATCTTCTTTTTTTACATATTTTATTTATTTTTTATTGATTTTTATTGAGCTCTACATTTTTCTCTGCTCCCCTCCCTGCCTCTCTCCTCCCCCCTTCAACCTTTCCCCAAGGTCCTCATGCTCACAATTTACTCAGAAGATCTTGTCTTTTTCTACTTCCCATGTAGATTAGATCCATGTATGTCTCTCTTAGGGTCCTCATTATTGTCTAAGTTCTCTGGGATTGTGATTTGTAGGCTTGTTTTCTTTGCTTTATGTTTTAAAACCACTTATGAGTGAGTAAATGTGATAATTGTCTTCCTGTGTCTGGGTTACCTCATTCAAAATAATGTTTCCTAGCCCCATCCATTTTCCTACAAAATTGAAGATGTTATTTTTTTCTTCTGTGTAGTACTCCATTGTGTAAATGCACCACATTTTCCTTATCCATTCTTCGGTTGAGAGGCATTTAGGTTATTTCCAGGTTCTGGTTATGACAAAGAATGGAAGACCCAGATATTAATCCACACACCTTAAAACACTTGATTTTTGACAAAGAAGCAAAACATATCAAATGGAAAAAAGAAAGCATATTTAACAAAGGGTGCTAGCATAGCTGGATATCAACACCTACTCCACACCTACTCCAACAGAGCCACACCTACTTCAACAGGGCCACACCTACTCCAACAAGGACACACATCCTAATCCTTTCAAATAATGCCATTTCCTATGATCTTATAGGGGCCATTTTCATTCAAACTACCACAGGGTCTAATTCATATTTATGGAAGTTTATACAGTAGTAAGTTTCTATACTGTTTTTTTTTAACAAGATAGACAAAAATAGTATTGAATAAAAAAGAGCTAAATTTTTAGTTTTACCATAAGATCTGTTAAGGTTTGGTAAGTTACAACTTCTAAGCCAAGTTGCTCTGGTATCTTTTCCTTTGTTTATTTATTTGGGATTTTAGGGAGCATTTTTCCTACATTAATTCAGGTTTTATTCAAATACTATGTAGCCCAAAACTGGCCTTGAACTGTAGACTCCTAGGTGCTGGAGACATATCCTTTTCTATATAGCTTCCAATCCATAATTCTTTTCACATTTTCAAATGATTATAAAATCAAAGCTACATATATTGTACTTGGAAAGGCAAAACTAAAATACTTACTGCCAGGTCTTTAATAAAACAGCTTAATGACCCCTGAGAAAGATGATCATGCATTTCAGAAGATAGCCAGAACTGCAGGCTAGAACACAGTTGCTCAGAGCTCCAGATGGTTAACTTTTAAATGATCTATCCTCTCTAGTCCATGCCAAATGTTGTGTGTATTTTTCTGCACAGGGGTAAAATAATGATTACCAACCATCTCTCATTATATAAAGCTATTCAGATAGACAATACCTGAAAAAGAACACCAGCGCCTTACTTATACTACTTGGCATATATTTAATTTTGTTTTCAAGTGTGTATTTCACTCAATGTTTCAAAAAGCCTAGGATTTAAATAAACTTTATATGCTGAAGATCCACAGCCAGCAGTGCATGGCCCTTCTGCCCCCAATTCCAGTAATTCCTTCAGACTTTGGGTATGAGACTAGTTGGTCGCTTTAATTATGGTTGTATAAGCAACAATAATTGATTTAATCAAAGTGTGTCTATGGCCTGATGCTCAACTATGAAGGGCATCTAGTTAGCATGTAGTAATAGAAATTACATAAACAGGGAGAAATCATTTAGATTCTATACCAATTGGCAAAGAACCATGTTGAATATCTTTGAAACATTGAATCTTGCTTTTGACTTCACTTTCTTTAGTAATCATATTTTTTGTATTTTATAAATATATAAATCCATAAGGATTAGAATGGTTTTAAGAAATTGGTTTTCCATCATAGATAGTTTGAAAATGTTATAGAGGATCAATAAAAAGCTTCCAATATCCTGGGGTTAAATCAATGCTTTCATGACAAGGTCTATTTCTACCGATTATTACAAATACTTTACTTAGCCATAGCAATGAGCCAAGTCCACTAACTGAAAGAAACATAAATAGACTGGCTATGGCAAGGAGCTTCCGTGGCTATTGAAGACAACTATATACCAGTTGGGGACTCTTCTTTTGTCTACTTTCGTACAGCAGAAAAGTTCTAAGAATGAAAAGACTACACCAGCAAATGGGCGAAATTGCTCAATACTAGCAACACGATGGTTGAGACTGAAAAATCCCTTGAAACCACTGTTGAGTTCAATATGTACAAGAGACCCTGAAATCAGTCAACATAGCCTTTCCTGCTAGACGCCATCCAGCCCCAGGGACTAAGCTGGCAGTGTTCCAGGAAGCCACTTTTAATCCATCAGCATGGGCACATAGCTGAATACTCTTCATTATCTATAGTGTAATAAGGACATGGATGTCACAGTAATTAGACTTTAATATACTTTTAACAACTATCCAGTACATCTAGGAGTGGTAGCTCTAACAGGAAGTTGGACAAGATCACAACCTCTCACATGGAAGTTCAAGTATGCTTTTTAAAATGCTGTCATTTGACCCAAGTATTAAAGTCCATTTTATACAAACATTTTAATGGCACCTTAGAAATTGATAATTTTTTAAAGATGCCCCAGAGATTCCAATGTGCAGCCAGGCTTGAGAAACACTAGATCAGAAAATGTCTATGGTCTTTCACAGCTCCACTATTCCAAAAGTCTGCGATTGTCTTAGGTTAGGCTAAGATATAGTCCATCCCACACACATAGGGTCTACAGGAAAATTGAATTGGTTGGAACTTTAAGTACCAGTGTGTTACTTCAAATATAAATATAACTAGAGATAAACAAAGGCATAGGAATTTTTAATTACAAGGCATAATTTCACTTCAGTTGTATATAATCTTCACCATACAGACTTTCTATTTTGTAGTTTCTATTACCCCTCAGGATGATTTGTAAGAATTATCATAGCCCCATAAATCAATATTACCTATTATCACAGATGCTAATTTATAGTATTGACTTCTGCTAATACTAATGCATATTATAACAGAAGCTTTTCAGTTTTGAGAGGTCCCATTTATTCATTGTTGCTCTTGTTGTCTGTGGTACTGGGGTGATATGTAGGAGGTGGTCTCCTGTGCCCATGTGTTGCAGTCTACTTCCAACTTTCTCTTCTATCAGGTTCAGGGTGGTCGGATTTATATCCGTTTGGACTTAAGTTTTGTGCATGGTGATAGATATCAGCAAGTGTCCATGATCCAATCCCATTTAATATGTATTATCTCTTGGTATGTGACTGCATACTCATGTTTAACTGGCAGTGTTCTAACTTTTCAGGTTAGATTGAAGACATCTCCTGCTTTTACAGTCTGTGATGCTCCAGAAAGACACCATCACACCAGCTGAAACATCTGAACTCATGTCTTTTGAAACCAGACTTTTGATTTGTCTAGAAGTTATACCTTTCATCAATTACAAAAAAAAAAAACCTGGAATTGATGAATTACAAAGGAAATGTTCCTTGACTTTAAAATCCACAGCCAACCATAAATGCCAATCCCACCATTTTAAAGGCTTTGGATCAAAAATCATCTCTATTTTCTCCACCAGGAAAAAGTACGTATCCAGCCAGAAGCTTGGATGTTATACTCCATAATTAAGAAGATTGTCAGTACCCTAAAATATACCAACGACAGTAGGAATCTGAGTGACGTCTTTCCTTCCATGGAAGAGAGAAGGAAGTGCTCGAAAGTCACCTGTCTAAGAAGATACAGCCAGGAAAGGCAGACTCAGGTACAGAAATCAAGCCTATTTATTCCTCTTACAGATTTCCCCCTGGTACACTACTCTACAAAAATAACACTCAAACGGGCTTTAGAAAGCCAAATATAGAACCTGACAAGAAACAAAGCAATCCATTCAACTCCTCTAGAAATCTGTTTCAATGGCTCCATTAGTAATAGACCTTCTCTTCTGGATGCATAATTGATAACAAAATGCAAATAAAAATGGATCTTTAATCCAAGCATCTAAGTACAATATGTACTGCAGAGCAACAATAGTTTCTGCAGAACTCATGGGTGTGATTTTATTACGCCAAGTTTTAAATTTCCCTAAAGCTTGTCTTCAAAGCTCTCAGCTAAGTTCAGTCTGTGAGGTGTTTATGCTTGTGCCTGGGGTTAACTCCATGTTCTGTGATCAAGGGACTCTTTACTTTCCAAAAGTAGTCCTATCAAGGCAAACAGTTCCCTCTTCAGGAAATAAATAATTTAAATCTCAAACTGCAAGAGTGATATCAAGAGAAAGGAACCGAACTAGTGGAGAGAAAGAAGCACAGTGACAAGGAACCTTGCAGTAGGCAGTGTGGGGGAAATGGTAGAGGTCATTTCACAGCAAACTGGGTTTTCTTCTAAAACATGGGAGCCAAACAGGTAGCTCTGCATGAGGAAAACCCTACACAGAGGTCAACGCTGTTTTTACATGTCAGCAAAGCAAATGCAGCTCAGTTAATTAAGTCCAATGAGCATACAGTAGGTGCCTACTATGCACCTGAAAATGGTTTACTCGTTAAGAATACATAAAAGGAAAGGGTCTAGCCTCTGCCCTCAAAGGTACAAATGACATATTAAAATCACTAGAAATCTAATGGGTTTGATTCCATAACTAGAGTTACACTGTCAAAATCAGTGTAGATCATTATATGTGAATTGGTTCGATTCAAATCAACAAATGCATCAGCCATTAACCTGAGGCAGGGAATTCTATAAGGGACACATGACAACCTGCCCTCTGATTGTAAGCCAGCTGTTCAGAAGAACAGCAATGGATAAGGAATGGTGGCACAGCCATATCTGATCTGAATGGCAAAAGTCACAAGGCCAACACAGCTTCTTGAAAAAGAACCAGCAAAGCTGAGTCACATGATGGTCACCATGCCACCTTTGGTTTTTCATTCTACTTTTTGCATACTTAGAGAACTTTTAATATTTATACAATTTGGGGATATTGGATTGATGGGAAATTTCATATAAATCATTTATGCCTTATCCTAAGAGTATTACTTCTAAGCTTCTCCAGAAAAGTCCTGAATATATTACTGCTCCCACTTTTAGGGAGAGATCCTCATCTACTTCAAGGTCTTTCTTACACCTTGGAGGTTGTGACACACATACAGAAGCCAGGGGTCTTTTATGAGTCTATGAGGCCTTCTTGAAACATAGTCCTTGTACTTACACAGGAACAAAATATTCAAAACAAAATTAACTCAAAAAGGACAATAAGATTTGGTGGACTAGAGGAATGGGCCACAGTTCAGACTACAAGCCTCTTCCCACTATTCACTCAGGTAATTGCAAGGCATACACAGCAGCAAAGTTAGGTTAACTGAAGTTACCGCAGCCCTGCACAGAGACTTATGCTGATGAGCAAAGCATTGAGTGGTAAGATGGTAAAAGATGTCAAGACCTCCCTTTCTTGGAGAAGTTAGCACACACAGAACCACTGTTCTGTCATATGATCATAGAATAGCAGAATGCCAGGATTAGACATATGGACAAATTATATAAAGGTATAAAATATAAACATTGTATTATGCCAGAATTTGAATAATAACTACAGCAGTTTGGCCTCACTATTTTTCCTGGGCACTCTGACCATTAAGAGTTAATAATACACTGCTTGGGACATGGCAGTCTGCCCGGGCTGGCTTGAAGATTTTGTTTGGTCTAGTGTTCTTGTAGCAACAAAAACTACCAGCCAGAGAACAGGCTGTCTTATGCCTCTAGATTCTTAGAAATTGGATTATTGAGTAAAACTGGTTATAAAAAATGACTGTTTATTGTAGGTATAAATAAGGTCCATGGGAGACTGGAAAAAAGAATAACAAATATTTATTTGGGGAAAACTCACGCAATAGGAGTAGAGAGGCACCATAGTCCTCTACTATGTGGATACTGAGAGCTGAGAACCAAACCTGACCGCACCAAGATAGCGAGAGAGCTTTCTCCTCTCTCTTAAAAAGCAATCACATATACAGACAGAAGACCACGCCCCTAATCTTGGTACGCCCAAAGGCTATTGGCTGAATGAATTCCCATTACAGTTTATCAATGATGATTAAACTTGAGGAAAAATGATTGTGAAAGATCTCTGTTCTGTTATGGTTTATCAGTGATGACTAAAAGACAAACAAGAGGAAGTGAAACACATGTCCATGAACAAAAATGACATGTTCTATGCTTTGGAACAACATGAATGTACCCATACTTACTAAGTTCCATATGAATAAAGAAGCACTCTGGTGGATACTCAGTCAGGCTTCAAGATTCTCATAACCATCACAGCCTGGCTCACTCTGTCTCTTGTCTACCTCTTACATCATCTACTAGGATCTGTGTCTCTGCCATGGATGTGCTTCCTTTCTGTCCATCTCTCAGAAAACAAAATTCAGAAATGTCCCTTGTCTGATTCCTCCGTGACTGCTCTTGCATCTACTCATCCTCAGACCCTGCCCTCATCCAGAGCTGGATACCGGCAGAATATTATAGTGTGTGGTAAGCATTCTGTTAAGAGAAGCATCTCCGGTAGTTTCTAGAGAGTGTATCTCAGCATTAAAGGACAAGCAAGTATCTGCAATCTCAATCTCTGAATTTGATATCTCAGATCATCAACCACCAAAGGGCTAGAACCTGGAAGAGCTAGGCAAAGGATGGACACTAAATCCTATGATCTTGCTACCATCAGTAATAGGCCCAAGCCTTCTTTGACCAATAGCATTGTCTTTAATTTTACCCTCAATTTGAGGCATTAGTTGTGATTAAAAATGAAGGGAAACCTAGCAAAACTGCCTTTAAGTTAGGAAAATAAAATAAATGACTTTAATGACATGATGTCAAAAGATGGATGTAGAAACAAATAACAAATTGCTCCTTCCTCCGTGTTTCTATTCACCTACACTGATTTCAGTGACAGTACCCACCATGGTGCCTGATTTTGACAGCTCTTCAGGATCCTTAAATGCAAGGATGTTTATTATTATATTAGAAAAAAATTACCGTATATCAGTACAAAGTTGAGCTTATTATATGTTACTTTTGGTATATGTTTATCAACCACAGAAGACTAGGAAATATCAAATATGAGTCACTAGAGGGAAAGTGCAATGAAGCTTTTTGAATGTTTTATTTTTTATTCCATGTTCCAGACATCAGCCATGTCTCTAACTATGTCTCTACATAGCTATCAAAGAACAACCAATACTGGAAAAAGAAAATAGGATGCAAGAAGAGAAAAATCTTTGTGATGCAATCTTTGAAGTTCATAGGGGAACAAAATTTGAAAAGAATTGCAAAGTTTCTACTGATTAGGATTATGAATGATATTTTCTGTGAGCTTAAATATTTTTCTAGTTTCCAATTTCCTAAGTTAATCATATTTGTGAGTGGAAAAATTAACAATGCTTCTCTTTCTTTTAGCTGCTGAATAAATTAAAGTCAAATGTAAGGAAATTCTGGCAAATTAATATATTTTTATATTATTATTAGCTGTTATGAGAAGCTATGGCAGTTATCTGAATGGAATGTGAATGTATTCTATATATGCTGTCTCTTCCAAAGGAAGAAATAATTAGCACCAGGTCTCCATGTTTGTATTCTCAATTATTATGATGTTAATGAAATAAGCTAAACAATAATTTTATATTTTTTCTTCTTTCTTTCCTTTTTTTAATTGTTTTTTTAAGACAGGGTTTCTCTGTATAGCTTTGGAACCCATCCTAGAATTCACTGCATAGACCAGGCTGACCTCAAACTCACTGAGATCCACCTGCCTCTGCCTCCTGAGTGCTGGGATTAAAGGCATGTGCCACCACTTGCCCTGCTTAATTTCTTATTTTTCACAGATGTTGATTAACCTTTTCCCCTTTGCAATGAGAGTTTTATAGGAGCATTCTAATCTAAAATACAAAGTGAGAACCAGCCTTCAAAATGGGAAAGAATCTTTACCAGACATGCATTCTACAGAGTATTAGCGTTCAGAATATATAAAGAACTCAAAAATTTAAACGAGAAAACAAACAACCAAATTAAAAACAGGACATAGATGTAAGCAGAGATTTTTCAAACAAATGATATATAGATGGCTGAAAAACACTTAAAAAAATTGAGCATCCCTAGCCATCAAAGGAATACTAATTAAAATCTTTCTGAGACTTCTCATTCTAGTCAGAAGGGGTAAGATTTTAAAACAAAACAAAAAAAAGCAAATAACAACAAATGCTGTTTTGGATATGGGGAAAAAGATGCATTTGTCTACACTTATTTATGGCAGTTGGGAGTGCAAGCAAGTGCAGACACTATGGAAATCTGTATGCAATTTCCTCCAAAAGCTAAAAATAGATCTACCATACGATCCAGTTATATCACTCCTTGATAGATACCCAAAGGACCCCATATCCTAATTTACCTCCCCATCCATTCTTATTGCTGCCCTATTCACAATCGCCCAGAAATGGAAGCAACCTAGATGTACATCAACTGAGGAATGAATAATGAAAACGTTGTCTATTTACAAAATGGAATATTACTTAGCTATTGAAAAAACTGAAATTATGAGACTTTCAGGTAAGTGGATGGAGCTGAAAATAATCATTCTGAGTGAGCTATCCCAAACCCAAAAGACAAATATCATATATTTTCTCTCATCTACAGACATTATCAGTAAATCTTCAGATACGTTTGTTTCACTTGGATTATGCATGACGGTCAGAAAATGACTAAAGAGTCTTGGGGGGAGGGGTCATTCATGAGAAGAAAGATAGAATGTGCTGATATAAGGGATTAAAGGGAATAGTGGAACAGGAAGGCTTAAACTGGAAGGTAGGCTAGAGGAGGGGTAGTGGCAGAGATAAATCATACCAAAGACCTTTTGTAAATGATATATTGAAATCTGGTTTCCCAATATGTGCTTGCCTTTATTTATATGTCTAGAAAGTTAAAATGGGGTTACCCAAGGTAGCATAGCAATGCCCTGAGTATAAAACTTCACTCTGCTATATTGATAAATAGAAAGCCCAGCACCAGGTATGAGTTACTTCTTCTGGAGTTATTGGCAACAGAGTTCCCCCAGGCCACCGCTAAACATCACAGGCTATTAGCACTGTTCGTGGTTACTCTCCAGAGTTTGATGGCAAGACTCTATTGCTGAAGACAGGATTGAATGAGTCACACAACATGGCAAAATCAAGCTAACAAGAGCCCGGTAGCTTTATCCCTATTGACTAGCTTTCATGATACTACAATGCTATTGACCACTCCAGGAGAGGACCACACATTCAAGAATACTTGGCCAAGACAAAAATGTCCTTTTGATGACTTAGAGGAGGGAGAGGAAACTTTGGTTGGGAGATACTGTGAAGAATCTGTTCTCAACAAAAACATTACACAAACGTGGGTGGGTCGGGAAGGGTAGGGCAATTAAAAAGCAGTTGGAGGAAGGAATAGATATGATCAAAACAGGTTGCATGAAACTCTCAAAGAACTAAAAAAAATTAAAATCAAATAAAAATATAAAGTATATAACATTTGCTAGTAAATACACAGAAACTCCAGGGCTTATATGGTTAAATATTGAAATATTTGTTAAAAATTTTCTATTACTTAAATGTATACACATAATATATAATATATAGATGGATATAAATATATAATGTGACTACCTGTAGAAGCTCTGATTTTTTAATGTACTTTCCAGAAATACTGCACAGGAAAACACAATTTCACCTGTTCTTAATGCTTAGAACATAGAAATAACTATTACTTCCTATGTACCTTTTATTTACAACCTTATATCCCTAGAATTAATTTTGAAATGTATAATCCTAAATTTCTAAAACAAGTCTTTATTTAACTATGTTTGTTTAATGGTTACTATTGATTGACAACTTGACAGGACCTGGAATCACCAAGGAAAAAAAATCCCTGATCCTATCTGTGAGGAAATGTCTAGGTAGAGTTAATGAAAGTAGGAAGACCCCCCCCCTTTAAATGTGGGTGCATCATTCCATTATTGGGGTCTTGAAATGCATACAACAGCAAGCAAGAAAGCCCTGTGAGCGCCAGCACTCTCTCTCTCCACTTCCCGAATGTGAGGCAATGTGACCTAGTGCCCCATGCTCATATTGCCATGTTCTTATGCCATGACGGCTTGTTGCTTTAAAATTGAGACACAATGAAGTTGAAATCTGATAAAATTACAAAAGTTTTTAGCAGTATTTAGCAGTAGATGAAAGGTGTGGTTGTGCCCCCCAACACCCCCGTGTGTGTGTGTGTGTGTGTGTGTGTGTGTGTGTGTGTGTGTGTG
>NW_004949100.1:11052545-11086090 GCF_000317375.1 Microtus ochrogaster | reverse complement strand
CTGGCCAGCGAACCACTGGGATTTGCCTGTCTCTGTTTGTACCTCGTTGTACTGTTAAAGCTACAGATGCATGCCACTGTACCTGACATTTTACCTGGGTGCTGGGAGTCTGAATTTACCCATTGAGCCACCTCCACACCTCCAAGAAATTATTTTTGGCAGTACACTCATGAGGACTTGATATTAGACTCTGTTAAGTAATATGAAGGACAGCTCAGTGTGGAAGGGTATTGCTTCCAAGAACCATTGAGTCTAGTTGAGAAAAGCAGGACATGAAAACACATGCATTAAAAATGAGCCAAGGTGGTAAGAAGAGCGCAGATCAAATGCCAAGGAAACAAGAGAAGGGATGAGAGACTGAGTCGCACGTGAGCTAAAGTGGGGGAGTAAGCTACAGCCCGGTGGAGACCAGGGTGACAAGCAATACAGCTCTGAGCTCTTATCTGTGGTATTAAATTCTAACTATCGGTTTACATGGGCTCTCCCTGTCACTAGATAGAAACTCTGAAAGCCCAAGCCAGATCCTGTCCCCTTCATACACCCTCAGCATCCGTGACAGTTAAACAGGTGCTTGTTTGACCGGGGTGAAAGGGAGCACAAGATTGGAACCTGGAAGTTTGAAGGAAGGACAATTGAGAGCATCGAGTGGTTAAGGTCTCAACTTGTTGGAAGACGGCAAGTATAAGGAGGAGCTGTGAGACACTAGCTAAAGCATTTAAGTAACCGACAGCTGTTAGAAGGCCCGGAATGGCAGATGTGGACTTCCGTATCCATGGAGAATAGGGCGGGACACACCTCACCCAGAAAGCACAGTAAAGCTGACCCAGTTGGCAGGGGTGCAGGTGAGCCTGCCCTGAGGTCACGAGAGCAGGAGAGCTGATTCCACACCCACTCCCTTCCCCCAACCCCATCTACCATGTGATGGCATGGATGAGGAAAAGATGCCCTCCATTGCCCCTACCCTCTGTCTCCCAACCCTTGCCACGTGACAGCAGGCGGGAGAGTTGGCCTCTGGGACATGAGGTCAGGAAAGCAGGCTCTGCCCCTCGCCTGGACAAAACAGGAGAGCTGGTCCTGGTGGTGTGAGGGTGGATGAGCCAGCCCCAAGGGAGGGAAATCAGGAGAACTGGCCCTGCTCCTTGATGTCTGCTGCATTGGGTGAGCTAGTCTCAGTATCCCCAGAGAGCTCTCCCTGATGCTAACAATGAGGGAAAGCTGGCAGGATGATGAAGCCAGCTAACAGCCAGGCCAGAAACCAGAGCTATGAGTTAGCCCACCCATTTGTGTACAGCTGGAAAATCAGAAGGGGCCAGACCTGCAGATCCAAAGCTGCAGGACCTCCATGACACAGGGCAGCAGCAGGATATCCAAGAGGAGTCTCAATGAAGGCCCAGTATCAACAGTGCTGCAGAAGCTAGTGGCCTTGAACCAGTCCAATGACTCATTGCAATGAATGCTTACAAGTAAAGGTGGTGTATTGACCAAAGTAGCTGCAGTACGCTTTGCTGGGTCACACTACAGCTTCCAGGCTGAAACTTTTGTTTGCTTGCTTTGTTTTGTTTTTCTCTTTTTTGTTCCTTTTTGTTTTTCTTTTAAAGTTTATTTTATTTTTGCGGGGGAGAAGGCTGCAAGGGCAGAGTGTGCGTATGAAGGAATGGGGAGATGAATCAGATCAGGATGCATGATGTGAAATCCTCAAGAAGCAATAGGGTAGTGATGGTCAGAGATAAGGGAGGAGCTTGAGGGAAGAATGTAAGAAAACCAATCCTATGTGACCGGAATCTTCAAGTGATATATCAGCAGTAGGAAGGTTGTAAGGCAAAGTTTTGAGACAGAGTGCTTTTGTCCCATGTAGGACAAGGAAACCAAAAGCCATTGAGGCTCCCGGGAAGAGAGTGAACAGTAACAGATGCCCCTTCTCAGAAGCTCCGGGAGGTATGCACACTGTTAAAATGAGATTCAGAGGGAACCGAGGCATCAATTCTGAGTTTACTGGTGTGGAACATCTATGCCACACAAGCAGAAAATGCCCTAATCAGTACACAAACGTAGATCTCCCCCCTTCCGCCACGTGCTAATTTCAGGACACTGTAGTCTACCAACGCTAAAGCAAATGACTGACTCCATTTGGAATCTTCTACTGATATAAATTTCAATTGAGATGGAAAAATATATGGCTATGAATTCAACATGTCCATTCTATATATGTTGAAACCTTAGCTCCGTGGGTGACTGTTTGGAGGTAAATCTTTTAGGAAAATTTTAAATTTAAAAGAAGTCCTAATTCTAACCTAGTAGGACTGCTCATTCAGCTCGGAGAGGGCAGGCAGAGATTACTTTCTTTCCTTGCAACCACAAGGAAAGGCCAAGTGAAAGCACCGCAGAAAGGTCACCATCTAGAACGAGAAGGATGCCCCATGGAAATCCCCTATGCTCACACTCCAGCCTGAGCTGTGAGAACACTGATTTCCGATATTTAACTCATCCCACCTGTGGTAGCTTGCTATGGTGTCGTGAGTTAAAATCCAAGTGTTTCAACATAGGCCCGTGAGGCGCTTATAATCTCCTGTGAATTACTTCTACAACCTGACCTGTACTCTTTCTCTCAAAAACCAGAGTGATGGGGAACCTCCTTAAGCCAATGGCCTTTGAGAGGCTGGACCAAGTGGGGCGTGGCCTTTGGGTATCAAAAAGTCCACGGGAGCGCACACTCAGCCTCTTCTTCCTGCAGGCCACACTTGGATGTTTGACCCCATTCCTGTTTCCTCTTTGTGACCCGTGAGTTTCCCTTCTAATAAAGAAAAACCTTAGTATACCCTATTCACAGCTAGTGTGGGATTATTTGATTCGCGTTCCCCCCATCTGACACGGTCTGCTTCACCCGCATGCTCTGCCAGATGAGGTTTGATTTTGTTCTTAAACTTCGTTTATTAAATGTTCTTAACCCCTCCGTGGTAAAAGCCTATGTAGTTCTTGGTGGGGTACAACCTGCTTTCTATCTACGTTGGTGAGTCCTACACAGTTAGACAAGTTTGGTTGGACTCCCCATTTTGAGATGCCTTCACTTTATTTATTGATTCATTTATTTTCTGCTCAAGTGTGTACTATTTATGTATAGACGTCCTTACTTGGTCAGTAGGGAAGCATGAAATCGAACCCTGAGCAGAAGGGCTCATTATCACTTCCCACCTGCCTTATGTATACGATGACATCAACTTAGAGAATATGTCATATGAGGATTTTTGTCAAGTATGTTATATTTGTTTTGTTTTTTTTTTAAAAAAAATTTAAGCCACTTCTTGCAGTCAACCAACATCAGTATATAAGCAACACAGAAATATTTTAATGTAACATTTTCAAGAGCGGAAATAAAATATTTACCAGCAATGTACCATGGAATGATAACTTTAGGAGGTTAAAAAGACTCAGCGGGAGGAGAAGAGGGGGAAATAATGGATTGAAAAGCAACACTTTGGCTTTCTTATTCTACATTACATCCATAGACAGGCTCTAGAAGCTGCCTGTGGAATAATATCTCCACTATACAGAGGAATTCAGAAACAGCGAATCCCTGCCAATCCCCCCAGTGAAGGAGGACTTCAAACAGCACAGCAGAGTGGATGAAAACACTTTTATTTCTTGTATTGTTAACAGCTGTTAGAGCGGTGAAGTCTGATGCCGATGACTTCATTTTGAGGGTAGAATCCTAATTCTTTTCTGGTACATAATGGGACAGTTTCCTCCCTTTGCCTTTAAGGTGTAAGAGGATATTACTGTCCCTGTAAGATGGCTATGTTGTAATAATCATCTACAGTACATTCCATAATTCCTCGAACCCTGCTGGCACATTCTAGTCATTCATTTCAATCCCAGTGACTTGACCTCCGCTTCTCTCACCTTCTGATCACCCTTAGTGACTAGGACGTAGCAAGCCTATCTTTCTCTGTACTGGATATTGTCTTGTTGTTCAAAATGCTTTCTTTTAGAAACTAAAGAGTGTAGAAAGTACAGTACTATTAAAAATTACAAGAGGAATTTAATTTGAAGCAATTTTTGCAAGAAAAGAACAAGGAGGCACAGTTCCCTGTGAGTTTTTCAACTCTTTGACCCGAAGTTGTCCCAAAACCCATCTGCAGAGCCATTTGTGAGTGTTTACCCATGCTCACTCCCCGTGAGTGGGATCCGTGAGGTGGAGCAGTGGCGCAACCCAGCGCTGAGAGCTAACAGGCCATTACTGGCTCATTGTCTATTCATTTTAGATTGTTTCTATGGAGGATTTATAGAAACAATACCAAGGTGGCACAAGGTGGCCATCAATGCTGTTTACAGACAATTTAGAGGAATAAACCTGCAGTTATACCCAGGCTGACTTCCCTTGTGGTCCTGGGGCATCATGTTCTAATCCTATTGTGACGTGATTGTTTCACCGTGAAGTGCTCCACAGAGGCCCGTAATTGGCGTACAGGTTCAAATTAGATTGCTGTGTGTTTAGGAAAGCGAGGGTCATTTCACGTCAGCACCTCTCATTAAGAAGCAGGCAACCGACGATCTCCATTACAGGAAACCTATTGTATGCATTATCTTTTTTATTATAAAGACAATGCCCAACATATCTACTCACCACACACACATACACACACACACTCACACACACCACACACACACACACACACCACACACACACACACACTCACACACCCCCACACACACACATACACACACACTCACACACACCACACACACACACCACACACACACTCACACACACACCACACACACACACACTCACACACACCACACACACACTCACACACACACACACACACACACACACACACACATCTTCTATCACCATGAAAAAGAAAGGAATGTGAAAAGCAAAATACATTTCTGAGAATGGAAATTAAATATTTACCAGCACTGTATCATGGAAACTGGCTTTAGGAGCTAAGTGGGGAAATAACAGATTAAAAACAACCAATAATGTGTTCTATTTGCTCATACTAAAGTCACAACACAGTAGCAGCTTCGTCTGTGGACAAAGTATGTGATACCTATGCTGTCAGTACTGGTGAGGCTTCAGCATGAAGCACACTCCTCCTTCTCCTCCTCCTCTTCCTTTTTTTTTTCCCCAAATTACTGTCAACCAAAGGCACTTGCTAAAGGATCAGTTACATACCATGCAGGCATCTCTCTGGTCAGTTAAAACCTACAATTGTTGTGCTTTGTGTTTTAGTAATTACACCTTGATTTTTTTTCTAATGTCTGTCTATTAAGACAAGAAATGAGGGGGAAAGTACTGTAGTCAAGAAATTTATGAAGTTCCTGCTCCCTTCATATATATATATGAATATATATTCATTCCTCCTGTTGTTTCAAAAGATGAGGCTTCTAAGTGACTAGGTTAGGAGTAATCTCCATATAAAAGGACCCCACAGAGTGGACTAAGCCTCCCACCATGTGAAGACTAGAAGATCCACTATCTATGGCCTGTGAAAGAGGCCCTTCCCAGATCCTGAATTTGTTGACATTTTCATCTGGGATTCCTCACTTTCCAGAACTGTGCAATAGCATAAGTTTCTGTTTTTCTCTTCTGAGATCATAACATTTTGTTACAGGAGCTCACATGGACTATGATAGGAAAAGGTAAAGATGGAGGGAGAAGAGACATTTCCACCCTATAAAGAAGTTGATTTGCTTTTACATAAGTGAAAAATACTGGTTCAGTATAAAGCTCCACCTCCTACATCCCCAAATACAGCTCCCTCGTTTCAATCACAGAGGTATCAGGACAGATTCCTGAGAACAGAGCTTCAAATATTTTGGAAACCTAATCACCAGACTTTTAGAATGCCATCACCTGGACGCCGAGTCTTAGGGAGTCTTAAGAGAAGCGATCAGTTTAAGGGATCATCAGGGTGGCCCTAATCTCAACTGGCTGTTGTCCTCTTAGGAAGGGTAAGTTGATCAGCAGCAGGCTTACACAAAGGGGAGGTGTCTGAAAAGGTTCTGAGAAGACTTGCGATACATACTCACCGTGAAAGAAGCTTGAATACCAGAAGAAAATTACTGCCCTTACCTGTTGGGATTCTGGTTCCCAGAGTTGTCAGATAAAACATTTCTGTGGTTTCACTGAAATGCAAATACAACAGGCTCTAATTTAAGTATGGAACCTTAAAAAGTCAAAGTCACAGAAGTAGACGGAGGAAATGGTGGTCACTAGAGGCAAGAAATGGGAGAAAATGGGAAGATGTCCAAGGAACACGAAGTTCCAGTTAGATAAGAGGGTAAGAGTGAGAGATCTATCATACAGCACAGTACCTACCATTATTAATAGATGGTCTTTAATTAGTAATCATGAATCATACATCTTAAATAACTAAGATTTTTGAAGGCTAACACTACAAACGTAATTGTGACAAACATATTAACAGACTTGATATAATCCTCGAGCAACATATATCAGTAACTCATGCATACATAACATTATTGATTATAGGAATTAGAAATACAACAAATAAACACATTTGTTTCTGCTGTTTAAGATGCCCAGTTTGTGATGGAAGGTCTAGCCAGTGAAGTCCCATAGCTGTGCTGTCTGATTCACAGCAATTGATCCTTCAGCCCCTCTCCCAGCCTTCAGGAGTCCTTTAGGATGCTCCTTACATGAACCCCAGGGCTGCAGGTGTTCTGCCGTCTGTACTGCAACCTGTGAATAATTCTTTTTTTAACTTTCTTGCTTGTGTACATCAAACAGATATAATTACCCACTGGCAAACGCTTCTAGCCTAGTGTCTTCAGGGACTTACTATGTTCAAAGCCTGCTGGGATAAAAGAACTTCCTAAGGTTCAGAAGCATAACCTAATACCAGCTTCCTAGGAAGCTATGGCAACCTTGTTCACAATGGCTACAGATGCCAACCAAACAACTACATCTTAGTGTGTGCACCGTCCCAGGACTTTTCAAAGGTCTTTGGTGATGGTGATGCTTTCTTTCCAAGCGGAAGGGTAATAGGTGAGCCACCTGTCTCCACCTGGGACAAGGCAGCAGGTGGATTCTTGGAGGGGCCAATCCAGGAGCCCCACGTGCTGTCACTACATGCTCTGAATCACAGTCTTCTCACTTTCCACCAAGCTACTTGCTTACTAGTGCATTCTGCACTCCAAGGCCAGGGAGTAGCAGGTCTACCCTAGGTGTTATTGTCCTTCTTACCTTTTTTTTTCTTTTTCTTTTGAGAGGAGCTAGAGTTTGGTATAATAGGCAGTGTGACCTTGAGACTACTCACTGCACCATCAGAAAATGAAGGGAATTGCATTAGCAAATCTGAAGGTCCCTTCTCTGATAATTCTATCCCTGGAATTTTAAGGAATCGATCTCTTTTAAATCCTGTGTTTTTCAGGGTAGGAGTCATTCTTGATCTGATCCTTTAGAAGCTTTGTCTGATTCCATCAACAGTTTTCTCCAAGGTGAATGTCATCTAGCTCCGTCTGAGTCCCCTTTACAAGTAAAGAGAATGAACACTATACCCCATATGAAACCTGAGCTCACCAGTGGTTTCAGCCGATTCCTCTCACCACCAGAAAGCTCTGTTACGTAATGTTCTATTAGGCTAGGCAGAGCTCCGTCTGATGATAGATGATAGCTCACAGAAGTTCATGCCAATAACAGAAGTGGCATGTCAGTGATCCGACGGGCACACACACGAAAAGAAGGGGGAGCTATCAATAACCATGTTTGGTCTTGATCATTAATTATTAACATAGTAATAACTATTGCCATCTACACTCTTTCTGCTGATTTAGTAAAGAGTAACTAATGGCAATAAGGCTCAAATGCACAAACCAAATAACTGTCCACACAAAGAAATGTAATGTAGATTCTAATAAGTAACTAAATTCTGTGTGTGTGCATATGTGTGTGCGTGTGTGTGTGTGTGTGTGTGTGTTTCAATGTGTATTTAATCCAGGAAAATAAACCTGCTAGGCAACAGGAGAGTCAACAGCCACTATGTGTTTCTTTCTTCTAAATCATAGGACTACCATCAACTCTCTTTGAAACTCTGTAGTGTAGCAAGGACCAGCAAAAAGAATTCCCCTTCTGGCTATACTTTGAATCTTCTTAAAACCTAATTCAAAGTATTGTCATTCTTTTGTAGACACAAGTCTATAAACTCATTCTCCAGATACAAGTTTTGAAACAAAACATGGGGACTTCTGAGACATGAAGGGCTCCTTAGTAATTAAGATAAAATAAGGATTCCCACATGGGCTCTCTATTACAGATCTGTGGAACAGCTCAATACTTCACTGCACTGGGCTGAAGCCCATTTGGGCCATCGAGTTGAAAACTGCTGTATTATTATTCTTTGATGTCTAGAGCTGAGTAGCACAAAGCTGGTCTCTGAGCACTTACTCTCTATAAAGAAACTCCAAATGTTTGGCCTTTGGGCTGTAAATATTGTGTCACCATTGATTTTTAACATATAAAGTGTATTTTCCTGAATGTCAAGTATTTTCAAAGTGCAGGCCCTCCCAAGAGCAGAGAGTAGAAGGAATTAAAGATGCCTTAAAAGTAAGAGCTACAAGCAAGCAGCGAAGAAAGGCAAGGTAAGGGGAAATGAAAGGGGGAAATGGATGTGAACAATGGTTCGAGTATTGCATGTTCTTTCAATGCTCTGTTTAAAAAAATACCTTTGTCACTGAAGACATTTAGCATTCACATTGCCTGTTCCCCCCTTTTTCTAGTTTCAGCTATGTCCTAAAATACTCCATCAGCACCTCTGTGAAATTCTACGTGAGAAAGTTATTTCTTCGTCTGTACGTTGCGTTAACTACTCTTTACAACAGATAGACGTAAAATATTACTCAGTAGATAAATTCAGCCACACCCTCTACTCCTCCAAACTATAGAAAGCAACTGCCATCACAAGACCGTGCTAGAATTTTCATTTGACTTTGAAAACGAAGTTGCAAGAAAAGAATTCTGAGCAATTGTGTATGCATAAGAGGCCTGTCAAATCTGCCTTCATTTCCCTGATGTTGAACACAGTCACCTATCAAGGAGTCCAGCAACACTTCCCTGTTTTATCTACGGTAGGAGCAGAGTCTTTCCTGCCTTCCAACCCCTTGCTCTTTTTCATCCACAGCCTGGGTCAAGCCACAGTCAGACCATCAAAGAGTCTCGAGCCTCTCGATGCAAGTTGAGAGGGCCCTGGGGACTGACAATGGCGGAGAAAGCTTTTCTCTACCCCTAGTCAATCAGGGCCTCACCAGAGAAATGCAATCAAAGTTAGAAGAAACCTCTTTATACAAAACATTCCTGACTTCCATTTATTTGGATGCAAGAAACAATGATTTATCACTCATATTTTAAAATGAGAGAAACTCAGATGTTACTGAAAAAAAAAAAAACCTTTGATACCCTGCATTGCTTTATACCACTTAAATGATTCAATTTCTATTTTTAAAATAGAGAAGGCTAGCTTCGAAACTCAAAGAAACAAAATTATAAAACTAAAGCATTGCTGAAAGAAGACACCAGAAGGAAATAGAAGATTAGTTCTTGGTGGTGATGGTGGTTTTTTTTTGTTATTGGTTTTTTTTTTGTTGTTGTTGTTGTTTTAAGACATGGTTTTTTCTGTATAACTGCCCTTGCTATCCTAAAACTCAGTCTGCTTTAATTCTATGAAAAAAAATCTGGACTTGTTTTTAAAAAGTGATCAGGTATAAATGCTTAAATTGTTCCCAGCAATCTCCTTCAGAATGCTAGTTTCTTTTCTGGCACAGCTCTGAGATGAACATTTATGACTTCCATAATATTTGCCCCAAGGTTTTATCTTCACTGTTTATCTCCTGTAAGTCTTCCTGATTATCTCTAAATAATAAGGAAAATAATACATCTCCTTAATTTATTTAGTAATCTATATTCATGGTTTTTGATCATGTTCTATCTGTTCTTAAAGTTATATCCATGTATATTTTTAAAGCATGTTTTCAATACCACTAATAAGAAATGGGTTGGTCATTATTTAATTCCAAATAAAATATAAAGGCATTGCTTTCTAATTCGGTTCAATATAAACCATCCAGTATTAATTGACTTGCCTACATCTCTTCTGATAAATGCCAATGTAAATTATAAAAGGAGGAGCAAAAGAAATTAGCATTTGTCAAGGATAGAGAAACCCATTCCAAATATTACCAGAAAGTAAGAGTTGCATAACATTTGACCCATCATTTCTCTGGCCTTAAGCTTCTTAAAATGAAAATAATTAGGCTGATAGAATTTTAAGTCTCTCTGCTGTTTTAATTTTTAAGATATATTCATTATTAACTGTGTGTCGTCACATGCGTGCGCATGGTGTGTGTGTGTGTGTGTGTGTGTGTGTGTGTGTGTGTGTGTGTGTGATTGTTGGCGCATGCATGCCATGGGTATGCATGCAGAGGGAACAAGACAATTCTTTCTGAAGGCAATTCTTTCCTCCAGTGTGGTTTCTGGAGGGTCAAACTCGGGTTATCAGGCAAGCACTTTCACCCACTGAACCATCTTACTAGCTCCTTCCTTCTCCACTCTTTAAAACAAGCCCAGTGCATTTCATCTTATGAGCTTCTAAGTAACACACCCCTTTCTTGTGTGCAAGGGGGTGAGAAAAGGTAGGGAAAATGAAGAAGAAAATTAAGGCACAAACTGAAAACCATATGCTTCTCTTTTAACTTGTAGTGAGGACTCTGAAGTCAAACAGTAAACAAACATATGCTATTTATGGTTATGGAGCTACAGTATCTTATTTGCAAGAAAGTGGAGTGATTTAGTGTTATGTATATTTTATTCAGAAAGTTGGCCATCTTGCTATGTTTTAAATATTCTGAACACCACTGCAAAAATGTAGGTGGTAAGACACAAATAGTTCAGGACACATTAGGTTCATATCCTAAGTTATAACAATTAAAAAAAAGAAGAAACACCTTTTCTTTAAATGGGTATAAAAGCAGGTAATAAAATAAGATTATGTCTTCGGTGTATTTGAAAAGAAGGAAAGGCAAAATTCTCAGCATGGCAATAGTACATTAAGAAAACAGTCATAGGCTGAGGTTAGTAATGAAATCCTCACGGGAAAAAACATACTGATAGCATTTTATGTTACTGTGAATTACTTCCTCAATACAACGATCATTGAGAATCTATATGTACTGCATGCTGGGTGATAAAAACTCAACCGTGAGAGTATTTCTTTGTATATTTAATGTGTATGCATGTGTGATGGTGTGTGTGTGTGTATGTGTGTGTGTGTGCATGTCCACGCGTGGGGGGGGGCATTGTCAGAAGACAACTGGTGAAACCGGTTCCTCCATCACCATGTGGGTCAAAGGGTTCAATCTCTGCTCTCTCTGCTTGGCATCAAGCACTTTTATTTACCTGCTGAGCCATCCATTTGGTCCTTAACCCTTTTTGATTTGTCAAATAAATAGTCAAATAAACACATATTGCCTTTTTCACTCTGCTGTAATTCATGACCACATTTGGTTATCTGATGATAATGTAGGCTGTGAATTTTAATAATATATTTCCCTCACATGATTGCATTGGATAAAATACTTTTTCATGTATTATTTTCCTGTAAGTGTCTTAATTTTAAGGTTAACATTAAAAGGTAATATTTATTCATTTAATATTTTTCCCTATCTTTGTGCCAAATATTATTTAGGTCACTGTAGGTATTTCTTTAACCAATATAAGAGGAAAAAAAAAACCTTCTTTTTCCTTCTTCTGACCGATATTTAGTATTGGAAAACAGAAAATAAACATAACAAACCCCACCTCCAAGCTGATGAGGGCTATTTAAAAAGCAACAGGACCTATGTTGGACTATGCTTCCTTAGACAGAAGTTCAGTCTTGGTTATGAATAATGTATCTTGCTTCCACAAAGCACCCAGATCCTGATATAATTAGACTCATTTCTGAGGGTTTTCTATAGTTCATGCATCAAACACAGGCCCTTCGGGCAGCTGTGCTTGGGTCTACAGGCATGGGATGTTAAAGCAATGAGCACAGTCATACGAACACTGCCCTCACTGCCTCACAGATGTAGGATGACAGCGATTGCCCAGGGCATTCTAATTACAAAATATTTAGTATCGGGATCCAGCACACACCTGCCAGAAATTCAAGGGGAGTGATGCTGCACCAGGATTTTCATCTCGCACAGGAAGCCAACTGGAAGCTATGTTCTGAAGATGCTGGTGGCAGCATAAAAAGCGCACACTTTCTGAGCATGGTTGTTAAGTCCCTGGAATTCTCTTCTTAGTGGGGTGGGCAAAGCAGCAGCAGCAGCCTCTCCCTCTGCAAGGTGCAGCCTTGGGCCTTAAGGAGGAAAGCGTGCTTCTGCCACAGGTGGAATAAGGAGCAGGATTTTCAAAACCTTGTAACTGTACATCTGACATAGACCTGCAGATGAAGGGTTTTCAGAACGAGGCATGTGGTCCCTTCCAAAAGAAAAGGTAACATTCACTGAGAGTCATACTCTAGTGCCGAAGTGCTGTCGATACATAGTTCTAAATTTAAAGGGTAGGTACATACCTTCTCATTGGCCCTCAGATTTAGGAGGTAACACATTTGATGACAAATAGTAAAATAAAAATGGGTCTGCTAGCCCAGTGGTCAACCATTTACGGACCAATGACTTTAATCCTCAGAACCACAAAATAATGCAAATTTACTAATGAATTCGAGAGCTGTTTATTGCCATGAAAATTGTGCAAATATTTTCTTTTGAAGATTCAAAAACATTAAATCACACATCTACTGTTGTTGCTCCTATTTTTGCCAATCAGATTCTCTGCTCATAAACACTTTATATTTTTAGTACAGTGCTGTATTTAAATGCTGCCTCATAAAAATCCCAGAAACCAAGAATAAATTCATAAAGATGAATCTGTTTCCAGACTGTAAGAAGCAAACGGAGAAAAGAAACGTCAAATACATTTGCTTATTGCACATACCTGCTGTGTTAATCTGATAATAATAAGAGATATAAATAATTAAGTACTGCCTCATATGCCGCCGTGAAGGTAGAAATTAGAAACTCATTTTGCACATGATCAGGTTAATGAAACAGAGCCATATAAAAACCAAAAATAAATAAAGTTAGGGATCAGAGAAGACCTGGAATATTATCAAGCCCATGCCCTTGCCTTGTAGCAATGTCTTTCGTTAAACAGACAAGCAGCATTGTGTTTACCCCATTTTAATGTTGTTCACTGAAGGAGACGGTGGGATTCTCTCTCAGGAAAACAAAATCCAGCATTTAAAAGTATTAGGAAAACACACCTTTTAGTCCTGTCTTCTTAGAATCCATTTTGCTGTAGTGTGGAGTATCTGTTCCTCTCATGGGGAGATGATGTTGAGTACATACCCACCACAGTCAGACATAGGCATGCCCCTTTCTTCATTCCATGGGCAAAAGTTCTAGTTTTATTGCCCACACGAGCCGGTTTTCTCATCTTAAATTCTTTCCAACATAAGCTGTTCAAAATCTGTGGTCATAATGCTGCCATCCCTCAAAGCTTGAGACTGGTTCTCAAGGATACAGACGGATCCCCAGTGATACTTTTCTAGCACTTTCTGCACTTGAACTGCAGAGAATCTCTGTCACCACGGACAGCATCCCAGACTTGGTAACTTTATTAATGGGAAGATTCATTCTCATTTGAGGCAATGCACTAAGGTTTAGATTTTCATGTGGGAGTCACTACTGGAGCATAACACAGTAGAAAAAAATCATTGTAGTCTACTGCACCCCTTGAGTTCTGATGTGGAGCCTGGGGGCCAGAACCACAAATATTTACAACTAGTTTCTATGCACAACTCCGTGCCCAGTGATTCTGAGGCACTCTCTCTCTAAATCACACTGCAAAGAGGGTTCTGTCTTCTTCTGCAGTGCTTTCCTTCTGGATTTTTCTCTAGGGAGAGGTTGAATCCACACTGAGTTATCAAAAAAGAGGATTTGACCTAAGTTTGGAATATAGAGTCAGCAGAGACTCCAAAGACTCACTCAAGGATGGGAAAGCCTTGATGGAATTTTCTCATACTTTCTTCTCACCTCAATTGCATGTTCTTGTACTTTCACCCATTCATCTGAATGCTCAAAACCAGTGAGTAGTTTCTTAGGTTTGTGGTTCAACAAGCTGTAAGTAGAAATAAGTTCTGGCCCAGAATACGAAGGGCCCTTCATAATAAAAAGGGACAAATAGAAAATGTGCCTGCATCAGAATTCATTCATACTGCTAACCATAGTGAACTAGGTAAGAGAAAAAAAATTCAAAATGTGTCCAATCATTCAACAACTATTTTTGAATGCCCACCTTTGGATAAACTGATGAAAATTTATTTTTACTTATCCATCCAATCACACATCTCAATAGGATGCCTACTATGTTCCAAGCATATTTTAAGGTCCTGAAGATACAATGATGACTTTTTACAAAAATCCTTGACATCATGGAGCTCACATTCTAGGGTTATGTTGGGACCACACGACAAGAAAAAAAGGCCTTAACAAAATGAAACATAACTAATTCAGTTGGTGAAGAGTCACGGAGCAAAACTAAGATGAATGTGGAGTACAACACCCGGTGCCTAAGGACTGCAGTTACCCATGAACACTAGCAATTTTTTCAACGTGTGTGTCTGAAGGAAAGAGATGAAGGAGGTGGAGCAGGGAGTCATGGGAGAAACAGTACTGTACAGTGAAGACCAACAGGTGCAGAGGCCAAAGAGAAAGCACGTTTCGAGTGTCCTAGAACAATGAAGAGGCAAATGTGATTGGGGAAGAAGAAGCAAGAGTGGGTAGCAAGTTATACAGCTGCTGATAACTGACAGATCCTTGAGTTGGTGTCTGCAGGACACCAGAGTTTCCCATGGGTGACATTGGAAGTCCTTGGTGTGCTTCAAGAAGGAAATTCATGAGCACATTTACAAGTTGTGATTTATTTTTCTTTGTTTTGCTTTTTGGTGGTGGTAGAGGTCAAATTCAGGAACTCACATAATCCAGGCAATTGCTCTACCACTGAACTACGTAGACTTAGCCTTGCATTTTAGTGAAGTCTTGCTCCTGTATGGTAAGAAACTAGAGTAGGGACCCTTGAGAAGAAGATTTGAAATCAGTGAGAGGAGTTGCAACAATTCAAGTGAGAAATGTTGGTGGCCTTCACCAGGGTCATGGCAGTGGACGTGAAACATTGTAAAAGTCTAACAAGATTTTGAAGACTGAGCTATATGGCTGCCGACAGTTTAGACATGAAGCGTGGCGGGGGGAGGGAAGGAGTCAGAGGTAGCTGGGTATTGGTCCTGGAGTTGGGGCTAAGGGGACAGTCTCTATTTTTCATCATTCCCTCAAAGAAGACTCTCCCTTCTGCCTCTGATCTTCATCCCCCGGTGTACTCTTCTCCTTCTCCTTTCCTTGTAACCTCTTCAAATGTCTTCCTGACTAAGTTTCTCTCTCAGTGTTCTCCAAACACCATCCATCTGCCCATCTCGGTGTTCAGCAGAGCAGACATATCCTCTAACCATCTGATTTTTTTGTTTGTTGTCCCCAGTAAACCTTAAACATTATAAAATCAGGACTACTGTCAGCATTTGACGTATTTCCAACACTCAGCCCAAGAAAGGATATGTGACACATTAATGATCAGAAGCCTATAAAGATTGTGCTGGCTAGTTTTCTGCCAACTTGACACGGACCACAGTCATTTTGCAAGGGGGAATCTCAATAGAGAAAATACCCCCACCAGACTGGCCCATGGACAAGCCTGTGGCTCATTTTCTTGATTGGTGATTGACGTGGGAAGGTCCACTCAGTGAAGACAGTGCTGCCCATTGACTGGTGGTTCTGGGTGCTTGTAGGAAAGCAGAATGAGCAAGCTATGGGAGGAGCACCATCCCTCCATGTCCAGATTGGCTCTGGTTTTCACGTGCCTGTCCTGACACTCTTACCTGATGGACTGCAGTCAGTAAGATTAAATAAATCCTATCTTTCCAAAGTTGCTTTTAGTTATGGCATTTTACCAAAGCAGTAGAAGCCCTAACCAAGTCAAAGACAGAGGTAATTAATAAAGGTAGTAAATAGCAAGGTTTACTTCTAAAGATATGGACTGATAACATGGTCTTCCAAGTTACTCAGGAAAATGGATACAAAGTGATAGAAATACCTCATAATTCACATAGAAAACTTTTTTTTCCTAATGTCAAAGAAACATTTCCACTTTAATTAAGTAATTGAACCACAGCTTTAGATGCACACAGGTGTGTTTGCATAGAGCAAGAATGCAGAAAAACACCTGGAGATGCCAGTTTACCCACGGGCTCAGAGTAAATAATACCAATCTATGGTGCTGAAAAATTATGTCTGTCAAAGGCTACTGGACTTGTAACTAGAGAAGTTAAGTTGTTGGGTGCCGCGGCACAGGCAGAGGTAGGGAGGTCTCTGTGAGTTTGAGGTCAGCCTGGCCTGTGTACCATGAATTCCAGGCCAGACTGCATAGTGAGACCCTGTCTCAAAAAAGAAAAAGAAAACAAAAAGAGAAAGAAGAGGAGAAACAGGGAAGAGGTGGAGACAGAAGAGGAGAACAGGTCAGGCTTTGTAGGGGTTCTAGATCCACAGAGAGAAGAAGTCAACCATGAGTTCCTGCCTGGAGACCCTGGGCTTATGCAGGTGAGTGGACCAGCCAGCAGGCTGGCTCCCTCCCTGGTGAGCATGTCAGCCTTGGGATGCCTTTCTGAGCTTTGGATAAAACAACCATTTCAGCCTGTGCATGGCTACGCATGATGCATTTGACTTGGAAAAGGAAGAAGAGATCAGAGAGGTTGAAGGTTTTCCTTTTTAGAGATGCCAGTTCAAATCCACCTTTAACTGTAGTTCTGCCATTCTCATGAGTGTGTGATACAAAGTCAGCTGGCCACTGAGCTTCGGGTGTGCTTCCTTCACAAGTCAAGGGGCCTTGTAGTTGCAGGACACATCACGTTTGCTTTTAATCCAAAATTTATGGAGATTACTTATCAGTTGCATCTTTCTAAAAGAGATCTGACTGATATATTTTTGACTAATAAGTTTTTAATACTTGTGAAATATTAAAGAGGTAGGTAAAGCGATTTTTAAGTCTGTATATGGGATAAAGTGAATCTAAAGACTGAAAGTCCATGTGTTTAGCTTTCTTCATTAGATGGGGAGGTCTCACCGAGGACGGGGGCTTCCAGACACAAATGTGTATGCAATAGACTAAAATGCATAAAGCTGCATGTAGTTGACTTTGGTGGTAGTGTGGATGCAGGGATCCATCCAGAGATCCCAACTCTAGCTGGCTTTTAAGAGCTACAAATCTGCCGAAACTCATGACAGGTCGCCTTAGGGTGTGGATGCTTGACAATCAGTCTGCAGCATGAACCTTTGGCATTAATGACCCTATGCCACCTGTATGTATCAGCCTCTTCCCCAGGCTGGCTTTTCCTCTTAGTTGCAGGAAGGCAGCCAGTGGCAACTGGACACAAGTTTCCATTTAATATGAGATTAGATGAGATTTTCTGTTCTCCGCATAGAATAAAAACCTTTCCCTGCCTGTTAGTCCAACTTAGTCCTTCTCCACCACAAGCAAACTAATAGGGTTATCTCCGGAACCTGAGTGCTCACTGAGTCCTAAGCCTTATTCCAACCTCCTCGAGCTGAAGATAGATTCATCCTTTAGTGAGCCACAGGGGTCACAGCCAAGGAGGCTGAATAGAAGCGGGAAGAGAGGCATGATGCCAGGCAGCCAGCCAGCAGCACTCGTAAAAGGTAGCCCCCAATCCTTAATATTTCAGTTGTAAAAACACAAAATAATTGAGAAAGAATATTTAAAATTTGTATTCTATATATCGGTCGTGTGTGTGTGTGTATGTATGTGTGTGTGTATGTGTGTGTATGTGTGTGTATGTGTGTGTGTGTGTATGTGTGTGTGTATGTGTGTGTGTATGCGTGTGTGTATGTGTGTGAGTGTGTGTGTATGCGTGTGTGTATGTGTGTGAGTGTGTGTGTATGTGTGTGTATGTGTATGTGTGTGTATGTATGTGTGTGTGAGTGTGTATGCGTGTGTGTGTATGTGTGTGTGTGCACGTGTGTGTATGTGTGTGTATGTATGTGTAGTGTGTGTGCGTATGTATGTGTGTGTGAGTGTGTATGCGTGTGTGTATGTGTGTGTATGTGTGTGCATGTATGTGTGTATGTATGTGTGTGAGTGTGTATGCGCGTGTGTATGTGTGTGTGTATGTATGTGTATGTATGTGTGTGTTTGTGTGTATGTGTGTGTGTATGTATGTGTATGTGTGTGTGTGTGTGTGTAAGGATAACTTTGTGGACTCAGGTCTCTCCTACCACCTTTGTATAAGTTCCTTGGATTGAATTCAGGTCTCTGAACCTACACAGGAAGCTCCTCCACCTGCTAAGCCATCCCATGGATCCACTAACAGTTGTGTTTGAAATACTCACCAACTACACAATTCAAAATACTCACTGAAACAACAGTTTGTAATTATTTCTGTTGGTTGTGTTATTATTCACTTCCCTTTCTCAATGGGCTTTTCCTCTCACTGGACTTTGAAGCTCTGTCTTCTGCTTCCTTGGGAGCCCCTGTGGTACCCAGTCTGTTGCTGTGCATCCAGCACAGCAAACAGTTTGATTGACTGCTCAGCTTTAGCCAACTGGCTGCTCACTACTTGGCCTTTTGGCTGGGAGCAAGCCCAGCATCAGCTTAGCCAGTGTGACATCTTCTATCCAGGGAGTCTTCCCTGTCCTGGCAGGAGGACAAACCCTACAGGCTAATTGCTAAACATGTGGGTTTTAATTAATAATGTCTATGATTATGATTAATGCAGAACAATTTTTATCTAATGTAGGCTATTATGCAGACAGAAAAATATAAATATCTCCAAACCCCCTTGATTTTAGGGAATAGAAGGGCTGTGCATTTCTTATGGTTAAACACACACACACACACACAGAATCACAAAATTGTTTTGTTGGTTTTTTTGTGGTATAGTATAGTGAGTAACATTTAAAGAATGCTAGCATGATCTAAGATTATTTTTGACCCAAAGTACTGTGAAAAGCAATGAATCTTGTTGGTTAATGAGGTAAAAAAGTAAGTACTGCCCACATCTGACTCTGTGTATGTGTTTTACACTAACTAACTATGGTTTTAGAGCTCTAGATAAGTGCTATGGAAGTGTGTAATTATAGCCTTAGCCCCCCCTCCCCTGATGGATGCTGTTACAGGAGAGTGACGGTCGCTCAATTGTCTGCTATTGACCTAATATGCTCACATTGGCTTGGAGAACAAAGCACACGTGGTTTTTGCTGACTCAGATAAAAGCACCATTAAAATTAAGAATTTGTATATGTGGCAGTGAATGTAGTAGTTTATATTCTCCACCAGGTCTGCCTATTTTTTGCTGTTAATCTCTGAGAAGATAATTAAGTAGTTTGGCTCAATATTGCAGTTCAATTCTTCAAAGTTAAAAACGCATGAGGTAGGAACGTATTGCCATCTACATCACAGCTTATTCTCAGTGTGAAAACACAGAGCCTGTTGCTGTGAGACACCTAACAAATACAAAATGAAATAGTTCTAATCATTCAAGTACACCTACGTGATGTTTTCAAATTTTTAGGCCATTTACTAATAAATGTCTCATTTCTCTGTTCACCAGCCTATAGGTGATCATATTTAGTAGCTGTACCCCAAAAAGGACATTAATGGAAGTTATTCTTATCATAAGGTTCTCATTTGGCTACTTCATAGAAATTCATATTTTTTAGGTTAAACGACACGAGTCCATATAGTCAAATGAAAATGAAGACATGGCTGCTCCGAGGTATGGATGAGGAGGTTTGAGTGTGGCTATAAGGGAGACTAAAGTCAGAGGCATCTGGGAGGGTCCAGATTCAACCAGGTCATGAAGGTCAGGAGAGAGAAGGGGGGGTGAGAGAGAAAGGGGAGAGGCAGGCAAGGGAGGAGCTGTGGACCAAGAGGCTGAAAGAGCGCATGGACCAAGAGCCCAAGAGGGAGGATAGCCAAAACCTCAGAGTAATATAGGAATATAGGGAAGGGAAGCCCAGACCCTGGACTGGAGAGACTTATGGGAAGGGGCAGGGTGAGAAGTGCTGGGAGGAGCCACAGGTACTGAGGGATGCTGGGAGAGCTGCCTGGCATCTGCTTTGTTATATTAGTAGGTACCTCAATTGGCCATTTATTGGGGGTTTCTTTGAGAGCTAACCCTCCAACGAGGCAGGACTAGTACAGTGAGTTAAGCATAAACTTGGCCCAAATTTAACAGATCCTGAAAACCTTTCAAAGTAAAAGTTATTCCAGACTTTATAAGAGGTTAATGACATCACTCTCACCAACAGTGACTCCTATAGCCCTTATGGGACTCATTTACTTACTGTACATGAATCATTTCATTTATTCCTTATATCTACTCCAGTGTAAATGTTGATGCTATCACCAGCTAAGGCAGTAGCCTCCACATGCAGAGGGACTGTGCTGATGGCTTGTGATTTGCTGTCTTCCTTTGTATAAACACCTTATTGCCCTCTTCCCCATTGAAAGAGTTTATCAAAGCACAGCTGCATTATGGGCAAAATTACTGAAGCATTAGAGACAGGTACAATGTTCCATAACTTAATAATAAGGAAACACAGAAAGCATGAGGCATACAGTACAGAGATGATGGGGTTTTGCTCATATTGCTTAATGGGGGCCACACACCCTGAGCATCAGGGAGGCCCTGCAGCAGCAACACTGGCATCTTTCTCTAGTCTGGCACACTACTTTTCTTACACAGGGAGAAAGAATGACATTTCTTACCAGACTGAGGCAGAATGGGAACTTTGGGGTAAAAATAATCACATGGATTAAATGTGAACATGTGAAATAATAATTGTGAAGAAAACAGTGATAATGATTATGTTTAAAAATACATAATCAGCACTGAACACTCTTACCTAATCTTATTTATATAATAACTCTTAAAATTGACCTAAAAAGAGAAGTATAAAGAAATGGGATGATAATTTTGATTAGTTAAATTTAAAGCAGAAAACTTATTATAGTGGTACACACCAGTAACCCTAGCTCTTGGAAGGTTGAGATAGAAGGGTCAGGAGTTCAAGGTCATCTTAGGTTATGTAGCAGGTTGGAATTTGGAGCTAGCTTGTGTTATCTAATACTGTCTTAATTAAATAAAATAAGGAGGAAGAACTAATATAAAAGCTCTCTAGTTAAAGGAAAAAAAGGTAAGTTGTAGATAAAATACCAAAATTATGATAGATGACTCTTAATACATATAATATACAAAAGATTCTCCCAAATTATTAGAAGGCAAAAAATACCATCCCTGTCACAACGTTTCTCACACAAAAATGCTAAGGACAGAAATAGGCAAAAATTCATTATAAATGCCTGCGAAATATAATTTTTAAATGGTCATTTTCACTAACAATAACTCAAACAAGAGCTAAGTCTAATTAAAATATTACATTGTATTTGCCAATTGTTTAATAAATAGAAAAATAATCCATTATATATATGTATGTATGTATGTATGTATGTATACACACACAGGCACACACACATAAACACACACACATATATGTATATATAAATTGATGACATTTCCACACACTCCTAACCTTCCTTGCCTCTTCCTTGCCCTGTTGGTCACCTTCGTTCTCCTTCATAACTTTTCTTCTGTTGCCATGTCATGTACGTGTGTGGATGCAGACATAATGGAAGTCTCTCTGGTGGCGAAGAAGAATGCAGTTGTGTTGTAGAGCGCAGCCTGAGATAATCATAGCAACCGCAGAATGACAAATGCTGAATACCTTCTGTCATTTGTGGTTTGAGATTTTTACATAGATATACAAAAATTTCACAATGAGGGCTGACTGAGAAGCCAATGATAATGGCACCGGGTGTTGATTTTACTGCATGTACTGGCTTTTTGGGAGCCTAGTCTCTTTGGATGCACACCTTCCTAGACCTGGATGGAGGGGGGGAGGGCCTTGGACTTCCCACAAGGCAGGGCAACCTGAATTCTCTTAGGACTGGAGAGGGAGGGGAAGGAGGAGGGGGGAGAGTGGGAGAGAAATGGGAGGAGGAGAGGAGGTGGAAATTTTTAATAAATAAATAAATTTAAAAAAAACAGAAAAAAGAAACAGGTGAAAAACAGCTATGACTTATAGGATAATAGAGTGAATTAAATCATGCCCTCCAAAGAGATGTGATCAAATATGATCAAATCCTAATTTCTAATACTCGTGGATGTGAATTTACTTGAAAACAAAATCTTTTTATATATAATCAAGTCAATGTGAAGTTGTAATACACTTGAATTGTCCCTGAATTTAACCACTGGTGCTCTAAGAAGGAAACACACACACACATACAGAGGTTAGAGGGAGGAAGAGACAGACAGATAGACAAAGAGAGACAGACACAAAAAAAGAGACCACACACCATCTGTAGAAAGACACAGAAATTGGAGAGATGTATCTCTGAACTGGAGGGGGAGCTGCATTAATTTTAGAAGGTAAGAAGTGTAGATTTTAGAAGGTAAGAAGTGTAGATTCTTCCCTAGAACTCTGAGGCAGCACAGAGTTTAATTTTGAATGTTCAATCCCCAAGAGCTTACAGAAACTTCCTATTCTTTTAAAGCCCCTTTGTTAGGGTAGCATCAAGAAACTAGTACAATAACGTGGCTCAAGTTATACACTCTGGTGTTTGTGTATCATTAGGACTATACAGTAATAACACTGGTTAACAAATCAGACCAACTAACAATTCCCTTTGAAAGGTATTCAGCATAGCACCATGGTGGACAGGAGCCCGGGGATGAGGCCAATTGCAATGAAATAGAAAGCAACTTTGCTTATGACTTTAGAATATTCCAAGCAAGTTCTTACCAGCTCCATTCTTCTCCTTTGTGTGGCTATTGGTGCACATCCTCACCACTTCCTGGGAGTCATAGAAGGATATGCTCAGATGAAGGTCTTCTTCTAGGCCCTGATTGTATCTTTAAAATGAGGAATGAAAGAGAATCGCAACAGAAAAATGGCATGACAAATGATTGACCGATACTCATCAGCAGTAGGAAAGAAGGGAGGAAACAGAGTCAGTTTAACCGACTTTTAAAGTATTTTTACTAAAACAAACAGAATAGTCTATTCCCAAAGTATCCAGTTAAATTTATTATGCTCTTCTGTCTTACTCTGGCACACCCCACCTTCACTAAAAGCCAAAAAGGAAAACTCCAGGTATTCTTAAGTGAGTTTGCTGATTAGTTTCTTGGTTTTGTTTGTTGTTGTTTTGTTTTCCTTTAAGGGTAAATCTTCCAAAGGAGATAATCATTGAGTCCCAGACCAATTAAGTGTGCTGCTGAGTTCCAGAAGCAACAGTTTCGGACTTTGAGAAAATGTTAAAACCAGCACTAAAATTTATTCAGTTAATTGCTCTAATAATCAATAAGTAATTTTCATTCTAAACTAGGTTCTTTATGTGACTTAAATAAACCAACCAAAGATCATTTCCATCTCAATAACAATTCCTAATAATGTCACATCATTAAATTCCACCCTGCTTCTCAATAATGTTGGTTAGTGACCAATAAAAGGACTTATTACCCTGGTCGGGTCCTCAGGGGCATGGAGTGAAGCAGTGGATGAAGGATTTTCACGTGGCATCAAGGTACCACATCAACCTTTCCTCTCTGGGGACTTGAGTTGCTCTCTGTTTGCAGAATGGCTTCATTCTGGCCCCTCCCATCCCTTCCCTTCTCTCCTTTATTCTTTTCATTTTTCCCTTCTCTCCTTACCCCCTTCCTTTGCATCCTTCCCTCTCCTGCCTTCTTCTTCTTTCTTCTTTTCATATTTGCTTTCAAATAGAATAGTTTTCAGTTTAGGATTAGAGAAGATCCATAAAGGGAAGAATATTTGCATCTTATTTATGGTTGAAAATGGCTAGTAGAGGAAGCAAAACACTTGATGAAAACCACAACAACAAGGATTTAAGTTTCTTAAGTTGAAAAAATAAATAGAGGGAGTAGAAATATGGGAATTATCTCCATGCTATCCCGTGTAAGCATTATTTTTACAAGAAATATTTGAGTCTTAAATTTTGAAGTTGATTATTTATATTGACCAAATTAAACCTCTTGCCTCTTTAGGCTGCATTATCTATGTAGTTAGGAATGTAAAAGCCATTGTGTACCAATGAAAAGTGTTTCTATGGCTAAAATGTGTATACTTTAAGCAACAAAAGTCATTATTATTTTAAAATATATTTTTAACACTGCCTTTGTGATACCAACACACTGGCTGATGATATTGAAATTTTTATGTTAATTAAACAACCTTAACCACTTGGTAAATTTCAGATATGTACACTTTGTAATTACCTCCATTATTGAAATAGCTGGCTTGATTCATCCACGCCACAGTAACACTGCAGCTTCTGTTATTTTTGTCTTTGGAAAAACAGAGGTCCCAGAATGGGAATATAAAACTATTACTGTAAATTAAATATTAAAGCTAACTTATTCTTGCATAAGAATGCCGTCAAATAATGGTGATAACTGTTGCTAAGATAGAAAGTATTTTTTGGCTTTTTTTGAAGCACAAATTAAAATCCAATTTCTGTTCTTTTGGTGAATTGTGTGTAGTTAGGGTGTACAGTTTTACGGATGGCAGTAGCTTAAGGGGGAGACTATTATGGTCTTAGTTTAGCGATTAAGAAATACAACATTTGTTGAAGGGCTAGGCCTTTTAGTCTAGAATGGATTATCACTTGATCCTTCCTTAAGCATTTTTATACAGAAGTGCATTATCCTTGGAGCCACCCTGGGCTCCATGCCTCATTAGCTTGGGTGTTAGATAAATCAAAGGCAGCCTCGGAGACAAAGATAAGCAAACTGCAGGCCAGCAAGATGATGATGTATGGATCCAGGAGGCTAATAGGAAAGTATTGACAGCAAAGTGGTGTGCTTATCCTGCAATCACTGCATATTGCAATGAGAGCTCCCCAAAGCAGATGGGATACACTTCAGGGAATGCAGGGCAGCAAGACTGCTGGGCAGAAATGGATCCTTGTGCTTTAAATTCTAACAAGAACTTGGTTTTCTTTTAAGCTGCGCTTTAAATGCATTGAAATGCGTCGTGACCTAAGCCACAATGAATTCTGAACAGGGAATCTCATTTCAGAAGACCAAGTTGCTGGAATTATTTCATTTACGTAGTGAGGAAATAATCACATACGCTGACGGTGATTGGAACTGTCCCAGTGGTCTTTAATTCACGACAGAGTTTTCTGCCACTTTCCTATGTGTTCTATCAATTTTCAATGCATTATAAAGTTTGCTCTGGAGCTAACTAACCTTTCCTTGGGCTTTACCATTGCCAGTATCTTTAGACCAAATCAGTACTGTAAGATTATGTACAACCTTATGATCAATTTTTACCTCGGGGTGTTTGAAATTGTGAACCTTCTACTTTTCTGAGGCCAATGTGATTATTCTGAAACCTAAAAGAAATATTGTAATACTATGATAATTCTACCTATTAGCATTCAGAAAAACATCCACAAATACCCATTTGACCCAAGTCTACTGGGTACTACTGAGGGTTGAAGGGTAACTAGCAGAATTGATTTTCAAATTGCCACATACTCCTTTCCTCCCCTCCTTCCTGTCTCCAAGTGGAATTCGCTGATCTCCTCTAAATGGGGACAGAGACATTTTGGAAGTTAGAGCACTGTTAGCTCACTGGCTCGCTTCCTCTGTTTCCGGGACCATGGAATTCAAATGTATCTATCCTGGTGGTGACTGGGCATTTATGGGGGTTCTGCAGCCCCCCAAAGCTGGATGGCAGTGTGTATGGTACACACACTGATTGCTCGGCTATGCGTGACAGAGTCTGGTCTGCTTCAGTCTTGGGTCAATATATTAAATGATGAGTAAGGCTCAGACTTCAGTCAGGAAGTAAGCACGAGTAAGCGAATGGGCTTCAATAGGAAGCCATAAGAAAAATCTGCAGATGAGCAGCTGTAATCTTTAATACTGTATGTGTTACTTTTGCTATGACTGGTATAATGTACACCATTACCTAACGATCTAGAATTTTCCTATAAAGGCAAAGGGCTGTTTCATCTTATGGACTGTAGGAATGAACTTACTGCAATATTCTATTGGAATAACTGGCTTATTTTTTCCATGGTAGTTTTTTTTTTTCTCACCTGGAATTGTGTCTTGTTCAAAGGCAAGAAGCAACATATGAAAAAAAATTAATTTAATTATCTCTGAGCTTAGCGAAGTAGGAGTCAATGAAACCCTGCTGCCAAGTCTGTGTTTTTCAGATGAGAAGAAGAGGTTCTTTCTACTACCAAACAGACCACTTGCGAAAGGCCCAACAATTAGCTATTGGCAAAGCGGAACTGGATGCTGACATTTAGCTTGATTCCCTGGTGTGCTGCCTCTCTCGGTAATCAGTGTTGGTTTTGTGGGTGGGAAGTGGGGATGGCAGTGTGCTGTGGTCACTGAATGTGAAAAAGGCTGCACATTCCTACAAAACAGGCCTGAATCACAAAGTGAAAACAGCAGTTCCAGGCCTTTGGTCTTCTCTAACATAACTGATGCATTCAAACAGAAATGCAGGAGACCATCCCTTTTCTAGCCCCAGCAACTGGCTAGACCACGGCTCATCACACTGTATCACTTGGTCCCCGTACCTCCCTGAGTTACTTTTAGCTTCATAGGGAAGAAACTTAGGCCCTCCTATTTCGCCTACATGGGTTTACTGATTGATTTTTACCTCTTCTTTTCTTCTAGAAGAAATTACGATTTAAAGCATGTGTGTGTTTGTGTGTGTGTGTGTGTGTGTGTGTGTGTATGTGTATATGCACATGTCTGTCTGTCTGACTGACTATCTTCATGGTGTATGTGAATATGGTCATTCCTGAAGGTCAGAGATAAGTATCAATTATATTTCTATTGCCTTGTCACAAATTGAAAGGGAGGAGAGAAGGAGGGAGGGAGGTGAGGAGGGAGAGAGAGAGGGAGAAAGAAAAGAAAGAAAGAAAGAAAGAAAGGAAGGAAGAAAGAAAGAGAAAGAAAGAAAGAAAGAAAGAAAGAAAGAAAGAAGGAAAGACAGACAGGATCTTCACTAAACCCATTTGGATGAGACTTGGGGGCAGGGCAGAGATCTCTAGAGGTTTGTCCACCTTCTCCTTCCCCTCCCAGTACTGAGGTTACAGAAATCCAACACCCTGCTTGGCTTCTCACAAGGGTCCTCTGACTTGGAAAGCAGACCCTTACACTGAGCCGGCTCCCTAACTGCTAAATTAATAAACTTTGCAAAACAAGTATGAGAGCTATTATTTCACAAAAGGAGACTACAAGAACATTTTTTTTTGTCTGGCAACAACTATCAACTAGTCACACAAGTGATATAAAAAAATCTAAGAGAAAATGCCAATTGATTTACTAATGTCTACAGTATTGTTCTTAAACACACACACTATCTTCACCCAAGAGAAATAGTTAGGTCACCCATTTTCAGCTTTTACTCTGAAACGTTGCTCTGCGGATTCCTCCTCAGGAATCTGAGGAAGAAACAGCCACACGAGGCCTCGGAACGCACTGTGAATGAACTGATCAGACTATTTTTGACAAATCAATTCAATTACAGTTTAAATGCATTCCATTCAAAGACCTTAAGTTTAATGTCCTGGAGTTACCTCAAGCATCATTTAAAACAAAACAAAACAACAACAACAACAACAACTGTATCCAGAAATGTACTAGAACTCTTGGGATGTCTGCAACATTCTTCGTTAGAAAAGATACCTATCACTCCAGGGTCCTTAGGAGGCTGCAGGGGTATCAGACAACCAAAGGAACCAAGTCCAGACCCACTTCTTGAAAGACAGCAGGACTGAACAATGGCCTCCCGGTGTTCCTCATTGTCTCCTCTGCCGGCAATTTGTGTTCTCGGTAACTGTCATTTGTTACATTTCGACCTCTGAAAACCAACACTGTAACTCCCAACTGGTCCGCTCTTCATCAAGCTCTGCCTTTGTTCTGCTAGCCTGGGCTGCGGCCCCTGCACTGCCCATTAGCCCAGGGAGCATTGTGATTAATGCACTTGCTCTGAGCTGCCGCCAGCGCCAGCAGGCTCAGCCCCAGGCTGCTCCCAGCGGCTGGTCTGGAGCAGTCACCAGTGTCCCTGTACCTTTAACTGGTCTCCCTTTATCTGCCTGCCCCGGGCCTGCAGCTGGGCCTCTTCATGGCCTGACCCACCTCCTCCTGCACCCTGGGACTCAGGCAGGGTGCGTTCATTACTCATCTGTGACAATAACCCATCGAGTAAGATGTAGAACTCAATTCCAGCAGAAAGACCTATAATGTTGGAGTCAGGAGGTTATCGCTGTGGGACCTGCACCTTGCTCCTCGCCGCTCTTATCGAGAGTGTTACAGGCTCTGCTGGGGCCAGCATCTTGTAAAGCTGAGGGTGGCAGATTTGGCCTCAGATTAGTATACATCTTCTTAAGTGGTACTACATTTAATTAAAAAGTAAACCTTAGCTAATTTTTTTTGTTACTGTAATGTAGGGAAACAGAGATGTACATTGTACAGTGTGGGTGGTAGAAATGGAAAGAAAGCAGATGTCTGTCCACATCTGCCCCTCACGGTCCCTTGCCCTGGGCGCTCTCAGTAGCACCTGGGTGTCCTTTCCCGTGAATCAACACTTCTCTCAATACCAGAGGAGCCCAGGCCCTGTGGGACTTAGTCCTGGAATAAATGCAACCCATTCAAGTCTTTTATGCTTTCCTTGGAGGAAAAAAAAGGGGGTTGTGTGTGTGTGTGTGTTTAAACTTTTAGATAGTTCAGTGGAGTATCTCACACCTGAATTTCTGGTTTGATTGATAGTAATTAGAAAACTTAATTAAAGAACCCAACCGCAAAAGGCGTTGGGGCCAGGGTAGGGAGAACTGTCCCAGGAGTCTTTCCATCGTTTAATCATTTTCTCTGAACATTTACATCCTAGCATAAAAGTCAAATGACTCGCGTTCTCGCCAGACTCGCCTCTTTGCTGAGCAGCAATGTCTCCCTCGGCACTGCAGTTTGCTGTACATTGGGTATTTTAACTTTTCAGCTTGTGCTACCATCAATTCTACCACGTCAAGCTTGGGCTATGTCCCCAAACGATTACAATATCCCAGGTCTCTCGGGATTAAAAACCAACACTTCTGAAAACATACAGAGGTCTGCCTGGAAAATCAGAGAGGGCTTATGTCAGGATTTAACTGAGCTCCACAAACCTCAGATCATTCAGGAACTTGCAGCTAGGTTTTTTACCTTTTTTTTTTTTTTAACTTTTGGTTCACCGGAAAATATCTTCTTTTTTTTTAAATTGATTTTACATACCAGCCACAATTTACCCTCCCTTTCTCCTGTTTACCCCACCACACACACCTATCAATCCCAACCCACCCCATCCACTCCTCCAAAAGTGAGTATGAGACCTCCCATTGGGAGTCTACAAAGCCCAGTACATTCAGTTGAGGCAGGACCAAATCCCTTCCTGCGCATCAATGCTGAGCAAGGAATCCCACCATAGGGAATGTGCTCTAAAATGCCAGTTCATGCACCAGGGATAGATCCTGATACCACTGCCAGGGGCCCCTCAAACAGACTAAGCAACATGATTGTCTCCCACATGCAGAGAGCCTAATTCAGTCCCATGTAAACTCCACAGCTGACCTCCTACAGTCAGCCCAGCTAAGACTCGTAGCAATAGTGGAAAGGGTGCCTGAACTGACCTTCCCATGTAATCAGAATGGTGACTACCCTGACTGGCAACAGAGAGCCTTCATCAAATAACTGTTGGAAGCATATGCACAGCCAAGCACCAGGCTGAGCTCTGGGAGTCCAGTCAAAGACACAGAGGAAGGGTTATGAAGACACAGAGAAAGGGTTATGTGAGAAGTGGGGGAGGGGAGGTCAAAATAAAAATAAAGAAATTTACAGATAACTGCACCAAGCTCGAGGTTTTTACTTTTAATTGTGGTTGCTATTTGGGGAAGTCCGACTTAACAATCGTTAGCAAACCTTCTTAGATCTTATAGATGTCACCAATATGATTATATTTTTTAAAATTTATTTATTTATTAGGGATTTCTGCCTCCTCCCCGCCACCACCTCCCATTTCCCTCCCCCTCCCCTGATCAAGTCCCCATCCCTCATCAGCCTGAAGAGCAATCAGGGTTCCCTGACCTGTGGGAAGTCTAAGGACCTCCCACCTCCATCCAGGTCTAGTAAGGTGAGCATCCAAACTGCCTAGGCTCCCCCCAGACCCCAAAAGAGGAATATGATGATATTTTAAGAGGCAAAAACATTCCTATGATGGCTGTTCCTGATTGTCAGGTAGACTACATCTGGACTAAAACCCAAGTGGCTGGATACATTTGTGAGAGATTTTTTTTTCCTAAATTAAATCATTTGAAGTGGGAAAACCCCACTTTTAATCCAGGTCCTTTGAGGTGGGAAAAGCCAGCTGTAAGCTGGGCCACACCTTCTGGTGGCAGCCTATATAAAGGACGAGGGAGAAGGAAACTTGCTCTATTTGTCCGCTTGCTCTCACTGTTGTTTTCTCTGGCAAGTGCATTCCTTCACGGGCACGGCAGCCTACTTCTCTGGGATTCTGGAGTCTACTGAAGACCAGCTGAGACATCCATCCTTGCAGACTGAACAACTACTGGATTCTTGGAACTTCCATTGGTAAACAGCCATTGATGGACTAGCTGGAGCACAGCCCATAAGCCTGTGGTTCTCAACATTCCTAATGCTACGATCCTTAAATGTAGTTCCTCATGCTGTGGTGATCCCCAACCATAAAATTAATTAATTTTGTTGCTGCTTCATTCTGTAATTTTTCTACTGCTCTGAATCTCAATGTAAATATCTGGTATGCAGGATAACTGATATGAGATCCCTACGAGAGCCATGCAAGCCATTCTCATAAATCATATATATATATATATTCTCTTTAAGTTCTGTTCATTTGGAGAACCCTGAAAACTAATACAATTACTTATTTTTAAACTGCACTTGACTGTAGAGTCTCTTTGGGCAGAATCTGCTATGTGCTCATTAAGCATACCTAAACATACCTGAAGAAGACTGATCTTTTCTGCATGATATGTGAAAAGCTTTGTTTATGTTCAAAATTTGCAGAGAAAGTCGTGAGATAGGAGCCAGGATGACAATAAAAATGAGCACATTTGCTAAAACAGGTGAAACCTGTATCAGTTCATAGGCTGGAAAGTTGATGTGAGTTTTGACTACAGGAAGTGACTTTCCCGTGCCCTTTTCACCACACCTGGGCAGAGTGTCATGCCCACAAGTCTCCCTGGGAGACAGCTGGTGCCTTTGTCAGCACCCAGCTTCCTACTTTGCCACATGCACTAGAAATGGATGTTTATCTCTCCATCTGTTTCTTTGAAGACCGGTGTCTAATTGATCTTTTTATTTCCTAGAGTAGTACTATTGGGTATGTGATTGTCCTTAACAGATGTGCATTGAGAGAATGAATCAACTAGTGATTAAAATTCCAATTTATATACAAAACTATTTTGAAAAATACACGAGGATCAAGACTTGTCCTCTGCCACTTCTTCAAAACTCCAGGATACCTCAGTCCTATTCCAAGGTAACAGAAAAAATAACTGTATCAAAGGTATGCCAAGGCTATTGTGTGTAAGGGACTGTGTCTCTGTATCTACTCTCCTGATTTTTGTAACGGGTCTCTGAGGTAGTTGTTACCAGCTGATAATTAGATTAGATAATAATGTTAGCTGTCTCACTGGAGACACTGGCTAGAGAAGCAAAGCCGTGATCTGCAGCTGTACAGAGGGCTCAGAGGAGGGAACACAGGCATTTGAATCCGGGCTGGCCTGAGTCCAAACTCGTCCATTAGGTAGTGAGTGTGCCTCTCTTCTACAGGCAAGGAAACGAAATGTGTAGACGGGGATAAGGTACTGCAATTCTCCCTTACTCAGATGAGTGTTTATTAGCTGAGAAAAATCAACAGATAAATAAATAGATGTGACATTGTCTTGACTTTGTTGATCATTTAGAAGGCAGTAAGACATAGCACAAAGCCACCAGGTTTAATACGTTGCCCCAATTTTCTTGTAATACTTGATATTAACTACTACATTGTTTTCTTGGTTAATTTGATACAATTATGTTGAAATTTTCCCCGTATGACTTCTGAAGCCAAGTTAGAGCTCGACACACCCCATCTTGCCCTATCTCTGACACTATTTCACTTTGTTGTCTGCCGCTGTGATAAACAATATAACCGAAAGCAGCTCCGGGAGAAGAGGGTTTGACAGCTTACAAGTGACAGTCAGCGTGGAGGAAAGCCAAGACAGGACCTAAAGGCAGCATCCTGAGGAAGTAGCACTGAAACAGAGATAATGAAGGAACACTGCCAATTGGCTTGCTCTCTGCTTAGCATGTGTTCAGCTGTCTTTCTTAGGGAGCACAGGCTGACCTGCATAGGGAATGGAACTGCCCACAATAAACAGAACCCTCCAACATGAATTAGCAACCAAGGACATGCCCCCACTGACATGTTTATAGTCCAGTTTCAAAGAGGCAATTCTGCAGTTAATATTTTTTTTTTCTCTCAAGCATATCAAGTTGACAGTAAAGGCTAGCCATCACAGATACCACCCACATCTATGCTAGCGGATTCCGTCACTGACTTGGTTGTCGCATTTTTTTCCGAATTTTCATTCTCTATATCTATATTATTTAAAACTGTTTTTAAAAGTGATGGATATTTACTAGAGATATTCCCATTTTAAAGAATAATCCTTCATTATACATGAATTTCAAATTACAATAAAATACGGAGATGCTAAAATCACTTGTTTGCTCATTAGTGAATAATAAATGTATTATTATTTTAGCTTTTTTCATTTATGTATAAATTTGAAATAGTTTTAAAACTTTCAGTTACTGTCTTTAGTTAAAAACACACATAAACATTAACTCGTGTATTAAATCTCATTTTAGATCAAAGTTCTAATGACCTTGCTTCTTCACTTTTAGGTCATTTCCCATTTTGTTTAGAATCTAAACATCATAATACATTTTTAAAGAATTTATTTTATTTTAATTATATGTATGTATGTGTGTCTATGTGCGTATGCATGAATGAGGTGAGCGAGTCACCCAACATAGGTGCTGAAACCAAACTCTAGTCCTCTACAAGAGCAGCAAGTGCTCTTAACTGATGAACCATCTTTCCAGTCAATTTTATATCTATATCTATATCTCTGAAACCAAACTCTAGTCCTCTACAAGAGCAGCAAGTGCTCTTAACTGATGAACCATCTTTCCAGTCAATTTTATATCTATATCTATATCTATATCTATATCTATATCTATATCTAT
>NW_004949100.1:11024327-11052340 GCF_000317375.1 Microtus ochrogaster | reverse complement strand
AATTGCCATGACTCAGACTTCCAGTACAATGTTGAATGGAATTGACAAGCATGATTTTCTTGCTTCTCTTGCTAAAAGAATAGCCTTTCACTTATTATTTTTTGAGTGTGATGTTGTTTGTGGGTGTGCCCTACATGGCTTTTACTAGTTATGTGAAATGCATTCCTTTCTAGTATTTTGCTGTTTTCGTCTTTGTATTTGTTTGTGTGTCTGTGTGTACATGTTTGTGTAAGAACAGGCATGCATATGAAGGTCAGAGAACAATTTCGAGTATCAGTCCTGACCTTCCATCTTGTTTTGAGGAGGGATCTTCTGGCCTCAGTTACATACAACAAAGTTGCTGGTCCACAGATGTCTGAGAATTCTCCTGTCTCTATCTCTCATCTTGCTACAAGATTGCAGGGATCACAGGAGGCTGTTACCCTGTCTTGCTCTGTATGTGGGTTCTGTGGATTTGAGCTCAGATTCTCATGTTTGCATGGTAGGTGCTTTAGTCACTGAGACATCTCTAGAGATCGTTTTTTAAATTTGATACATGTACACAATGGAAGATTCTTAGTCTCAGCATCACAGACCCTCATTTATCCCTTGCATGGTACACATGCTTATACATGCATCTTTTACTGCATAGTTAGCTATCAAATACAGTTCTTACAGTTCTAATATATCAATATTTTGAATTTTTGATATATGATATTCATTTGCATGACTGTCAGTCACGTGTTTTCTAACACCACCACAGCTGTTGATTTAAGTATGGTGTTGAAGTTATTGGACTTGGAAAAATTTACAAATACTTGGCAGGGACATGTTAAGAAAGTCCTAGACTACCTGCATAGCTGGGGAGATCCAGGGCCCTTTGTGTATTCCTGCAAGTCAGACAAGACATCCTAGAGCTCGGAAGTAGTAATATCCTCGTGTGTGAAAAGCTGGCCGGAACATAAATGACACTGGGCGTGAAGATGGCCAGAACATAAATGACGGTGCGCGTGAAGAGCTGAGACTGTCAACAGCCAGAGCTGTGGGAATACAGCTGAGGACAGTAAGTCAGCACTTCTCAAATCTTCTGAGTCTCCTCCAGACGTCCTATTTCTTCCACCTCAAGGTCACATACAAGGTGCAAGCAACCAGAGCACGAGGGAAACACGGTGTCTGATAAAGGGTTGGGCCAGGATAAGCATCTTGAAGGGTTTGAAACAGCTCCACATAAAATAAAAGTTACTGTGATGGTGTGCATAGTGCTGATAAGATCATTTGCATAGACGTCTGAGAGAAGACACCCAAAAAGCCAAAGTCTAAAAGTTTCTGCAATTTACAGTTGGCTAGGGGCCCATTCGGAGTATCTGCTAAAAAGGTCTTAGCAAAATCTTAAAGCAGATTCTTGAACTCTGATGTTCAAACTGTGACCCTTAATAGGATATAAACAACCCTTCCATGGAGATGCCAAACTACTGGGATGAAACCACACAAGCCAGGTGACCCATTCTAGGGAAAATTGAGGTGAGGGACATAGGAGTGAGAACATCTAAAGATTAGCCTTTGAGTCACCTGCTCCAAATGTGTCCCAAGTTAGAGGTATGGGTAGATTTCCCAACTACATCAGTTAGTAAATCTTTTAGAAGTTTAAACCGTTCAATTACAATTATATGTAAAGACTACTTCAAAGTGATGTAAGTAAAATTGCTGTGAATTTCTATTTATCTAAAATAGCTACAAGGATACTGTTAGGTCTCACAGACAATCCATATATATATATATACTCAAGACAGCCTATAGAATGATTTCTGGCAAGTAGAGAAAAGAGAGCATTTCTCAGGAACTTTGAAACAGGTCTCTGTTCCCCAAAGAAGTCATTTCCCTTACCTCTGGAAGAAGGAATACATGGCTCTCCTACTCACATATACCTGTCATACCTATTAGCATCTCAAAGCCCACACTAGCCTCCCAGCATCCTCAACATCACAAGGACCTGTTATAGATGCCAAAGTCCATGTTAGCATCCTAGCCCTTCTCACCTCCTCTTCTACCCCAAACTCTTCCAGCTCATGAACCTCTTCCTTCTTAATCCACTACTATATTCTCTCTCTCTCTCTCTCTCTCTCTCTCTCTCTCTCTCTCTCTCTCTCTTTCCTTCTTCTCCCACTGTACCCTGTTCTCTATCTCTTGCTATCTTGCTTTTGCCATTATTCTCCCCCACTATCTCTTTCCCATTCTCTTGCCTCTCACGATTTCCTAGCCCTGGACATGTGCAGTCTGATTCTCTTTCTACTCTGGACTCCTCTTATTCACAATAAAAGCCTCCCCCTAACAATGGAGTGGTCATGTTGGCAGTTTCTTTAGTGTGCCCCCTCATATACAATTGTTATTGGTAGAACAAAGTTAAAGATGCTTCATTTTATCATCTCTTTAATTGGAAGACAGAATAGCACAGTACCTGAGAGAAAGTTCTAAGTCATCTGAGTTTAAACTGGGTTCAGCTAATTGATAGCTGAGCGACTGCACACTTATATAACTTGGCTGGGTCCCCTAGTCCTCATGTATAAAGGATAATCATAGTAACTGACTCCTGGGGTTGTTATAGTAATTTAATAAGCCCGTGCCAGTAATGTATTAGAACAGCACCTGGCACGCTATAGCACTCTGTACATCTTACCATTGTTAGCACAGGCTAACATTGTTGCATGCAATCACATCATGAAATTTTTGTACCACGTGTGAGCATTTCAGGACTGGCAACAGGAAAGACGTAAGAATGGAAACCACTGTGTCATGTAGGATCTCATTTCTCTAATTAGTGAATCATATTTTCTTTGGCCACCAGACATATTGCTTAGAGATAATGGCTATAAACAGTAGACTAAAAAGAAAAGCATGCCATTTTCCTGAATGCCTTCAGTATTCATATTGCCATGACGCATCATATTCAAATGTAACAGGGTGCATACAGTTCCTCAAGACAAGTCAAACATATTGTTACAGGGTATGTCTGACTGCTGAGTTGTGTCCTATCAAAAATTGTACCCTCCTTAGCGCAGCTGTGTCTCTAAAGCCGTTGCATCTCTTACTTCATTGTGAAGATAACTTTTCAAGTGACAACTAAAAAGAAAGAAAAACAACCACTCCAAAGCCCTAGCTTTGGGCTGTCCATTCTAAGTTTGTATTTGCAGCTTCTTCCTATGCAGATAGAGCTACAAGTTTCAATCAGTGTGAAAGTTAAGAGCAAAACCATTACCTTAAACATAGCATGTTACAGTCATAAAACTATTTGCACACATAGAGAATAAAAGCAAACTTTTTGCATTAATAATCTATGGTAATTTGAATAGGAATGGCTCCCATCAACTCGTGTGTGTGACAGGTTGGCCCATATGGGACGGCACTGTTAGGTGCGGCCTTGTTGGGGGAAGTGTGTTCCTGTGGGGGTGGGCTTTGAGGACTCATATATGCTCAAGCTACACCCAGTGTGGCTCTCAGCTCCTTCTCCAGCACTATGTCTGCCTGAATGCCACCATGTCCCACCACGTTGGTAACAGACTAAACCTCTGAAACTGTAAGCTAGTCCCAATTAAAAGTTTTCATTTGAATTAAATGTTTCCAGATGAATTGCTGTGGTCATGGTATCTGTTCACAGAAATAGAAGCCCAGACTGAGACAGAATCCTTGAGGAAAGGCATTTTCTGCGTTCATGGATGCTTTGAGAGCCAGTTTCATGGGGTTTTGTTTGGTTTGGGTTTGAAATGGTGAATTTTTATCTTGTTTTGGTTTAGGCTCTGTTTTTTTTGAGATAGGGTCTTGTGTCACCCATGATGGACTTGAGAGGTTCATGTTGTTGACAGTGACCTTGAGTTCTCATTCTTTCCTTCTCCGGAATGGTTGACCACCATACTCCGTTCACAGCTGTTGGGCATTGAACCCAAGGCCTCATGCATTCCACACAATCATCTGCCCACAGCTGGTTTTCTGAACTTAATTGAACCTGGATAACTTGGATAATTAGGTAGAAACAATTCTATAAATAACAACATTGGTATTGGTAGTCCGTTTGGATGCAAATGGAGGCACTGTTGAAATAAAAAAAACTGTTTGCCAAAAACATGGGAAGGGAAGCTATAAATCAATATCTGTTATAAGCCGAAATTCAAAATTTCTCAAGAAAATATTAGTAAATGAACTCAAAACATAAAGTGAAGTGTATACCATAATTAAATGAGATTTATTCTGAATATGGTGCATTGGTTTAACATTTGAAGATCAGTTTCACGATTCATCACATTCATAGACTTAAGAAGAAAAGTATATAGTTACATCAATGATTACAGAGAAGGTATTTGTAACAATCTGGTTCCCACTTATAATTTTACCTATAGTCTCAACTTTATGCCCTGGGTAGGCAAGAACTCACAGACATTCATCTACATCTGCTGCATGAGTGAGAAGCAGGCATTCTGTGTTCACACACAAAGTCTGAATGGTAAAAAGGTGTCAGTTTTCTGTACATGATGTATAGGTCAAAGGCAATCAAATTCCTAGCAAGAAACCAAAAGTATTGAAGATATTCACATGCTGTTTTAATGGTTTATATGGAAAAGCAAAAGACCTAAAGAGGCAGATGATATTGTAAGAAAATAGGCCGTTTGGAGAGTTGGCCTGACTTTAACTTGAAGAATTGCTGTAATTCTATTGCAATCAGGACAGTGTGGTGTTGGTGGGAGGACACGGGTCAAGTGAGCACAACAGAGTCCAGAATTAAACCCAGATATGCTGGAAGTGGCGCTGTGGAGTTGTGATCCCAGAGCCCCAGAGACTGAGGCAGAGCTGCAGTTTTGAGGCCAACCCAGGCTACATAGGATGGTCCCTCATGGAGAAAAAAGAGGGAAGAGAGAGAGGAAGGAGCAACAGCTTCAATTATATGCTGACCTTTCTAAATAACATCTTAAAAAGGAGAATAAGTCAAATATTGAGTACAAAGTTATAAAACTTGTAGGGTACAACATAGAAAATCCACATGATCTTGATCCCACCAATGAGGACTTTAAGAACAACACCAAAAGGATGACCTATGGAAGAAAAAGGTTTTGACGCGGTATAAAGCTTTATTTTTAAGATTGTGTGAGAGTGATTCACTGCCTTTATTAAAATTATACTGTAATTTTAAGGTGATTTTATGAGAACAAGTGTATAGAATAAAATAAATATTGCATTCAAAATATGACATTTTGGAGAGAGTAGATCCACAGAGGTCCACAGCACAAGCACTGCACTGAGCTCCCAGAGTCTCAAGGAAGAAAGGAATGAGGGATTGTATGAGCCAAGGGGGTCATGATGGGGGAACCACAGAGCCAGTGGACCTGAGCTGGCAAAATCTCATGGACTCTGGACCAAGAGTTAGGGAACCTGCATGGGACCGACTGAGGCCCGCTGCATGTGTGTGACAATTGTGTAGCTTGGTTTCTTGGTAAGGCTTCCAGCAGTGGGAGCAGGACCTCTCCCTGGTGCTGAGCTGGCTTTGGGTAACCTGTTCCCCATGACAGATTACCTGGATGCTTCTCAACATAACGGGAGGAGCTCGTTCCTGCTTCAACTTGATGTGCCAAGCTTTGTGCAAGACCATGGGAAACCTGCCCCTTTCTGAACTGAAATGGAGAAAGCAGATGGGAAGAGGGGTAGATGGGAAAGAAGAGGGGACAGGAGGATAGAAGGGAGGGGAAACTTGTTGGTGTATAAAATAAATGAAGAAAGGTTACTTAAATAAAAAAAATGACTTTGTAGTTTTGGCTTTTGACCACTTTTTATTCAGAGAAAGGGCCTCACTTTAAGCTGATCTTTGACTTGACAGAGAAGACACATGGGTTCCTGTCTTACTTGTTAAAGGAGCCAGAAGTCCTCTTGTGAGCATGCTCAGTGATGAGCATTTTCTGATATCTGCTACCTAGAAAACTATATTTAAAATGCTTTCTCTTTACTTTCTTGATGCAAAATCACTTTCTCCCTATGAGAGTGACTCTACAAAGCATGGTTCTTTGTTTTCCAGAGGGAAAAGAAGAACTGAATCTGAGCTGAGTTATGAGTCACGTTTTCCAGGACATGGATTCAAGTTGACCCAAATGACATGTTTCACAGTGGCAGGAGTTTACAGGAACTTTTTATTATCATACAACAAATGGAGAGGGTAGAGGAGAGATGGTTCAGTGGTTACAGGCGCTTGTTGCTCTTGCAGAGAAAACCTAATTCAGGTCCCAGTATCTACATCGGATGGCTCGCAACCACCTGATACTGCTTTCTCAGGGAACTGCAGATCACACATGTCTTTCCTGCACTTTTAATTCCTATGATTTTTTCCCACTCAATTGATAAATACATAATTCCAAGTTGGGGAGTTGGAGCAGTAAGCACAGGTATGGAGACAATGACTTTGCAGACACACTAAAATGTGTCAATCAAATGATATTAGATTGTTTTGGCCAAGTGCATACCTCATTCACTTACTCATTCATTTATTCAGGAAACCTTCCTGAGGACTTGGGTATTGCTTAGTGTAATAATAATGACTAAGTGTGGATCCTGGAACAGGTACTCATGAGCCTGCATCCATCGTCTTGTCCTCTATGAGTGTTTTCTCCACCAATGGGGTGTACACATCGGGGATGGGCATGCAGATTCATGCCTGTAGCTGAGACTGATCAGGAAGAAAAGATTAATTAAACGTCATTAATAAATTAAATTCAATTAAATCTTCAAATGTCACTGAGAAGAGGATTAAAATGCAAACCACAAACTGGGGGAAACATTTTTTAATAACATTTGAAAAGGGTATGTATTCAAAATATACAAAGGAAAACTGTTGAAAACAATTCAAAACAAAGAAAAAGGCTGGAGAGATGGCTCAACGGATGAAAGCACTTGCTGTGCAAGAGAAACACTGAAGTTCCTAACTCCAGCACCCACAGAAAAGCCAGATGTGGTGTCCCCTCTACCCCAGCATCAAGAGACAAAAACAGAAAATCCCCAGAGCAAACTCGCTAGTCAGGCAGGCTCCAGGTTCAGTCAGTGCCAGACGCTGTCATGACATGTAAAGCAGAGAGAGTTACTGAGGGAGACACTCTGCTGTTGGACTTGAGACTTAAAACATGCATGCATGCATGTGTATACCCACACACTTGAGCATACACACACGCATACATATACAAAAAAGCCACATTAGTTGCCCATGTTGTCCTAACATTTTGTTTATAAGTGAGATAAGACATGAACAGCCATCCTATTAAAGGATATGATAAGCACCAGAAAAGATACTCAAGGTTTTATGTTATTATGGAGTTGGCAATTAAAATAATAATGAGATCTTTGTTCATGCCTATAAGAATAACTAAAGACAAAATACTGACAGCAAGTATTGTACAAGAATATTAATAATAGCTTTCGTCATAATTGCCAAAACCAACTACCATGGCAGTCTTCGATGAGGGGATGAATCAGCAAATGACACCTCATAGGTGAAATATTATTCTGTGATCTATTTTTTAAAAAGGAAAAGGTAAACAGAAGCCTGCAATCAATATTGAGAAACAAAAGAAACCAATCTGAAAAGTCAGCATAGTATAGTCTCTCAACCATTGGAAAAGCAAATTAAAAAGTAAAAAGCTCTGTTACTCCCCTGGATAGAGATGGAGCAGAAGGAACCATAGACCAATGAAACTATTGTGTTTATATTAAAATAGTGGGTTCATAACAATATTTATTTTTAAAACCCATAGAATTCACAGGGAGAAGAGCGGTTACCCAAGCAAACTCAGATTGTGTGTTAACAATAATGAATCAAACTTAATTTGTCAGCCGTGGGGAATGGAGCCCACACATGCAAGGTGAGAGCAGAGTGAGGAAAACAGGGGGATCTCTGTAACTTCCCTTCAAACCTGAAACAGCTTTAAAAATAAATGCACTAATAAAACCATTTGTTTGATCTCGTATAATCCTTTATCAAATTATGGTGAAATAAATGAATGATATTTACTGGTTGGATTCATTTGTCAAAATTACCAAATTGAGTAGAGGATATTCCAGGGGGAATAGCATGCAAAATCCAATGCTAATTGAAAAATCAGCCCCTTTGCCTGTGTCGACTCATGTACTCACACGCGCGCGTGCGCGCGCGCGCGCACACACACACACACACACACACACACACACACACACACACACACGCTGCCCATATGGCCAAATGCAGCTCAATGGGCACAACCAGCAATAAGGATCCTATCCTCTGTTTAGGCAAATTTGCAATCTGAAAATTCACCATAAGTTTGTGTTTGCTAGCCAACTGATATCACTGTGTGGTTGAGTCTATATTCTTCCTATGCCATTTGTATTAGTCAGATGAAAGTACAGACCATGCTTTTTGTAAGTCATCTGCAGCTGCCCTTAAGTTGTAGCTATGCTATCCAAGTCAGGCAACTAATGAGAACAAATGGGATCAGCTCTAAGGAGAAGGAGCAATTGTGGACTGTGGGGCTGGGAGAACGCTATCGATTGACGTGATATTGGTGAGACAGCCCTACTCAGAAGTCATCAATGGTTAAATGTCAGCCTTGGGGCATATTGAGTAGTGGTCCTCAAGAGGTCAGCTCTGCACCTGGTGCTATTTAATGTTTTCACAAGTGACCCCAGTGATGGACTCTGGGTGTATTTCTCAAGCTGGCAAAGATGGTGATTTATAATCCATGTGGCATGGCCAAGAAAGAGAAAGATGTTAAATGTGCGTTGGAAAAGTATAAGGAATCACATTACTTGTGATAACTTATGCAACATAGGATGGGCCTGCTAGAAATCTCTGCCCAGGGCCCTGATTTTGTTTCTTGGACTGTTCTATCCCTAAGAAGGCCTGGGTAGGTGAGCCCATCTCCCTACATGAGTCCATCTGAGACATTCTTTTCTGGATGAGTTCCCAGTGAAGAATCTGGAATCGATTGAGACTCAAAGAGTCATGACATGATTTTGGCAACATCTTTCGCCATTAGCGGAGCGTCACAGGACCTGCAGGGGTCACAAGCAGAGGTCCTCACAGTGCGTCACCCCTATGGAGAGCAATAAGGAGGCTCCGACAGGATTGAAACCAAAGCTCCCCAGATGGCAACACTCTGTACTCTGGGTATGCACCCGATGGGGTTGGGAGGACTGCTTGGCTAAATGTCTGTGCTCCTGTGCTCACAGGAGCATTCTTGACAGCATCACAATGGAGGCCTGTTAATAAAAGAGTGGATTAAGAGTATGCCTTACATTAAGGGTATCTTTCCTCTTCTCCAGGTGTTTAGACATAGAGAGAGACAAACAGGACAGAGAGAGAAAAAATATTGAATAACTTCATTTACGTGAATAATATTTTTTTAAAGATTTATTTATTTATTACATATACAGTGTTCTGCTTGCATGTATACTTGCAGGCCAGAAGAGGCCACCAGATATCATTACAGATGGTTGTGAGCCACCATGTGGTTGCTGGGAATTGAACTCAGGATCTCTGGAAGAGCAGTCAGTGCTCTTAACCTCTGAGCCATCTCTCTAGCCCCCATGATTAATATTTTTAAAAGAGCTCAACGAAAAGGAATGCAATGGTCGTTACCTTGGGACTGAAAGGTAGGGGTTGAAAATACAAAATAGAGAGGTATAGAACATATTAGTCTTGTGCTGTTGGACAATATGAAGACTAAAGTTAATAAAATTGGATTATGGATATTTTTGTTAAATAAATAGATTTTTTTCACTGTCCCTGTCACACACAGGAATAAATATGAAACAATAGGTATGTTAGTACTTTTATACTATAGTTAAATTCTTCACTATTTCCATGTAACCTATAACATTGTGGTGTAACCCTTATAAATACAAAATCTAGCCACACTTTTAAGGAGAGAAGCAGCTGGGATAAAGAATGTTTGCAATGTCCAGAAATTGCCTTTGATGACAGCAAATGGAAATTTTGTGAATTATGCTCAATTGATTAGTCTATCATTGGGTAATTCCTCTTACTTAGAAAGGCAAATTATCTGATTATGCTTATTTTTATTATAATACATTTATTAATGGCATAATAACAAGTGCTATAAGAATTCCAAAAGCAAAATAGTAAATATAATAACTATCCTCATGAACCAGGGAGGACCAAAGAAAGCCGTGCTGTGGAGAAAGCCCTTGGAGGAGAAAAGACGCAGACTTCTTCTGCCAACAATACTGCTACACACTGTGCTCTGAAGACAGGCATTTCAGCCCTGAACTGCAGACAGCCGCTGACGGGCTACTCTGCTCGGGGGGATGTTCAGAGAATTGAGGTTCTCTCTCGGCATCCCTGGCCTCTATCCTCACCACATGTGATAGTAACTCTCAACTGTGCCAACCAGAAACATGTCCACACTGCAAAGAAATGTCCCTGTGGAGAGGGAGAGTAGAGAGAGGAGAATAGTGGGGGAAATCACCCCTACGACAGTCACCAATTTGAAGGAGAAGCATTAGACGTTAGGGGCCTCATTCATATTCATGTATGTGGGGTGGGTATGAGCAAAACATATTCGTGTATGTGGGGTAGGTATGGACAAAATGTACTTATGTATGAAGTACTCAAATAAATTTTTAAAGCCAAACTGGATGATGGAAAGCATAGCAATCCTGTTGAAGTCAGAAAGCAACAAACGGATAGGAGATTAGACCTAGGTCCCAGGCTTCCGGATCCCAGTCCACGACAGAACTTAATTCTGCTGTTTTGAGTCCTGGGGCAGGGATGGGAATACAGGCATGTAACTGCCTCTGGATTTACCATGCAGGCTGCTGTGGAAGCCATCAGGAGTGAGCAGATAGATAGAATTTGTAGTTCTCAAGACAGAATTCTTACTGTTCCAGAATAAGGACAGGATCAGAGAGGGGAAAAAACAATGAAAACATATATAGGTCAGTGATTCCCCAAAATTGGAAGTGATTTTTAATCCATTGCCCTGACTTTGGGAAATTAAAACTCCCACACTTGATGTTTCCAGGAGAAACAGGCAATAAAGCAGATGTTTGCTATCCATACAGTGAAGAGTTTCCAGAAACTCTTTTTTATTTTTCCACATCCAAAAAGATCTATGCGTGTTGACAGAGGTTTCTGTCCTGCCCAGTCCTGCAACCATTCAGTTCCAAAGAAGCACACAGAGGCTTACATTAATTATAAACTGGCTGGCCTATTAGCTCAGGCTTTCTTATTAACTCTTACATCCTACATGAACCCATAATTCTTGTCTGTGTTAGCCACGTGGCTTGGTGCCTTTTATCAGTGAGACATTGTCATTTCGCTTCCTCTGTGTCTGGGTAACAACTGAAGAGGGAGCCTTTCCTCTTCCCAGAATTCTCCTATTCTGATCACCCTGCTTATACCTCCTGCCTGACTACTGGTCAATCAACATTTTATTAACCAATACAAGTGACAAATCTTTGCAGGGTACAAGATCAATGTCACACAGCATATGTGAACCTCAAAATTGCAGCAATAAATATAAATAAATATAAAAATTGGTAAGTAGATTTTTATCAAATTTTAAAATTTGGGGTCTTCAAAGTAAAAATGTTTTTGTCTTTTTTTATTCTATCCTCCCCCTCTGTTCTTCTAAGAAAACAGAAAGAGAACTGGTCATGGTGGCACATACTTATAATCCTAGTCCTTGGGAAACTAAGGTAAAAGGTTGTGAGTTGAAAGGTAGCCTTAGGTATATAACCACTAAGACTCTGTCTCTGGGGAGAAAAAAAGTAAACCCCTGAGATGAATAAAACATTTAAAGACTTGCAAATCACAAATTTATTAAGGGGACCTCTTCTTACATTTACATTCATTCATATAAAGCTCTTATAAGTCAATAATATATAGATAAATAAGCTGATTAAAAATAACCCTCCCAAAAGAGAGTGAACATATATTTGTAGACCATATTAACTATTTGGAAAATGTAAATCAAAACCACAGTGAGATACCATCACACAGAAGTAACCATGATCAAAAAGAGAGATGGGTGCAAGTGTTACGAAGTGTGCAGACACCTCGAGGCCTCATGTGCTTCTGAAAAGAATGGCAAGTGCTGCAACAATTTGTAGAATATTTGGGAAATTTTTTAGGATGTTAAACATAAGTTCATCATATCTCTTAACAATTGAATTCTTGAGAATCTAAACAAAACTTGTCTATGCAAACACACACACACACACACACACAGAGAGAGAGAGAGAAAGAGAAAGAGATGGAGAGAAAGAGAGGGGGGATGGAAAGAGAGAGAAGTATTATTCATAATGGTCAAAAGGAAGATAATTCAAAAGTCCCTAAGATGGAAAACAGCTACAGAAAACGTGGACTGTCCATATAATGCAATAGTTTCAGGGGAAAGATAGCAGAGGAAAGGTCAGGTACAGTGGATGCATCTGTCACTCCAGTGGAGAGGATGGCATGTGAAAACAGGAGGAACAGTAACGTTCATTGGTCAGTCAGCGTAGCTAAACTGATGAGCTTCAGGTTCAGTGAGTTATGATTAAATTGTCAAAGATTATAAAATAGACATGATAAAAGGGGGAGTCTCTCCAAATATTTCTTGCAATTAGCAAGAGGCAATGAGGCCTAAGTAATGTGAAAGGGTATATTTTAAAGATAATGATAATGAAAAACACTGGCCCTTCACAAGTTGAATCTAAATCCAAACAGTAACGTGTTACTATTTAGCAGAATGAAGTCGATAAACTTCTGGATTTAAGGCCATCTGTTTGATAACTTGACCCCTAACTGGTCACACTCTTTGGGGAGGTTTTGGAGCCTTTAGAGAGGGAACTTGGCTGAATGAAGGACATGGGTTGTTGAGTGTTAGGCCTTGAGATTTGTAAATGAGCCTAGTTCCTGTTTATCCTCAGCTTTCTGACATGTCAGATGTGAGTGTCGGTCTCAGGATCAGAAGGCCACAGTCAAGAGCCACTCTACTGCCATGCTAGACTTCCCACCTTTAAAGGATGAGAGAACACAAGCCTTTTCTTCTTGTCACGAACTGTTTCTTTCTTAGGTTACAACAATCATAAAAGTAATAGATTTCATTAAGAATGCTTAGCTACAAAGGTGCAAGAAAAGCTTATGCTCCCATAAATGAAATAAAATTCAAGAACTTTTTTTTGTGTGTGTGTTAGCAGTAAAACAATTCTTTAAGGGTAAATATTTGTTTACGTATTGAGACAGGGCCTCTTGTAGCCTAGACTGACCCAGAACTTCTGTTCATACTGCATCTGTCTCCCAAACTATCATGCTTTGGTTCTGTAGCATTGGGACAATAATGCAGGTAGGACTCATGCATCCCAAACTATCATGTTTTGGTTCTGTAGCATTGGGACAATAACGCAGGTAGGACTCATGCACCCCAGATGAGCACTCCACCAAGTGAACCGTATCTATAGCTCTGTCAATCAAATTAATAACTGAACTCTATTGAGCATGTCATAATCTCTACAAGAATAGGCTCTCAGTGGTAAGGGAGTGTAGAATGTCTGTTTTCAGAGGCACAGATTCATTGCGACATGAGTGACATAAAATGTAACTGCGTTGTCAGGTTGTGGTGGATACAAATAGAAACCCAAGCAAGCACATGGTCACTTAGATCCTTGTAGATGCTGAAGAGCCACAAAGGTTCCTTGTAAAGCAGAAAACCCTGAGTCGAGGGGAGTTAGGATAGTCTTGAGGGCCAAGTAGAATATCCTTGGAGGGGTACAGAAAAGGAGCAAAAGCCATAGGCTCCTTAGGGAAGGATGAGGAAGTGTCACATATCTGGAGAATCATCCCTGTGTCTGGCGAGAGAAGAGGTAAGTTTGTAACCCAACTTAGAAGGAGAGATAAAGAAAGTGGGATGCTAAGCTCAGGAAAGAGTTCAGACTGAGGATTTTTAAGCTGGCTATTCACAGGCAGTTTTGCCCCCACAGAGCACTATTTTGGTGGGAAGAAGGAAGATGAATTAGAAGGAAGAAAGACTAGAGAAGGGGATGTAATTAGGACGCTTTAGAGCATTCCAGTCTAGACATGACAGAGGCCTCGTGTGCGGCAGCGAGAACAGAGAGGAGACAGATCAGAGATATATTTAGGAAGCTGATTGGGGAGGACATGGCTGATTAATGGGAAGGAGAGAGGAAGAGACAATGAGGAGCCCAGGGTTGGGGCTCAGGCAATTGGGGAATGTCATCCACATTACAGGAGAAATGGAAGGAGGGGTAGTTAATGGGAAGATGATGAATTCTCCTTCAGATACCCTAGGTCTGAAGATCATATGAGACATCCAAGTGGCACGTTCCAATTGGCATTTGGATTAATGTGTCTGGAGACGAAAGAGAGTTGGGGCAGAAGTTAGACACTCAAAAGCCTACTTCACGAGTGTTAATGTCATCAGAATAGCTGAGAGTCCCAAAGACAATGTGTACAGTCTGAAGAGATTTAAAACTAGGAAAGAAGTTCATGAGGCATCAAGTTTCAGAGAGCATCGAACCCAGTAGAAGAGACAGCCACTCAAACAAAATGTCCCTGGCATTTGCATCTGCTGTGGCGTTTTACCCGTATTGACTCCTGCAAACATTTTCTTGCTCCCTTCTCTACCTTTGTCAAGGTTTCACCAAGTGCATCCATAAAAAATTCTCTTCCTAAGAGTTTGACTTCTATGAGAATAGATTATGGACACCTTGACGCTTTCTTAAGAAACATAACTTACAACTTTTCTGGAATAAGAAAGAAAAAGGGTGAACTCATCAACTGGAACCACAAAAATTAAAGGTGTGTGTACATGATTTCCTCCCTTTATTTTTTTAACCACCAGGCATCTCACCGTAACTAAGTTAACTGATTTAAAAGCATTCATTGACTCTACTTTTTGCAAGTAACAGCCTGATAACAGCTCTATGTGTAATTGATTGATTAGGTTTAGAATGCTAAAGTCAGACAGATTGGGTGGGACAAAAAGACTCCCATGTAGGCCCAGGGTATTTCACCCCGAGGGGTCTAAGGAGAAAAAAGGGCTTACCTTGCAATGCTGGGCATATGTGCACTATTATGGTGAGAAAATGTGTGGACAGAGAGAGAAAGAGGAAGAGGGAGAGATACACACACAGAGAGAGAATGGTTCATGTCCTGTGGACAGAGGCATATCTGAAGAGGAGAAAGTGATGAGGAGCAGGCTGAAATGGGTGACTTCATTGCCTTCATTGCCACCCAGGGCCATGGTGATGTCTGGGACTGAGCTGCTGCCAAGGCATGTCTGGGTTCATGGCCCTGATGCAGCCACAGTCTGTGTTAATGTCCGTGACTCTTGATACCATGGAAGGCCGAGAGGATAGGGCTGTACAGAGTTGGCCCCGGCCCCTCACTGGCTGCAACACTAGGAAGAACTGGTTCTGCCCCTCACCAACTGAAGCACTCAGGAGAGGGGGGTCTTACATGTCACCTGGCCGCCACAATAGAGCAAAGCCTGTTTGCAAGGACATTGCTGAGCTGGCCCCAAGGGCACGAGAATAGGAGAGCAGATCACTATCTTCCCGTCTGCCATGTAGCATGGGTCAGTAAAAGCCCTGGTGCCTCACCCCTGGACACCTGCAGCAGGAGGAGGACCCACCACAATGCCTCATGAGCTGTAGCACTTTGTCGGGACAATAGACTCTGTATCTCAACTTAGCAGAACAGCAGAGTTGACCCTGTAGACAGGGTGTGTGTGTGTGTGTGAGACGACCCTGAGGGAGTAAGAAGGGCATCACTAGCATCACTAGTACCACCTCCATATATATAAAAATAAAATCTAAATGGAGTCACCAAGTAATGGGAGAGACAATGCCCCAACTGGCTAAGCCTCCAGTGCCAGGAATGGGTTGCCATAATTGATTTGTTGGCCAAAAGGGCCATGGAAACTCCCAAATGGTCCAGGCTGCTGCCAAAGCTATAGGTTGGTCTCCACATATATGTGACAGCTAAGTAACTTGCTTTACCTGTGAGACTCCTAATGGTAGGAGAATGGGCTATCGCTAACTTTTTGGCTGGCTTTGGGGAACCCATTCCTCACACGAGGTTGCCTCCCCCAACCTTAATGCAAGAGAAATCTAGTATACGATGAGTCTAGTATACAAGGAGTTCAGTACAAAGCCTACTCTTCCTACAGCTTGCTATGTCATGTTTTATTGATATCCATGGGAGGCTTGCACCTTTGAGAAGAAACAAAGAGCAGTTGGGGGTGGGAGCCAAGTAGAGGTGGGGGGAGGGATTAGGAGGAGAGAAGGGATGGGAAACTTTGTTCAGGATGCAAAGTAAGTAAATAAATTTAATTAAAAAAAAACAAGAGAATTCTAGCCCAGAGGAGAAATAATCACAAATACTTGCTGTGATTATAGTCCCGCCATTTCTTCTATTATTAGATAAGCACGCATGATTTTCTTAAGCTTTCTTATGTATCCGCTTTCCTTCTGAAGAGGGGGTACTATGACATCTCCCAAGGTGAGTGAAAATGAGAAAAATTAAGCACAATATCTTGCATATGGTAAAAATAATGACATAATAGATAGTTTACTAGTCTCCAGCGGGTCAGGAAATGGAAAGGCCAGAAAGAAAGGTGGTAATCAGAGAGGAGAGTGACCAAGGATCCAGAATGTATTCGTGTTCCTCCGTCTTTACACTGACTTCTTTCATCACTATCATTTACTGTTTGGAATCTAGTTTTGGAATCTTCCACTCAGTCTGATTTAATATCTCAAGAGAACCCAGTGGAATCTTCCCAGCCTCTTGTCGGCTGGCTGTCCAAACACAGATTCCGACATATTTCAGAGAACACTGTGATGGAGACCCCTGGGTCCTGATGGAGACCCAATGGGTCCTGATGGAGACCCAATGGGTCCTGATGGAGACCCAATGAGTCCTGATGGAGACCCAATGGGTGAGCTTACTCCGCTGCAGCAACATACCAGAACAAGTGGGTGATGACTGAGAAATAAGGAAACCGTAGTGTTCCCCAGCTAGTGGAGGGATGCTTATGAGACCAGCCTCAAAACTGGATCTTTTGGGGTCCAAGGAAGATGTTTTTCATATCTGTATCTTGCACTGCAGCTCACATTTACTTAATAGTCTCTCAGCAAAATCTCCTGGGGGAATTCAGAAACTTGCCTGGCATCCTGTGATGAAGGAGGATGAGTTGGACTTTCTGGATAGACTAAAATCTAACCAAGAGCGACTTTTTATAACAAAACAGCTCAAACTCATGAATCTTCAAAATTGGCTGAGTGAGTAACTTAGGCGGTTCACACCAAAGCCCCGTCAACAGAACCACTCTGGGAGCAGCACCACGAACCAACAAAGCCTGACTCACTGGTGAGAAGGCTGATGGGGATTCCTAACCATCTCCCCAGAGCAGGAACCGGTACCTGTGAGAACCACTGCACTCTGCCCACTGCTCAAGCGGTCACACAGTGGTCCACACAGTTTGGGGACGTCAAACTTCCTCCCCTCTGCCTCAAGAAGTCAGTCTATTACATTTCAAATGCCCATCCTCCATAATAAACTATTTTAAAAGCACTAAGTTCTACCATATCATACTTGAAATATTGCCTGGGCTTTTAAGTCCTAACTTAGCACTCAGGACTTTATAGTTTAGAGATTTGCTCTCTGAATACTCCTTTTACCAGTTCCTTTCCTCATTTACTAGTTTTATTCTCAAATTGTCTCTTGGTGTTCTGTGTTTCTGGTGCAAATATGTGCTAGGTAGTGAAGAAATTATGCTTTCAATTATCCGACTCTCGTCCTTATCTTAAACTCACGTGGGACACAAGACATTTCCCCCTGTGCAGATGAGAACAAGGGACAAGTAGAAGAAAATTATTTGTTAAAAGAAAATCAAAAAACCATGTGATTAACCAAGTCCACGCTAAGTTCTCTCTCTTCTAAAATTACAGGTGTGTTCCTGACTACCCATCTTAACTGAAAATTTCAAAATAGAAGGAAAAAATACCAATCCTTCCTTGGTAACCACAGCTCATAAATTCAGGTGTATGTAGGGAAAACAAGGAACAAAAGTAGCTTGTTGCTGTTGTTTTGTGTGTGATGGTTCTGTTTCCAAGTGGGAACAGAAAGCTCGTAGAACACAATGAAATGAATATTTGAAAACTCAATGTCTTCTGCACTGAGCCATCACTGCTTAAAAGCAGGTCCTCCTACCGGGGTTTGTCTTCAGCTCCTCCAGCAGTGACAGCTCTTGTTTTAATGAAGAGAATCTGTGGTTTCTGCACACCCCTTTTCCCTAACAGCTCCGTGCTGCTCCTAGTTTGTGAGGTGCTGTTTTCCCCCTTACTGTGGCAGAGACAGAACTGGCTCTCAGAGAATTCGGAGAGCCACAGCACTAAGTGTGTGGGCTGAGACAACACAGCCAGGTCCTCTGTGATACAGTGCCCAGGGCTTTCTGGAACACACAAGAGCCAGGGACCTGCAGCCAAGCATTTGTGTGTGGGTGTTAAATCAGAGTTTTGAAAGAATATAGCCTATTGTGTGACATCTATAGAAAACCAAATGCTTCTACTATATGACCCTTCTCCCAGGTTTTATTACTATACTGTTCTTTTTAGAAAGAAAATTCTCTCATAGTTTATGAGCCTTGTGACAATCTGTAATATGTTTACAACCTTCAGTTCCTACTCGTTCACAGAATAAATGTCCTATATCTGATGACCCTTTAAAGTCAAACTATCCTAGAAGTTTCTCAACTGCTACCATCCGTGACTTAAAACCCCAAGGCCTGGTCAATTCTAGCTGCATGGTAGGAAGCTGTGTGTTCATGACAATTTTTTTTTTTTACAAAGGACACAGATTTAGCCTTTGAAACATGCAGATAAAAAAACAGATGGATTTTTATCTATTCATTCAAAGTTGGGGGGGTACCAAGTGATTTGTGTGTTTTGTGTATCTCTATTGGAGGACAATAAACTGATTGAAGGGCTTTTTTTTTTCTTTTTTCTTTTCTTTCTTTTTTTTTTTTTTTTTGAGAAAAGCAGAGGACTAAATCAGCAATCATCTCTGGATGCCAGCTGACCTCGGATGGAGACTTGGAGCTGGATTTAAAAGGCTTTGTTTACAGACAATTAAAAACCACATAAATTTAAATTGTCAAAGAAGAAATGGTTTCCAAAAGCTCCTGACGGCCAGCACAGCCCCTCCTCAGCCCTGTGCAGGGAAGGCCCAGAGGCAAACACAAAGCCACCAACCCACAGGCTGTGGAGTTGGCTGGGAAGCAAATCCTGCTGCTTCTGCTGCAAGCTTGTGCTGGTGTGATTGCAAACCAAAATCTTCCATGGCTTCAGACACGTTCTTTGAGCGCAAATGCAATGGTGAAAGAAAGGGGATACCACCAAGGGGGAGGTGGCAGCACGACAGTGCATCCCCGACAGGCCGAATTGCTGCAACCGGGGCTTCCAGCAATCCGTGCCTTTGAACCTTTGTGTGGCCTCCAGTTTTCCCACCCAAGGATCTAGATTTAAAGATGAGAAAGAGAGACAAAGCTCAGATGACTGTAAGGTCTTAAGTCTGAAGTACCCTGTTTTCTTATCTTGCTGTTTCACTTCTCAACCATCAAGCAAACGGACACAAGCATCCATAGCAAGCATCTCCACAGGCCAAATCCAACCCCAGAAAGCACCCTTGCACGTACGTTTGCAACACTATTTGATGCTGATGTTGATGAATAAGTAATGATGTGTAGGTGCCGGTACCATTTATACACGTCCCTGATTGGTCCTGACGCAGGTGCTCCGCGGAGGATGAGGTTTACAAGCTGAAAACGGTCAGGAGAAATCCATGGTTTCAGGCTGTCCCTCACAGATGCGGGGTTTTGCACCTGTGTTTGAAGTTGCTTTCATTTCGTTTCTCTGCAGAAAAGCCAGGCGTGATGTTCAAACTGGGAGCACCTGTGTTCAGGGCCAACTTGGACAATTTTGTGGCCTGGATCTCCTAGATTCATTGCCTCAACTTAACAAGAAAACTTTTTTTTTCTTGGAGATTTGAAATTGAGGTCTAAAAACTGAGTTATAAATATGTATGGGAATCTCACTCCAGAACCAAAGCCATGTAAAGTGTTGTACGGCTTTTTTTCTGAGATCCAAGCGCTTGGGTAATACACAACAAATGCTACTGGATATTGGGAGGCTGAAACCTGCTCATCGATTGAAACCCTTATTTAAGTCACAAGGCAATTTTCCAGTTAGAGATGCGACATTTGGGCCCCAGAATCAACTCTAATTTAATATGGTCTTATTCTATTTTTAAGCTAACGGCAGAAATTGAGCACCAACTACAGCTAGATTAAAATTGGGAAGGTTTTTTTTTTCCTCTAATAAACTGACATTATTGATAGGTTTTTCACTCTTTATTTAATTGGGTTAAGAACATTAAAAATTCTCCAGTTTAAAATAATAAGTCTTTTGCAACCGTAACTAATCTTTCATTCCCTGAGGTTTGGCCAGTGACAACTGGAGGCAAATCAAGAAGAATTTATCACTTGGAATCACGGCCACAAGTCTCATTAAAAGAATTGCAGGGAGCACAATTAAATGGCGTGTTCAGATTCTTTGGACTTGGCATTAGTAAAGCTCGAGCTAAGACTATGCATTATGCAAATCTATTGGTGGCTTTAATTCTTAGTCAAATTTGTAATATATGCTATCTTTCAAAATGCAATATTTTAATTTTTATTGAACAAAAAATGTGGAGGAAAATGGTATGTTTATCTCTCTTCGAAGAAATAAGATATAACTGCCTCCCCAAAATTCTACGGGTAAATTATACTGGCAAAAGCATTCTAAAAAACAGGCTCATTATTTAGTCTTCATATCCAAGAGCAGAGGGTGTCAATCAAGTAATATTGTGCTAAATAAATATTGCGTGGTTGGCCTCATAAAGAAGCACACACAGATAAAAATATTATGCAATTAACCATTTTTTTGAGAAATAATAACTGAAAAATTTCCAGATGAGACTTGCTCTTATTTTTTATCAATTAGATAACTCTTTGATTTGAATTCTCCACCCTCTGGCACCAGGGAGGCTCCTTTTCTTTTCTTTAAACAAAGGATTATTCGTCCTCAAAAGGGGTTTGTCTAGTTCTTTTATTGTTTTATGTCACACAGGGGAAAAATGTGTTTGAGGCATCACTACTGAATTTAACAGGGACGAGTTTACTGCTATATAATCATTAGTCAATGCAGAAGCTGAAACCTTAAACAAAAGAAAACAAACTACAAACAGGCAAGCGTCCCCTGAAGGCACATCAGAACACCAGAGAGGGGCGGCGTCGATTTCAAACAAGGTTGCCCGAGCATGTGCTAAATATTGCTGCTCTTGACTTTCAACTGCACACCAAGGAATACAGCGTCACCTTCTATTCCACAACAATACTGGGGAGCAGGGGGCGGGGGGAGATGAGTTTAACAAATGCACTTTCCTCTGACTCCGTGACAACTTTCTGAAAATTACATTACAAACCTAATAAAACTCTCGTTATAAAGAATCTTGTCACAAAGCTATTAGAAGGGGATGCTGAAAATAAAAGACCCCCCCATCTTGAGCAGTGCTTGGTTACCTCAAAACTGCTACCACAATAGGCACTGTGTCACACATGGAGAAACTGTGTTTGAGGCATCACCTCTGTGAGGCAACCGTTTCCTGTCAGAAATCTTGGGAAAACATTTTTACAAGAAGACACCTCATACACACTGATTATTCCTGTTTAGGTTCCTAATGATGAGGTAGGTAATTTAAAATGCCCATTGTTAGGTCCTAAACCAGGATAGTCATGAAAACATTCCTGTGTGGAACTGAACACAAAAATTATGAATACGAATGACAAAGAGTACAAAGAAGGTATCGGTGTCGTTTCTCGAGAAAGCAGAAATACTTATGGAATAGATTTCCCAGTCAGCACCCCCTACCCTGGGGGTAAATGGTTTGTTTTACAATAAAAACAATCTTCCGTCAATAAAAAGTTCAGTTTAAAATATGACATTAAATCCTGGGCTTTGACTTCCGTGTTTTGTGTATGTGCGTTTTCTTCTCCATCACTCTAGGCCAGTTTGGTGTGTTCCTGTTTTCAGAGTTGCTGGTTAGAATGGAGATGATTTCTACCTCATGAGATGGAAAGTCAGGTATAATGGCTGCTGGTCACCTATGGATAAGTCCTGTCAGGACAGCACATGCTACACACAGTGTGTGCTAGTGCACGGAACCGAGGCGTGTTCTGCCCCCTCCCTCTGCTCCTCTTCCGCACTTAATTCTTACCATCCTCTAAAATATATTTCAAGTAACAATAGGTCAATCAGAGATTACATAACTCACATAAGACTATAAATTTGTAAATTGCGTCAATTTTCTTAGGTCCAGGTATAATATGACAAGAGCTCAATTTAATGCTGTTGACTACTCTCCCAAACAAGCAATCTAAAATTCTTGAAAAGATAAAGTGATATTTATCTTTAATCAGACAATTTCACTGATCACAAGAGGAACTCTTGGGTTTGAACTTCATACTAATGTATCTTGCCTCAACTGATATTTTCTTCGTATTTAACATACGTGAGTCACGTATGTCCTGAAATGACACAACAAACAGCATCTTTCCATTTGTGCTGTATTTGCTCACATTTGGTGGGAAAATTATACGAACTTGTAGGACTGTGATTGGACAAGATAAATCAAAATGCGGATATTTTGCTAACTTATAATTGTAATCAGTACCTTTACCCAAACCTATATTTAGTTCATAATGTTCACAAAACCACTGCTTATTTCAGATTTTATCAAATCCTATATGGTTCCCATTATAACCAGCAGGAGGAAGAACTCTAATTGCCATCTTCCTCCCTCTTACACACACACACACACACACACACACACACACACACACACACTCCTAGCTTTGACTGGCACAATGTGAGTTCACCCAGCAAATAAATGAGTCAATGGTTTAATGGATGCTTTGCCTAAGAAAGGATAGCTAGCAAGAACCACAGAAAAGATCATTGAAATTCAGGAAGCCACGAAAAGGAAAATAAAGAAGTCTATACCGTGTATTTCTTTGAGCCGATCAATTATTATTAGAAGTTTTGGTGTTTTGTTATGAAATTGCCTAGTTAAACTCCTGTTTAATTTAATGTCAGCTAAGATAACAACTTTGTGAGAGTAATGAAAATGAAAGCGGCCGGGCGATGGTGGCACACGCCTTTAATCCCAGCACTCGGGAGGCAGAGGCAGGCGGATCTCTGTGAGTTCGAGACCAGCCTGGTCTACAGAGCTAGTTCCAGGACAGGCTCCAAAGCCACAGAGAAACCCTGTCTCAAAAAACAAAAAAAAAAAAAAAAAAAAAAAAAAAAAGAAAAGAAAATGAAAGCGAAAGCAACAATCAGAAACACTGTCACTCTTCTTGCTCTCCTTGGGTATCAGGATACTGACAATGTGTGTAAGCACAAGAGACAGCAAACTGGTCAAGTGTCTGCAGCTCACCTGCCCTAGACAAACATTTCAGATAACCTGGATCATATTCCCCTTCGACCGAGAGCCAGGGCTTTTGCTTTAGAGACTTGGCTCACATCGCTTCATTTTATCTGTGCATGCATAATTCCATCACGGTGATGGAATGTTTCACGTTCTTACAGAAGGCCTGAAACACGGACTATTTGTTTCTGTCTAGTGAGAAGTTACTTGTCATCACTAAATAGAATTCACAGCCTCCCAGACGAGACCAGATACTAACTTTTCGGTCAAAAGTAGTTTTTCTTGTATATGCCAAATGTCTCCATTTTCAGTGTGTCCTTAAAAGACCATGAAAGCATTATTACAATGCTTGAAAAGCAGGGTCTTTTTTATATAAGTTAATGATGTGGGATGGAAGATATTTCATCTTTTATACAGTTATTTGACAGTGATGAATTTAATTCATTCTATCACATTGAATGATACATTTATATTCAGTATGTAGTTTAAAATTTCATAAATGATTAAAGTCCCTGTCGTTTTAATTATAATATGCAGAGAGCAGCCAGAACTTATTTGCAAAGAATAATGTACAAGTCAATAAATTTGGTGAGCACTACTGACAACATATAAATAATGACTTTAGAAGTCTAACTACCTGTAGTTGAAAACTAAATAACAAAGCTTGGTGTTTAGTTTTTATGAACTAGCTGATGTAGCTTTCAATAGAAACTCTTTAGGACTATAATTTTCTTTATTAAATTGAAAATGCAATGCAATAACATAGAACTACCAATTTCAACCTACACTGCAGTGCTCAATAAATCAGTCCTACTCAAAGGCCTTGATCGCTGAGAGAGTGTTGGGCACCCTGGACTTCGCTAGCATCCTTTCAACTGGGCACTGACAGTGAAAAAAATCAGGCCTTCCAGAAGATTATTCCAACACTCCTTCCCAGAGCACACACTTCCACGTAGAGCTGTAGTTATGGCTACACAAAAAAGAATCCACCCCAATCTCTTTATATTTTATTGAGGAAGAACTCACTGAGCAACAACTGTGTGCCCATCACTACTAGGCTACCTTCAGTTGCAGTAGTGAAAACAGAATTTCCCAGAGCCAGATTATACAAACATATGGAGAAGAGCGAAAGAGAGGAAGACAGCAGGGGTCAGGTGGTCAGAGTGTACTATGTACAAAGCCTGGCCCATGTCTCTTAGAATTTCCATACCGTTTGTTTTTGCTTATTTCTCCCTATCTCAGAATTCTACTTTCAGAGGAGAAATTGAAATATGCTGACAATATACTGACAATGCAGATGTGCTTTTCCTCTTTTCTTGTTTATGTCCAGGAATAGATCTGAACTATTTGCCTCATGATTAGTTACTCCAATGGACCAAGCTACTTCTCTCCAGAGTATCCAATACTATTCCTTCACAAATGGTCCACTGGAGAATAGCCACTCCCACTGCCCCCACACTCTTACGAGACAATATCAGGGCATGTACTTGTCCAATAGATCTAACTGTCCCGCCCTCCTGCTAAGAATATGAGATTAGTGTCATCTTATGAAACGACGAGAAGGGAGGTCAAATTTGTGCCTGACATCAATCATATGAGGGCAAGCCTAGTCATCATTCAGTGTCTTTGCTGTGTCTCCTAAGATCGGCGGACAGAAAAGAAGCTCAAAGAGTGATACCACATCCCTTCAGATAATCCCCAGCATCTGTGGCCGAAGTCTGGGGTTCCATACCATGCAACATCTTCTAAAGTCATTGCAATTCAATTTTGGAGAAGACCTCATTTTTCCGGAGAAAGGCAAATACATCCAAAATTTTGGTTGCACTAGAACCATCGATGCCCGCCTGCAGGCACAGTATGGATGAAGCTACATAAAGCAAGAGACATATAGGTGAGAAAAGTTGTCCCTGAGATGTCTTATGTTGTTCCACCTCGCGTTTTTTCATCAATTCTCAGAGTCAACAGTTCCCTACCCCAGCTTTTCCTGACCCAAGTCGACCCCTGAAAGCAGGAGTCACATGCCTGCCTTAGAAGTGAAACACAAAATGGCTCTTAACCTGTTTCCCAAACAGACGAGCGAAGGGCCACCCTTGAGCCAGGCACTGATAGAAAGCATGGCAGGCTCCTCGCTACGCTGCTGCTGCTGCAGGGTGGCAGCCTAATGAACTGCCACCCCGAATCTCCCCGGGTTAATAAGCCACCTGTCTTGAAAGAAGCAGTCATATTGGTCTTTGAAGCCTATCCCAATACTTAAACTCTTGATGAAGTTCAGACCGTGCCAAAGGAACTTACTAACAAAGCCACTGAGTCAATTTAACCTAGGGAAACTGGACCCAGTAGACTCGGCTATCAGAGTTTTGTGTTGAGATAATTACCGCACTAAAGAGAGCATATGGGCTGTCGGGGCTGGCACATGGCCTGCACCAGCTGTTACCTGGGCGCTTTGGAAAACCTACTGAACAGCATTTTGGACACAGCACAGCTCTGTGTAAGTTTTCCAAGGCTTCGACTGGGAATTCTTCATAATAAATTTATTTTCGGTATAGGGGAGGATTGCACCCAGTAATGTAACTGGAGCAAGCACGCTAAATTTTTCTGGCAGATAGAGCGCATCACTAGTTAAAAGGAAAAAAAAAAAAAAACAATCTGGGGTGTAAACATGTACAGGGCCTACAGAGCCAGGAATAACAGAAACATTAGCTGCAATAGTTCTCCCTGTCTTAAAATGTTTAAAAGGCAGATTTAACTCATGGATAATTCCCTTTAAAACAGGCAATAACATAAGAACAGGCATGTATGATGTCTAGTCTAGTGCCTGGCACATAGTAAGTGTTAGCTGCTACTTTTATTGTTGTTCTATGGCCAATCCTACCTACTAGGCTTATTCAGAGTTCCCAACCTGCCCCAGAGTAGACTTTCCTGAGCCTTGTACTGGGTATCCACCCCACAGCCTCATGCATGATAGATAGGTGCCTCGCTTAGCTACAGTCTTTCCAATTCTTGTCTCATCGCAGCTAGGCTTGATTTCTAGCAAGAAAGGAGTCTTCTCAAGACTGAGCACCAGAGTGGACACCAATGAGTGTCTCACAGCGACAATACCTTGCACTGATATGTAGCCCATTTCCTCCTAAATTACCCGACTCCCCAAAGCTGACGGCTCTACTCTTTGTGGCTTATGTTATTAAAATTCATCCACTTTGAAAGTATCATAAAGCTGAGTACCACAGCTAATGAGACATCTGAAAGTAACCTCAGGGATACAAGGTGAAGAGTGGGTTTGTTGGTCACATTCATGTAAAACAACTAACTTCAACAAACATAGCCCAAAATCGTCTCTAGTCATTAACCTTTGATTCTGTTAATAATTTCATCCTCCTAGTAACTTAAAGTTCCTTATGGAAAAGGGATTTCTCTCACTTTAAGAATCTAGAGGAGAATCACTGAGGACAGCAGTGGCCACAATTGACTGGAAGACCATTTTTAAAAAGTGACTCAATGATTATCTAACTCGCAGTAAGCCTGGATTTAATCTTCAAGTTCAAAACTAAAACTCTCTTCGAAAATATTCATAGCATAAACCTGAAGGTCCCAGCTTTCTCTACCTGATTATATAATAAAGTCAGTTTTGCTTTAACAGAATAACATAAAGTCAGCCTTACTTACAAAATAGGTCTTGGTTTCTTTTGAATAGGATCCCAGATTTGGTTCTGATTAAGTGAATTTACTTTGAGAAAATACACAATAGTAAAGGAAGGAAAACAAAAACAAAGCAAAACAAAAAGGCCACAACAACACCAAGTCCAGTCCCTTTGGGCCTGCTTCTGAGGGGAGGCATGATTTGGGGGTCTCAGACAAAGACAGTCAGTCATGTTTCCGTGCAATGGGTGTGCATCCAACTTTGGAGAATTTCCGTCGTTAGATTTAAATTTTAAATGTATGCCTTAAAACCATGCAGGACGTTTAGGAAAAGCCGCTGCATTACATCACAAGTGAGTGTATTGCCACATTATATTTTGCAAGCTTTAGCAAATAAAAAACCCCCCAGTAGAATCTTAATTCTTATCTATGGAAAACATTAAACTGCTAAGCGCTAACAACTGGAATTAGTCCTTAAATCTCTAATGAGAATAATAAAACATGAGAGCAGTTTGTGCTGTAAGTTGATAAGGCCTGAATTTACTTGCTGTTAGGAAAAGTCACTGATCCAGCAGTATGGCTTTTTACTCCCTGAGGTCCGGGAAACTAGATCTGTCCTGTTGGAACCTTCCCTGCTGTAAGCACTTCTTCTGCGCGCTACCGGAGGACAGAGATAGCAGGCTAATATCTAGTAACAGGCGCTTTATGAGATGATCCATTACTGATTTACATCAATCCCACGCAGGTACTTCTTAACCCGTTCAGAGCACCCTGACCCCTCCACCCAGCCTCCGCACCTCTGTGTATCCTGCCAGTCCTTTAAACTTCCAGGCAGGAGACGATCAGT
>NW_004949100.1:11005829-11024227 GCF_000317375.1 Microtus ochrogaster | reverse complement strand
CTTAAAACCAAATCTGGTTTGAGCTACAATTCTCAATTCCATGTCCACTCCATAGACTACAAGCACAAGCAGGCGCTTAGGGAGCCTATTAGCAATTTGCAAAGACCCGATGACTTGCTGTGAAAAAAATGTAACCATAAAACAAGTCTATCTTTTCACATGTGGGAATTTTGTTAAAGACAGACTTGCAGGAAAGCCAGGCCCACTGTTTTTAGGCACAGATCAGCATAAACACAAATGGAGGAGAGTTTAAGGGCAAATTAGGCTGTTCGTTTCAGAAATTAAGTTAATGGGGACAGTGAATGTTCAAGACGGTGCAGTGCATTCTGGGTTCTATGAAAAGTGCCCACTAACACGTTCTCATCTGGTAAAGAAAATAACTCGAAAGACAAAAGTCAGGCTTCCTACTGCAGTCAGATGAGCATCTGTGTGAGTATATGTGGTGCATGCGTTCACACAGGCAGCTGCAAGCACAAAACATACTTTCAGGGTAGAGTAAAGAAGCTTTAGAAATGACCACTAATCCCGTTCATCCTACAGAATGCAAACTTGGAGCCTTCTAGAGCTTTTGTGACTTTACTCAAGGTCACAGGTAGATACTGGCGGAATTGAAATCTCCTTACATTAGCTACTGCTTTTCCCAGCCACTTCCCTCCTTTTAAAGAGAAAAACGCTGTAAATACCTAGAGCTCCATATACGTACAAGATTCTTGGGCTTCGTGGAGATTGGAACTAATTCAAGCTATGAGAACAAGAGCAGTACTGGTGTACTAAATAATTAAACATTTAAGATTAGTTATATTGACTCTAGGTGGAGGTTTATTTCCATGACAATTAGGTTTGAATGCAGTCACCTTTCAGTCAGCGACATGACTAGAGAGCCACACTTGCCTGGGCACTGAATTTCATAGCAGTCATATATGATTTAGTAAATTGTCCCTGTTTTATTTATTTATTTATTTATTTTGCCCTCCAAAGATAAGATAAACATCGAACTTTTCACTGTTATACAAACGTGAGTTTTCACACTCTACCCTCAGGAAGTCAGCCCCGATTCGAAAAATTGTTGTTTCACTACTTGTGAGCAAATTAGTGACAATACATGAACCAGGATACTTCCAGCAGTTAATTTTGGTGAATAAAAAGATGCTTTTTTATTTCCTAAGATGAGTGTTTAAACATTGCACTGACCCAGTTTTTAGAAGAGTTTATCGACAGTTCTAGGAATCAGTTTCATCTAGCCCACTGAGGCACTAGGATTGTTTTGGCAAAGTGTTGTCTGGAAATACACTGATAGCTGGTGACAAACAGAACGTGTTCTGTCCCAACTTTTTCCCAAGACAAGGGCACCATTCTCTTTCTCCCTGCTCCTCTCAGCCTCCACTCTTTGTGTCTCTTTCAGTTTCCAGACTGCTTCACCTGATCCTGTCCAGTAGTAGAGGTGGCTTCCAGGCTAACACCTAGAGAAGCACGATGGTGGGTGTCCCCTGCAGAGAGACACACGGGACTCTTGTTCTCCCCTTTCATGTAGAAATGGCATGCAGGGTATTTTATGATTCGTTTCCCCTTTTTGATAAGGTATGAAAGAAATATCAAAAGAAATTCAGAGAGATTTCCATTTTCTCAGAGTGGGGTGAAGTACAGGAGCTTCTACTTAAGCATGCATTTTTTTTTTTCCCCTGGCATTCGGGCTCATAAAGTAAGAAAATCATTTTTATTGCTTTTCTTGTTTGAAGCCTAAAAATGAGGTTTGGCATCTTCTTGCATTTTTAACACTTTCAAATGAAATCGTCTATTTCTATCAATTTAGTTAACTTAAGAACGAAGCTGACAATACCCAGCAATAGTTAACTAGGCATAACAACTGTGCTTATTAAATTAATAAAATTCAAAAAGAAGATGTCAGGAAATACAGAAGGACAAAAGTCTCTGATGTATCCCCATATTAAAAGACATCGTCTTCATAAATAACATAATATTCAAGCAATATATTCCAACATCCTAGATATTTGCTCTAAAAGAAATGAACAATTTTAATGCATCATACAAAATTGTCTAAATATTATGACTGCAGGCCGCAGCTTTCTCTCTTTGTTATCTCACGATATTGGTTGTTTTCAAACAAATCTTCAAATCTTCATGTGGGTCCTAAGCTCTGAGAGATGGACAATTCTTGCCTGATGTGTTATAGTCAAGCTAGTTTGTCACTTATTGCTCTATGCTGCTTTGGTTCTTGCTCTCATGCACTGAAATTCTTAGATGTTTTAACAATCATAATAAATCACCACCTGAAAGAAAACCAGGATTGATGGGTACAGTATTTATCTGATGGCCTCATGCTACAGTTTTCTTGTATTCATCTTGTTTTTGCATTACGTGATTCTCTTCTAGAAGAACGTAAGCTCCGAGTTCATACTTAAGATAAACTAAGATGCAACTAAGGTCTCTCTGAGATCGCTCTGCAAGTCTGTAAAACGCATGCTGACAGCATCTTACTGCTTTTGCCAATGACCTTTCTTACAAATGACCTGTCATCACAATTCAGGAGAGTTCACCACCAAACTAACATTAGTTTCCTCAAAAAAAAAAAAAAATGAAGAAGAAGAAGAACTCATGCCTTTGTTTTGTTAAGGGGAAAATAAAAAGCAAAACTCAGTTTGGTCAGGTTCTATTAGGACAATTCCCAGATATTTTCAAACAAATACCAGTTCCATATTCCTCTGCGCTAAACAGTACAACCCAAGAAATTCAGGTTTCTTGAATGTCAAAAGAAACTTGTACATTTTAAAGAACAAACCCAGCATTCAGACACCCTTCTCAATTCTGTTATCAGGGACGAGAGACTAGAAATCTCACAGCTCCCAGAATATCTGTACAGGAAACAGAAACTTAAAAGTGACTGCCTTTTGCTTTTTCTCTCCACTATTCTTGCACATCCGAATTGAAAACAAATATATTTGCCCCCTCTCTGAATCACTCCCCCACCCTCAGCAAGTATCATCCGTACAGAAAGGAAGGTTCGGAATCACACACTGAAGGCTCCGAGGAAAATCTAGCCCAGCACAGACAGCGTAATAATGATGTCATTAAGACTCCTGGCTGAATGGGCTTCAGACAGAACTGTTTATAGCTGCAGACATAAATCTGAAAGAACTTTTTGGCTACATTCTTGACTTACCTTGAGAGATATTTAGAAGCTCCAGCAAAATGAGAGCCATGCCCTCAAAGAAGGTGTGCAGGCTGTGGAGAAGTAGGCCCTGGAGGTGCTTCCTTCTGAGATACAGGAGGAAACAGTTTGTTAAACGGATGAAGACAGAGAAACAATCTGAAGACGAAGAAAACAGAAAACAAATAAGCCTTAATTCTAGCACAAATAAATGAGAGAAAGGCAATCGTAGGGCGGCTCAAAGCCTTTTTGCCTAGCTGAATGAAAGCAATCCCTAAGACTGAATGGGTAATGAGATCCTGGCTCCTGAGATTTTAGCTTTCTTAATCATGTTCATAATTAATTCAAGAACATTGATAATTTCATTACATTCTTTTTGTCTTATCAATAAATGATGTGCCTGCACTTTTGGTCCTGTGTACAGGGAGAGGGGAGAGGCTTTGGGTCATATTGCAGGAGGAATAGTGGATATATATGATCCAAAAAGGTGAACTGGTAATTATTATCCTTGACCAGCCTTCTATTATCAGAACACGATGACAAGCAGCTACAAATAATTAATAAGCTTTTTATGCAGAAATGCAAAGCCTTTGAAGCAAAACACGCTGCAAGTAGAATTCCTTACGCGGATTATGTACATAGCACAACACACTTCTGCAGAAGCCCAGCCTGCAACGGGGGCTGCCAAAATGCCCGCAATGAAAATGCAAGAAGAAAAATCAATAGCTTGTTTTAAAATCTCATTAAAAAAACTTTTCTTTGTCTTAATGCTTTATTTAAAAAAAAAAAATTCTGTGTCCTTCCTATCGTCTTCCTAAAGTCCTTTCCTGGATCAACTTACAAAGAGGTGAATCTGAACTCAGGAAAACCTCCTTTTTAAAATCAAGATGGAAAGCTCTGTCATTAGCTGTCAGTCATCATCAAAGGAGCCCTTTTCCTTTACAGTTTTCAATTCTCCCCCACGCAAATTTCCACGAAGCTATCACTCATTAGTCTCGCCATCCATTTTCAAGGGTTTGGAAGGAACATTTAATGCCATTTAATAACAGGAAGCAGAAAGGCTGCCTAGACTCCCAAACTGTTAAGGTAATTAACATCAAATTAAAAACTGGCCAGTTAGGAAGAGCTGTGACAGTAAGAATGCTTCTAATTGGCAACAAGAATAACATTTAAATTTTAAATACAACATGAAGCAAATAATGTGTGCTCAAGCACACAGGAGCGATACACAAACTAGCTTTTTTTTTTTTTTAAAGTAGACCAATATGGTGGGATAAAATTTCAGCACTGGAAACCATTCCATAAAAGTGTCTCTCAACTAATTGTGCTATTAAAGATGAAAACAATTGCTATGCTGCTAAGCAGTATGCTTGTTGACGCTTTGATCTGATTACCAAACAGAATAGTCTCGGAGAAGACACTGCAGAAGCACTTAGAAAAGCAAGCTGTTGCCGGTGACATTGATATATGGGCCAGAGATGATGCATATACTGGGCGGATTTATCAGTAAATCACTGACTCTATTTACCTCCCCAAGGAAAGAAAGACTTGTCCCTGAATGAGAATTCTTTGTTAGAACCTCCAGTAGGGGATTGATATTGGCAAAACGTTCAATTTGGATATAGTGCTGTGGAAGATTCATAAAACAATAGTTTAATAAGTTAGTGGACAGACTTAACACATTGGCAGCATGCAACTGCTTAGAAAACATTAAATAAGTTTATTAATTTAATCAAATTCTTTTTTGTGTGAACTCAATTACTTTGGTTCCAATCACTCATAATCTTAGTCTTAAAAAATGTTTCTGAGGAATTCAAATTTCCTAAAAATAACATTTCCACAAGATACAAGCTATCCCCACTATACAGAGCTATTGCTTATTTAAAGGGCTATTAAGCCGCAGCTAAATTTAAGCCTTAAAGGTCAAGTTCCACTTGTCCCGCACATTTTTATCCATTTCAAGTCAGCAGATATATAGGAGATAATTTGCAAATCAAATGTGTCAATCAATATTCCAGGGAAATGCAGAACCAACTAAATTCTAGGGACAGAAGCTCAAATTGTGATTTCTGTGCAGCTCAAAGGCAGAAACACATATGCCTTAACTGTTTTATTTCAAATCCCTTTGCGTATTTATTACAAGGCTAAATCTCTCCCAGTGAGCTTCCAATTCTCATGGATAGTTCCAAGCCATTTTCTCATAGATGTTCTTCATTACTTGTGTCCCAGACTGTCCATCACATCCCTCTTTCCAAGCCTGTTCTCTTGCTGCCCTATCTCTGGGAAGATCTCTTAGTTTTCATAGAAGTGTCAATGCATTGTTCTAGACACAGCTCTCACGAGCTCCCCCACCTCCAGTCCACCTTCAAGTGGGGCGTTCTAATTTACTAAGTGTCGCTGCTACCTGCCCCCTCCTCTCCATTCCCAAGGCTAAAACTCCCATTCCAGTCATCCCCCTGTTGCTTTTCTTTCTGGAAAAACCCTTCCGCTTCAGTACACATAATCCAAGACTCTTTTACCCACCCTCATTGGCCTCATAAAATGCAGATCTGATCGTCATACTCCTTCATTCTAGCCATCAGCAGCCCCTAGCCACCGTCCTGTATGACTGCAGGCAAGGCCATTCTAATTGGTTATGATTGCCTCTCTTAGCCCTGCGGTTTCCCCCAAGTCATGTGGAATTGACTCAGGTTCAAATCAGCACACTGGTCAGATTTGATGACCAACAACTGATCATTTTCTAGCTGGGTTTTATAATACCTTTGATGATTTCCCCCATTGCTCTTCAACTTCTCAACACATATCAAAGTCTTTATCAATGGAACTGGTGTTCTAATTCAGTTGACTCTAGAAGGCTCTCACCTGCAGCCTCCCCCTCAGCTGGCTGGCATTTGTGCCATCCAGCCTCCCTCCCTCCCTCTTGGTGAGACAAACCTCCTAGCTTTACTCATTGCCTGTGGTGTCTGTGCTTGTCTCCCCCAGAGAACTCACCAATGTTTATGTTCACTTAGCTGCCAGTCTTGGAAAAACAAGTGACAAGTCCTTTTACCTTATTGGAGCAGCATTTATATTTTTTGCTATAATTTTACAATTTTTTATTTTCTTCTATTTAGTATGTACACAGAAAGATTATGGCTGCCTAAATTGAGAAAACCAGACTCAATGGCTGGAGTCTGTGTCTATAAAAAACAGGTCAAGTTTCAGTGCTTTTGAAGTGCTTCTTTAAGGTTTGGGTTTTTTACTCCCTAGAAGTTACGAAATGGCAACTATAAAAAATGCATTCTTTCTCTTAATACAAACTGTTAAGCAATTTTAATATTACGGCAATCAGGGAAAGTCAATGTAAGAATGCAGGAAGAGAATAGAATTTAATGATTACTCAATAAATCCATTGAAATAATAGATAAAAGGAAAATGACCCCATCTATAAGATTCAATATCTAAGGTATCACTCTACAATTAAACCTGGCTATATTGTAAGAAATTTTAAATTTAAAAAAAAAATCTTAATTAAGGAAGAGAAATACGTACTGTAGTTTGCATAGGTTGTTTCGAAATGTTAATGAGTTTTTAAAATCTTTTAGTAAGAATTCACTTTCTGCTGATACTTAATAAGCAGAATTTTCAAACTATGCGGTGTTTTCAACAGAAAAAAAAAAGAGGAGAGAGCACAAAGGCATGAAAGCTTAAGGCATCAGGAAAGCTTCACTGTCTGGGTAGAGGAGCTGGCAGAGCTCCAGGGGGAAAACAGCAGCCAGGGGACGCTAGAGAGCTGGCAAGCAGTAGTCTGCATGGGAAAGGCTGGAGAGCCCTCCAACCAAGATTCAGCAGCTAGCTTCACTCTAGTCTTTATTGGTAGTGAAGCCATTTAACATTTTTTATGAACGTGTAACACTGAGAGAATGCTGACAAAAGCGACTATCTGCATCACCAACTGGACAAAAGAGAAACATTGAAATCTTTATCTTTTTTTTACTTTAAAGACTTAGGCTGTTCTATTTTTATATCTGCATGGGAGTTTTCTCTTTTTCCAAAAGGCTGGAACAAAGCTCCTTATGTACAAAATATAGATATAGATATATCTTTAAGTAAAAACAATGCACATACTATAGATCATCTATATGTATGCCTATATCTATATAGTGATGATATAGATATAGCATAAATATAGATTGTTTTCCATACTATATATAGACATAGATATAAATGATATAGATATAGTGTGTGTGTATGTATGTATATATCTATATATATGCAGAAAGAGAGAGAAGAGATTGTTTTCCCATATTATTATTCTATATATTAAGATAATAGCTAGGTTTGCAAATTCAGTATGTCTTAGGACTGGAAAAGATTAGGGACTAAATAAAAATATCGCATCTCATTTAACTCATACAAATTCTTCAGGAGTGAATTTTTCTAACAGTATGCTGAAATAGTTGTTTGATTTTAATATTTCCCTTTTTTCCTGAGGAACATTTTTAGAAGCTGCTTTGTTTAGCTTTTTCTTTGTTTGTTTCAGAAATATAGTTATAAATTCTCTTCTTACCTTGCAATTGACTATGTTAACTACTTAACCTTTCCTTGCTAGCAGGTAGTCAGCTTTGTGCCTGACCAGCCTGCTGCTCTGTAAACCCTGGCCTCAGACAAGCTCATCTCATCTACTCCCCAGGGTATGTAGCGTAGGCCAAGAGAAGGAGAGTTTTTCTGGGTCACAGGGTGTGTACATAGCGAAGGGAAGGTTTCCCCTTCTAACTGTAAGGCCTCTAATAAAACTGTAGGCAAGCTCAGTGCCAAATTCAATTGAATTAACCAGTTATGAAGGGCTGGGCTTCACTTTTGAGCAGCTGCTTTCATGGCTTTCCTGTCTCACACTCACAGCACAAACAACACGTTCCCAGATATCAGGGAGTGGACAGGTAAAAGACCAAGGGGGGCAGACATCTTGTCTGGAGTGTGAAGACGGAAAGAACCTGAGTGTCCTGGAGGAGGTGTGAGCAGTGGAAAGCCAGGAGGCTCACCTGGAACTGGAGCATGATGGGAGTAGAGGAGAACACAGTTCCAGGGAGTCAAACAGGCTACAGCCTCTTTCTTTTGTGGGCATAGAATTTGTCTAGGGCAAGGCTGCAGTTACGAGTGAGATGCAGTTAGAGGTTTTTGCATTGAGAAGGCATGACAAATCTAGAAGAATTTTTAAATTTAGTTTTACTTCTATGTATACGCAGTTTTACACATGCATGGGATTGTCTGTGGAAGCCAGAAGAACATGGTCACTCCCCTGGAGCTGGAGTTGCAGGTAATTCTACACTACTGTGGGTGTTGGGAACCAAATCCAGGTCCTTTGAGAGCCTCACATGCACGCTTAACTACTTAGTCTTGTCTCTGTCCCCCGGAAGCATTTTAGCGACAAGGTGTGAAGATGGAGCTGGCATAGTGGTGCAAACTTAACTCCCAGCACTGGAGGCAGAAGCAGGCAGATCAGGCAGGCAGGAGTTCAAGTCCAGCCTGGTCTGGTCTATATAGTGAGTTTCTGGCCAGCCAAAGATACACAGTGAGGCTCTGTCCCAAACAAAACAAAACAAAAAAGGTAAAGATGAAGGAAAAAAACAAGTAGTGGATACAGGCTTGATATTTTGAAAAGCATTAAACAGCACACAAGACATCAGATATGATGTTACAGCAATGAGAGAACAGCAACCAGTACACCTTCTGTGTCTGGGCAGCTTATGGGGACTTTCTAGTAAGCTGGTCTCCATCCTATTTCTTCACAAATTCAGTGGGAGGTCGTGTAGCCTAGGGCTGGGACCTTGGGCTTCTGTCACACAGGTCATGTTTGGATTATAGATGAGACATGTATAACAGATAGATAGGGCTATAAGGAAAATAGTTTTCTTATTAACCCTCTTGTTTTGTCACCCATAAAATTAACAGTATATTATCGCCTTTCAAATTAAGAGTCAGCCTATTTCTCAATTCCTAGCAGCACGCCCCGCCCCTCTTCCCTGGGAGTTGGTTTCTAGTAGATCTGTTCTGTGTGGCAGAACCCCTCTTTTCCGCAGTCTCAGTTGCTCAATGACTCTTCCTCCTGAGTCCAGGTGTAGGCTTGTGACTCAGCTGGATCAACTGGAAGGCTCTATGTCCTCCAGCCACAGTAATTAGTTTGAAAATGAAAACACGGGCTGTAATAAAGCCAACAAAATTCATCCCAGGGCTTTTGTTGGAGCTGTGGGGAAATAGGTGTTTTTTGTTTCCTGAAACGACTTTCTAAGAATGATGGAAAATTAGCACAGCCAGGGAGCTGGATACAGGTAAAGCCAACCCAGACAGAAACAGAGCCAGGGATGCAAAGAGTCAGGCTGGGATGGGTGGATCCTTCACAGTGTTGGCAGCGCCTGACCTCACAAACCAAGCCTGAATTAGTCGATGACTTAGGCCAGCTTTGTTTCCTTAGACCTATAGGAAGAAATTCTTATCGCTGTAGAAATAGCCATGCAGAATCAGGGTCTTGTGACTCCTGATCCAGTCTTTATGCTATCAGTTTCTTTCACCAGGTGTCAGTCTGCCACCAGATCTGGCTGTCTTGCCTATAGGGGACATTTTACCACAATGATGGACAGATCTCAGGGCACTACTCAAGAATTAGACAATTTAGCTTTTTCATATTAATAGTGTGGCAGCTTTGGAGAGAAGAATTAATAAAGGACGATGAGCTGAATTGTAATTTCCATACATAGAAAGAAGAGGAGTTGGTTTTCATAGGGTCCTTATCTACTACGTAAGATGGTAAACTAAGGGACAAAGATGCCGTCTTCATCCTTATGTTCTCACATAACACACTGTCACTTTTACACAGCAGATCCCCAGAAGTTGCGTGGGACCCAATTCTTTTGAGAAATAGAAAGTACAAATTTAGAAAGATGTTGTAGCAAGAAGCAGGGATAAGGTGAGGAGGAAAACTCCAAGGCTAATGACACGGGCAGCCCTGTAGAGAAGCCAGAGAGAAGCTGGCAGAGTTTCTAGTTGAAGTTCAATCAGTCGACACAAATCTCAAGGCTGGTAGGAGAGAATGTGTTTAGGGCAGAATGGAGCGAGATGGAAGTCTAGCTACGGTCATCACATGTTCTGGAGTGGCCATGAGCCAGGAGCGTGAGCTGCCAGTGAGATACACAAATGGATTCTATCATAGTATGCAATGATTCATTGATGTTTAGCATTATAGTGATTTCGAGGATATCTTTTATTTATGTCATATTGTAAGCTTTCATGCTGGGAGAGGTTTTTGCATCCAATTTATAAATTTGCGTGATTGATTTCTTTTACTTCGAATCCTTTATCGGAAGCATCACATGGAAAACAACTAATGCTAAGCTTTCATATCTAAACTGTGTGTGTGTGTGTGTGTGTGTGGAGGTGGAACACTTTGGTGATGTGAGAAGGTCACATGTCAGTCTGTTGATTTCATTGGATAAAAGAAATTGCCTTGGCCCATTTGATAGGCCAGCCCTTAGGTGGGTGGAGTAAATAGAATAGGATGCTGGGAAGAAGGGAAATGAGGTCAGAGATGCTATGCCGCTGCTCTCTGAGGCAGACGCAATGAAGCAAGCCGCCAGGTTAGACATGCTGAATCTTTCCTGGTAAGCCACACCGATTATTAGAGATGGGTTAAAGCAAGATATGAGAGTTATCAGAAGAGGCTAGATATAATGGGCCAGGCAGTGTTTAAATGAATACAGTTTGTGTGTTGTTATTTCGGGGCATAAGGTAGCTGAGGCTAGGAGCCAGGAGGCAGGAACGCAGACCACAGCTCCTTCAACACTTTGGGACCTCATCTTGTCTTGGTGATAGACAGCAAGGGCACAGTGAACATGGTGCTGAGAGGGCAGGCAACCCATTTGCCCTCACCTTGGGTAGTCATGACACAGCAACCAGAAGAGATCATAACTTTCAATGATTTCCATTGTGAGTTTCTGCTTTGATCTCTCCATGCTATAAACCATATATGTATATATGGATTAGTCAAAGAACAAATTTAATTAATGAATATCTATTGCTTTATATATAATTAATATATAATATTAATTGATGTATGTAATTATATATTCATATATAATCATATATTATATCACATAAATATATTTATATTTAATAGTATGGATTAATATTAAATAAATGGCAAATAAATATATAAATATTAAATAAATAAAATCAATATAGAATTAAATATAAATATAATTGATATAATACATATGGGATAGTCAAAGAACAAATTTAATAAGAAGCTATATTTAAAAAGTTATTTTTAAGAATGAGCTGAAATTTTCCAAAATATGCTACAAATTAAAAATATGGTTCTGACATTGGAGCACTGGACTGAGCTCCCAAGGTCCAGATGAAGAGTAGAAGGAGTGAGAATATGAGCAAGGAGGTCAAGACCATGAAGGGTTCACCCACATAGACAGTTTGCCTGAGCTAATGGGAGCTCATCAACTCCAACTGGACTGGGAGTGAACGAGCATGGGATCAAACAAGTCCCTTTGAATGTGGTTGACAGTTGGGGCAGACTGAGGGGCCACTGACAGTGGCACTGAGATTTGTCTCTACTGCATGTACTGACTTTTTGCCCTGTGGCAAGTCCAAGCCCCGCCCCCCACTACATGTAGGTTGAGCAGGGTATACATCCAAAGAGAATAGGATCCCAAAAGACCAATGAGGCCTACATTGGTCTACACCTAGTCCTCTGCACGCATGCTATAACTGTTAGCTTGGTGGTTTTGGATGATTCATAACAGAGGGAGTAGGTGTGTCTCTGGCTCTTCTGCCTGCTCTTTCAACTTTCCCTCCTATCTGGTTGCCTTGTCCAGCATTGGCATGAGAACTTTTCCCTTGTCTTATTGTATCATGTTTTGTCCTCCCTTCATGTTGTCCCTTAGAGTCCTGCTATTTTCTAAAGAGGAAACAAAAAGAGAGTGGAGAGAGTGGATCTGGGGTAGAGGGGAGATGGTAAGGATCTAAGAGGAGTGTAGGGAGGGGAAACTTCATTAGAGATGCATTATATGAAAGAAGAGTCTGTTTTCAATTTAAAAAAAAAACTAGGTGTGTGTGTCTGGGTGTGGCTGTAATCCCAGAGCTGTGGAGGAAAGACTGGAGATCTGTGGAAATCTACACCGGCTCCCACCCTAGTTCCAGGTCCAGCAAGAGACCTTGTGTCAGGGGAATAACGTGGATAGTGGTAGAGAAAAACTGTTGTGGATGTGGAATATTATTTTAACGAGGCAAAGATAAGTTATATTTATTTATGCTGCTGAATATTACTTTAACTATGTGGAGGTGTGTCACATTTGTTTCTGCTGCCTTTGTTAATGATGTAAAGATGTGTTACATCTGTTTGTGCTGCCTTTGTAAAGATGTGCTGCATTTGTTTCACCTTGCCTGCCTAAGGCATCTGATTGGTCTAATAAAGAGCTAAATGGCTAATAGCTAAGACAGGAGAGGGATAAGCAGGACTGGTGGGTAGAGACAATCAGTAGGATGGGAAATCTATGTTCAAAAGAGAAGAAGGAGAAAATAATAAGGGAGAGAGATTGACATGACAGGCCATCTTCAGACAGTCAGTCATGGAGATAGCAGGAAAGTAAGATATACAGAAAGGAAGAAAGATAAAACGCCTTGAGGGAAAGTATAGATAAAGAGAAACTGATTACAATAAGAGCTAAGATAAGGCTGAGCATTCAAAATTAATAATAAATCTCCATATCATGTTATGGGAGCTGGGTGGTGGCACAAAATAAAAGGCTGGGAGAACACCTGATATCTTCCTTTCGGCTCCCTGCCTGCACACAGTAATGTACACCTCTGAATTTATTACACACTCTCGCTAAAATTATGATTCTGATAAACAGAATGCAGTGAACATATGATTAGCCACCAGGAAATTGAAAATAAACCCACATCTATTGAGATTATTAAAATAAAATAATGGTGACACCAAACGTTGACTGGAATGCAGAGAAACTGAGCCCTTAGTGTATTGCTTGGTCAGCATGTAAATAGAACAACCATACTGAAAACAGTGGGGGTACTTTCATATAAAATTAAACATGCAACTTCTATGTGATAGAACCCTATAAACTGCACTCTCAGATACTTATCCCAGAGAAATGGAAATTTTAATTTCTGTGAAAAACAACTTATGAATGCACACAGCATCTTTACTTATGATATCCCAAGCTGAAATAAGTTCAGTTACCCTTCTATTAGCAAATGGTTAGACAACCATGGGTTTTCAAAATTTGAATATTTCTCTGAAATCAAAGATGTGTACTATTAATCAATACAACAACTTGGATGACTTCAGAAAATCATGTTGACTGCCAGGCATGGAAGTCATGGTAGTCAACTACATGGCACAAACCTGTCATTGCAGCATTTGGGAGGAAGAGGTAAAAGAATCACTTCACATTCAAGGCCAAGTTGGTCTACATAGTAGGTCTAGGTAAACAAAGACTACAGAGTGAAACCCATCTCTAAACCTGGCCCTCAAAAAATAAAATAAATGCCTAACCCAAAAGTTATGTATTATCCAGTCATATCTATGCTGCACATGTATAATACTAAGCTTTGGAAACAAGAGTTGATTACATGATGGGAATGATCATGGAAAGGTTTTTGAGGTGACAAAACTATTCTGACTATTCTTTATCTTATCGTGGGTGATTAATGAATCTAAATATACTGATAAATTGATACAAAACACTTACAGGAATGCAGGCAAAATTCAGGAAGTCTAAATAAGATTAGTTGACCATGTTAAGGTCAATATTTTGGTTGTGATATTTGACCATAGTTTTGAGACTGGGTAAAGCACACTCTACTACTAAGACAGTAAGTAGTGTGTGAATCAACTATCCCATTAAAATGTTCAGGGGCTGGAGAGATGGCTCAGCTGTTAAGAGTACTTGCTGCTCTGGCAGAGAACCTGAATTTGGTTTCCAGAACCCACATGGAGGCTAAAGAACCATATGGAACTCCAGTTCTAGGGGATCTGACACCATCTTCTGACCTCCATTGACAACCAGGGGCATATCGGGTGCATAAAAGTGCATGCAGGCAAAACATTCATACAAATAAATTAAAATAAGTAAATCTAAGAGCTAAAACTGTTTTTCAACTAAGAAATCATTGTTATTCTGTATTAAGTATTTGAGATTTCATTTAATTTTAGTATGCTTTTTAAATCTTTTTTATCCTATGAGGAGTCATCAAGCACATGCTACAGTTTTAAAATGGTGCAAATACACATCCCCAAATTCCAGGGGCTGAGAGTGTGGTTCTCTCCAGAACAATGCTAAAGTGGTGGTGAATGTTTAATAGGTAGGGTCCATGAAGAGCTAGGTACATCACAGGGCCATAGTTATCAGAAGAGATCAACACTGGTATCACAGAGTGATTGAGTTCTCCCAAAAGCCAGTGGTTATGAAGCAAGATTACCCCACAGAGTGAAAATCCATACCATGTGACCATTAACATGCTGTGAACAGAGAAGAGAAATCAGGGCTGGTCGGAATTGAAATGAATCAGGCTGTTCTACCTTTACATTTCAGCATTCTATTTTGAGCTAAATAATCCTCTTTTTTTTTTTAAAGTAACTAGCCTCAAGCAAGTTGGCACAGCAACAGACAATGAGATAAAATGTTATTGCCCTTGTAGCTTGGTACTTGATCTCAACAAGTCTGTGTGTTTATTATGCATGTTCTTCTCTTGGTGTTATAATAATGCAGTAATTGCAGTCACATCTCTTTATTGCTATGGCAGACATCAAAGGCATTCACTAAAATACATTTCTTCCACCTCCCAGGACAAATCTGAATCATATTCCCCCAGCTTTCCTTGCAGCTAAAATGACTGCTTTGACAAAATTCTAGGCAGTGAAATACAGCCACTCAATCCCCACCAATTTCCCTCATTACTGTCTTCTAGATTCTGACTTCTGATCACATTCAAGGATCAAGCAGAGGATCCCCCACCAAGTTCTAGAAGAAAGCAAAACCACAATGCCAGAAACCAAACACTGTGAATAACGACACAGATCACTCACCACCAAAGGCAAGATTATATTATGCCAAGCTATTGAACTTTAGAATATTCCAGAACCAATGTTATCTATCCTAACAAGGCAGCTGATCCTTGACAGTAAGTATGGTGCTGTGCTCAGGATTATATTGCTCGAATCTAGTAGAGACCTGGCACAGAATGACAACTACATAAGACATCTGTGAGCCATTCTGTTCCCATCAGTGACAGTGTAAACATTCTGTGTCATCACCTTACACACCTACTCTTCTTCCTGAATGTAGTAGGAAAGCCTATGACCTCATTTTCAAGTCCAAAGGCTCCTTAGTGAACCTGAGAAGAAGTAACCTTTATGGGATGGGGGCAAAGGTCAAAGGACACATCAATGTCTTTACTTCCTACTCCTTACACATGTCCATTTGAATTTGTAAGTTAAAAACACACTTCATTTACTATTGCCCTCTAATTTGAATATAATTTAATCTTAAGTTCAATAAAGAAAGATGTTCTTGTGAAGATTTCATAGCCAACACTCTACTGAGAGTTCATGTTTAGGAGCCTTCATTAATTTTTAGAAGAACACCACAAGACACTACTGCACTATGAATTTGTATAAATAATTAAAACGAAACCTCACATATCAAAATAAATGACATTAATATTCTTCTTGATATAGTATCTTTTTGCTGTGTGGTTGACTTCCTTATATTGGATAATTTGAAAAAAAAAATTCCAACCAAAAATGTCACCGGGTTAAATGAATGAATTTACGACTGTGTGTTTTGCTGCAGCCAAAGACCAGCATGTCTTTATTGCCCCTTCTCGAGGTATATACAAGCGTCAAAGTTTTCAAACCCAGGAGAAAAGGAATAGGACTAATTTTGTCCACATCTTCTCTTTCAAACTAGTTGTTTTGTGCCATACCGTAAGGGGATCCCCATAGCAATATTTTAAAATACTTTGATTGCTCTGGGTATCCACACTGTCACGGTATTTGATCAACAGTGCCTCAGTTAGGGTTTCTATTGCTGCGAGAAAACATGATGACCATAAAGCAAGTTGAAAAGAAAAGGGATTTTTTTTTCTGCTTACACTTCCACATTGCTGTTCACCACTGAAGGAAGTCAGTACAGAAATTCAAACAGGGCAGGAACCTGGAGGCAAGAGCTGATGCAGAGGCCACTGCTCACTGACTACTTCCATTGGCTTGTTCAGCCTGATTACTTATAGATCCCAGGAACACCAATCCAGGGATCTCATTTAGTGATCAATGGGAGAGGGCCCACCATTGATGACTAAATGAGAAAAATATCTTACAGCTGGAACTCATGGAGGCGTTTCCCCAACTGAGCAGATCCTTTCTCACTGGTGTCTCTAGCTTACTTGAAGTTGACACGCAAAACCATCTAATACAACAGGAAGGATCGCCAGGTCTAATGTAGTCATGCACAAAAGAAGAAAGAATGTGCATGTCTCATCAGGCCATAATGATGGGAATTTGCAGGGTTCACATCTGGGTAAAGCTGATGACTACTTCCCTTTATTTGTCATGTGTATGGTGCCTCCCACTACTATAAAAGCTAGCCAAAAGAGACAACACATCCGGGTTAGTACCAGCTGTATTTCTTTATGATCTATGATTCCAGGATGTGGTGTCTTCAGCAATAGTTATCTTACTGTCAAATTCTAGAGGATAGCAAAGAGAATTAACAATAGCTGGTTATGTTTGTCTGTTGTTGGGACCATCACTGGGTCAATCACTCCAAAATCAGTGACCCATTCCTGGGACTGAGCTTTTAATTTATTTCCCTGTGGTGGCAGGTAGGTGCATTGTTGCCCTGTTAGAAGGTAACTCCGTTTTGACATTTAAAAAAAAATGTGTCTATATCTATTTTAAGATGTTGTTACAGTAATAGGCTTCCATCTGACTTCTTTAGAAAAGTCTTTAATGTTATGATCCTTCACAGCTTTCTTCTACTTTGCCCTCCCTTCCCTGTTCAAACTTTACCACTTCCTGTTCTATAATTCTCTTTTAACCTATTACATCAGTGTGTACTCCTTCTTATCCCTTGAAAGATTCTGCCACGTGGCACAGTAATTTCCTGACATCTATGAATATTCCAAATAAAGCGCATGTTTAAAAACTGAAAACTAATATTCACATATGAGAGGATATATGTAACATTTTTATTTCTGGTCCTTCACTCAGCATGCTGTTGTCCAGTTCCATACACTTACTGGAGAATTTCATAATTTCATTTTTCTCTGTTGTGTAAACAAACTGTATTTTAATCACCCATTTTTTAGTTTCTGGACTTCTGAGCTGTTTCCTTTCTTGACAGTTGTGAATAGAGCAGCCGTGTCTTTGTAGTATGATACAGAGTCCTTGGGATATATGCACCAGAGTGGTATAACTGGTTCATGTGTTAAATCTGTTTTCAGCGTTCTGGAGAACCTGCATATTGATTTCCAAAGTGTGGGTACCTGTTTGCATTCATGCCAGCAGTGAATAGGTGTTCCCCTTTTCCCACGTCCATCTGGCCTTTATGGGGATTTTTTTTTAATCTTAGCCATTCTGAGTGGGGTAATATGAAATCTCAAGGCAATTTTGATTTGCCTTTTCTTGGTGCCTAAAATGTTGAGATTTAAAAAAAAAATATTTCTGTGCCATTTGTCTGTCTGTCTGTCTGTCTGTCTGTCTCTCTATCTCATGTTTAGTTAAGTGCTATCGTCCATTTTAATTGGGTTGTAAATTGGTAATGATTGGTTTTCTTTGCATTCTGGGGGCTGCCTCTTCCCTTGCATCTTGATGTTTTTTTCTGCAGATAATATTTTTAGGTTGACAGTGTTACATTTATTACTGCTGATCCTACTGAGCGCGCTATCCCTACTGGGTGCACTTGTAAAAATGAAAGGTAAAATTCTACCCCAAGGGACCTGAGAAAAGTAGAGTCATTCAAATTAAGATTTGAAAACTTATAAATCTATAAAGATAAAGTATGGCATATAGCTGTTCACCAATCTTTCACCCGTTAAATGTTTCTACCAAATCACGAGGCGGGGCCGCAAGAATACTGATGTGATCTAGTAGTGGCCTTGAATGCCACACTCACCTGTCCACGCACTGGTCAATCCACCAGTCCACACTCACCTGTCCACGCAC
>NW_004949100.1:10974689-11005574 GCF_000317375.1 Microtus ochrogaster | reverse complement strand
CACCCTTCCCTGGGAAGCTGCCAGTGTTGAGTCTACTTTCCCTAAGAATTCTCAGATGACCGAAGGCATAGTTGACCTTCAGCAAATAGGGTCAGTCTTATAGAAAAACATGCATACAGAGGACTCTCTGACCCTACGGGGAGAAAGATTCCAATAATAGCCAGACCTTCCTCCCCTTCAAAGACAGGCAGTTCTTCTCTATAGGATAAAATGCCGTACAGATCAAATGCTTTACAGATCAAATGGCTTCAAAAATGTGTGAGACTTTTTCCAACCATAAAACGCCACATAAATGTCAGCGGCTGATATTACCATAATAATCCTAGGTGAAATGAAGTACAGTGAGAAAGGAAATAAGAAGGTGATGGCTCCTCTCCAGCCCAAGCCCAATTCGATTCCTGGAATCTAAGGTAGAAGAAATGCCTGAGTGGCCAAGTGTTTCCCCATACACATTCACCATCGACTCTTGAAACTTTAAAAAAAAAATGAAAAATTTAGGGCAGGATAATATTTCTCAAATTTTAGCACATCATGAACTAAATTCATATTTTTGGAAAAGTCTCATACTGCCTGTATCATTATACATCAAACAAACTTCTTGGCCTTGATTCCCTATTCTAAAATAGCGCTTGCTTAAAAATGTACATATGTATTAGATTGTGTAACATATATTACAATAAGACAGTAATATGATATCACACAACAATAAACACAACAAAAATATGATAAAAAGTCTTGTGAGAACTTGATGCCCAACTCCGTTCTTTGTGCTGGGATCTAATCTGTTTGAAGCTGGCATAGATCTTATAAATGCTGTCACACCCTGGGAGTTCATACATGCAGCTGCCCCATTGTTTCCAGGAAATGCTACTTCCTTGTGGTCGTCTACTGCTTATGACTGTTACACTCTCTCCACTTCCTCTTTCACAATGACCTCTGAGCCTTTGGAGGAGGTGGTGCAAGTTATATCTTCCATCTGTGACTGAACATTCTGCCATCTCTTCTTCTCTGTACCTTGGCCAGTTGTGGTATCTGGGTTGATCATCCATCATCTTTTGCAAGTGATTAATAAAGAAGGACCCAGCCCACTGTGGGTTGTGCCCTCCCTGGGCTGGTGATCCTGGGTTCTATAAGAAAGCAAGCAGAACACGACATGAGGAGCAAGCAAGGAAGCAACACCCTTCCATGGCTTCTGTATCAGTTCCTGCCTCCAGGTTCCTTCACTGTTTGAGCTCCTGTCCTGACTTCCTTCCATGATAGACTCTAGTGTGGAAGTATAAGGCAAATAAATCCTTTCCTCCCCCAGTTGCTTTGGGCATGGGGTTCATCACAGCAATAGTGACCCTGACTGAGACAGTGGAAGTCAAAAACCCATTGCTGATAAAAATATGAAGTTTAACTATTACCTAAGGTGAACTAAATAAATCATTCAGCATCTAGTGTGATCAAACCTGTATGTGCACATGGAGCCCTTGGGGACTTCATGAAAAGTAAGAATGAGATTCTAAATGTTTGGGAAAGCCAGAGTGTTCCGAATTTTTGCTAGAGCCAAGGTGCTATCAATGAACCATATATTGTGTTTAATTATTATTATTATTGTCTTATTTTGTTTTGCTTTATAATGCTGAGGATTGAACACAGAGCCTTGCACATTCTTGGCAAACACCAAAACCAACAGTTCTCTACCTGACAGAGGTCATCTAAGACCATAAAAAAAAACCCAGATATTTACATTAAAATTCATAACCGTAGCAAATTACAGTTATGAAGTAGCAATCAAATAATTTTGTGGTTGAATTCACCACAACATGAAGAACTTTATTTGAGGGTCACCACATTAGGAAGGTTGAGAACACTGGCCAAAACCCTGAGCTGTATAGCCAGCCTCTGGGCCACAATTTGAGCAGTAAAATATTGAAAAGCATAATCTTTTCTGGTTTTCTTGCTATTTTATTCATTTTCAAGAAAATAGCAAACAGTAGATGCTTAAACAACAGAGTTTTCTTCCTCACAATTCTGCAGGCTCAGAATTTGAGATGAAGCTGCAAGCAGGCTAAGTTCCCAGAGAGATCCATCCCATCCGATTTCAAGGGGCAACTCTTCCCCTTTGTCGTCACATGAGCCTCTTCTGTGTGTATTTGTGTTCTCAACTCCTCTTCTCAGAAGAAATCAGCAATACTGAATTAAAGCCAATACCAACCTTAATTGCTCCTTGGAAGCACCATTCATTCAAAGGCAGTCATCTCCAGAAATCCTGAAGTTAATACTTCAACATTTTAAGAAGACATAATTCAGTTGGTTATCAATACTTAGAAAAATTTAAAGAGAATAATCACAGCAACTGAGCTGAAACTTTAGAAATACTGCTTGTATTTTGAAACAACCAGGAAGGTTACAGGCTGGTAACCTTGGGTATATGTGACATTTTGAAATAAAATAGCCAACTTGTGTGGTACTATACTAAGCATTTTAATCTTCATTTTTAAAGAATTCTTCATTGTTGCCAAGAGACGTAATCTATCCACTCCCCAATGTATACACACACACACACACACACACACACACACACACACACACAGAGAGAGAGAGAGAGAGGGGGGGGTAGAGGGATGAAGAGGCAGAGAGAGGGATGATAGATAGAAAGATAGATTGAAAGATAGATAGATGATAGATAGATAGATGATAGATAGATAGATAGATAGATAGATAGATAGATAGATAGATAGATAGATAGAATTAAAGACTTAAATACCCAATGTTAAGAGAGCAAGGCTTCTCATTTTCTCATTAGAGGAAAAGTATGGTTGACTTTATAAATCTTAAGATTCTTCCCCTCATGTGGCACTGAGAAGATACTCTGTTTCTGGAGGACTCCCACTACACCCTACAGTTTCCAATAGTTGCAGTTACTAGAATGTTCGAAGCAAAATATATCGAAGTCATAGAACTGATGCTATCTGTGCCCATGCCTCTCCCCCAGGCTGAGATAATACATGGTATTGATGAGGCACCTTTCTCAAAGGAGTGCTGGGTGCTTTCCAGACATTAGCTCTCAGCATCCTTGTGATTCTAACCTGAGAAGTGGCTCCTGAAAGAATGGGGACACTCAATCACAAGCAATCTGGAAATAAGAAAGCAATGTATATTCTCTATTAAGGATAATTATGGACTACTTAACTATCATGGAGGGCCTTTATTTCCCCTCAGAGTGTGTAGGTAATAAGCATTTTTAGCTGTGTGGTGACATACCTTTTGGACATCATGGTGGTATGAGGAAAAGGTAGATATTCTCAGGGAGCTGGATCATACAGCTCTGAACTTTGGAAAAGGGCGCAACACACCACTGCATGCTTCCTATTTAGCCTCTGAGGAGCTTGAATTGAATAATATAGAATTATCACAGTCATGAAGACCCACAGCAATGAGTGTGTATCAGTCACAAAATCCCCACTACTTCCCCTCACTGGTGTCTATGCCGCTTTCTTACCCATGATCCTTGGGAAATGCATATTTTCACACTGAAGTTCTAAAACCAGCCCCTGGCCTCCTGTTTTCTTTCAAGTCTCTCTTTAAACAAGCTTTTATTTGATTGAAACAAAACTAATGATTTCTAGAAAACCAGCGCTACCTTCTCTTGGCTGGCTACAGTTAAACAAAGTCAGGCTCACGCCTTCACAGTCGCTTTCAGGTTGTGTGGCTTTGGACAAGGGTTCCTCAGGGTCCCCATTTCTGTTCTATAAGATAGAAACAGGAAAGACTCTTACGCCAGTGCTGGTTAAAGTAGTAACAAAGTCACCATGCAAAGGGCTTAGCATCCTCTCTGGCACATCTTCATTTCTTCAGTGAATGCAATCATCACACAGTGATCCAAATAATCACTGCTGCTGATTTCATCCAGATACAAGAAAGATGTGAGGAATGAGGCAGAGGTACTGAGGGAGAATTCAGAGTTCCTAGGCCCTGCCATGTGATGTGGGATGTTTTTCTGTATATGTATTGCTTTTATTGGTAATGAACAAAACTGCTTTGGCCTATGGTGAGGCAGAATATAGACAGACTGGAAGGGATATATAGAGAAGTAGACAGAGTCAAAGAGATGCCATGTAGCAGCCATAGAAGAAAGATGCTGCCGTTGTAACCTTACCGGTACGCCATAACCTCATGGTGATACGTAGATTAATAAAAATGGGTTGATTTAAGATATAAGAGCTACTTAGAAAGACAACTAAGCTATTGGTCAAGCAGTGTTGTGATTAATGTAGTTTCTGTGTGATTATTCGGGTCTGGGTGGCCAGGAAATGAAAGAGCAGTCTCCATTTGCAGCCATGGGCATTCCCATCTCCCAAACAAGCAGCATTCTTCATGATGAAAGAAACACACAGTTCTCAGGATTTGAGCTCTCTTGCGCTCTCTCTCTCTCTCTCTCTCTCTCTCTCTCTCTCTCTCTCTCTCTCTCATTGGAGTTGAACAATGAATAAGAGAATTATAAGCATTAAGTGTAATTTTCAAGAAATATTTACTTTAAAACAAAATTATGCAGCAGAGAAATAGCTAGTGAGACATGCTAGTATAAAGGCAGGACCTCTTCCTATCCACCAAGTGTGATTAACTGACAACTTGAGCTTCTATTATTCCTTTTTTTGTTACATTTATTGATTGATGGGGTGGGCACATGACAGTGTGAATATGGAGGCCAGAGAAGACTCAGTTCTCTCCTTCTGCCATGTGGATCTGAAGGATCGAACTTAGGTTGCCAGGTGTTGCAGCAAGTGCCTTTTCTCAATGAGCCAGCTCACTGGCCCTGGGTTGCTATGTCTTCTGACAGGCTGAGTAGTCCTTTTTCCTATTCTAGGGTCACGCTTGTTCTAAATAACAGAAAATGGTCTGTGTAATAATACATGCATATCCGAGTTACAAACTATTATTTTCTCTGTCTTGAAAACCCTTGATGGTATTTACATTCTAAATTAAACTGAACACTGTATATTGATTTTAATACGTTAAGATGAAATTCAATTTCATGACTACTACTAACATCGCAGAGCATGTAGGATCAATGTGTTTGCTGATTTCCTGCTCACTGCCAATATCTCCCCAAGGGGTTGATACAAGACTTACAAGAATATTGTTTCTGAAGATGTATGCATAAATATGCCATCAAATACAGTACAGTGCAATGCACATTAGGCTGTGAGTGATTTCCTTTCTGCATTTTAATCAGCCTGGCATAGTGCTGACATATTCTTTGGAGAGCACCCTGTAGTCAGTCAGGGTACTAGGCCTCAGTTCTTTGTCCCAGGAAGCAGCGTTGGCAGGAGAGGTATCTGTGACTGCTCTTCAATTTCAATGTCTCCAAAGAGGAGGGAGCAAATCTCAGCCAAGACGGAGTAGGAGAGAGCAGGATATGACTACTGCAATGGCAGAAAGCCCAAGCACCAATTAGTGCCAGTGTGTGTGTATATGTGTGGTGTGGTGTGTGTGTATGTGGTGTGTGTATGTATGTGTGTGTCTGTGCGTGCACGCCAATCTACTCCATAAAAACTTCCTTTGAGAATAGAAGAGGCTCCTAATGTAGTTTGGGTCTGGATTTGGGCTTGAACAGCACTTAGGTCAGATTCAGATTCTGCAGATTATGAGATTTACATTATGAGCAAATTACCTACTGTGACTCGATGTCCCCATCTGAGAAGTAAGAAAATAGCAAGTGTCTCATAGAGTTTTGAGGGTTAAATGAGACCATGTACATAACCCATGCTGCATTTATAGTTAAGGAGGAGCTCAAAAATGATAGCTGTTGTTGGCTAAAACTCATGCTCCAGGAATTGATTTAATTCTCATTACAGGCCAGACTCTGAATAGAAATATTGGGGAAATGCAAATATCAATGCAAAATACTTCCTGCTCTAGAGGGGCTTCTTCCATTCTAGATGGGAAGATGGATACCTGTAATTACAGTAGATAATAATGCGTGGCAAAATGCCAAAGGAGAGCTATAATAAAGAGCTGAGATCACAAGGTAAGTAAATTACTTCCTTCTGGGAAGATGATGGAAGGCCTCTTGAAAGGGATGCTATTGGTTTTTAAGTCTTGAAGGATGAATGAAATTTTAATACATGATGAGTTGGATGTGCAGAGAGATGAAGATATAGAAGCAAGAATGTGAGACAGAAACGTCTAGGTGTTCTGGTTGTTGGGAAGTGTGTGTGGTAACCTAATGGAAAAAAATATAGGCTGGAGGAAATCAAGAGGGAGCCTGAAGGCGAAGTTGGTCTAGTCTGTACTTGCAATGAAGTAGAAGTCTCAGATGTTTGCTCCGCCAAGGAACGAACTTATCTGAGTGCTGCAGCTTCAAACATAAGCGACAGGTGGCATAGACAGAGCATGCCAGAGCCATCTGGGATGCTCACACATGTTAACCCATTTAATCTCCATCCGTGAAGCCCAGGGAGGTGAGACTCTTACTGCTGCTGGTTTATGGATTAGGAATTCAAAGGATAGAAGTTAAATCAGCTGCCTGTGAATAGAGAGCATTTAGGAATTGGTGGAGGAAGGATTAGACCAAGGTGGTCTGGCTGTGGCACTGCTGCTTTTGATGGACGCAAAGGGGTCAAGGGCAAGGCCAGCACTGGACCAGCTGAGACCGAATGAGAACCTGAAGTCTTTGATTAAAGTAGAATCATGATGCAGAGAGACAAACATGAGGTGTGACAAAGACAGTGTTGGTGGGACTAAGGAATTAGTTTCATTTTATGGAGTTAGAAGTTAAATACAAATATAGCCAACTTTATAAGTGAGAAGCACAATTCAGACAATTATTGAGTTAAGGTAGCATATCATGTACGAACAACCCACTAGATCAGCTGTTCTCAACTTGTGTGTCATGGCCCATTTGGAGGTCATATATCAGATATCCTGCATATCAGATATTTGCATTACAATTCATAACAGTAGCAAAATTACAGTTAGTGATGAAATAATTTTATGGTTGGGGGTCACCGCACTATGAGGAACTGTATTAAAGGGTTACAGCCTTAGGAAGAACCACATTACTAGATAGATTTCGTCTGACAGATGTTTGGATAGCCTTAGATGGGACTGGTGTGCCTACCAACAGAAGTCAAGGCACAGTTAGTTTAGATAAGATGAGGTATGAACAGATTACAGGAATGGCTAGAACATATAAAAAACTCAATAAACGCCAATTTTCTTTTCTTGCTGAAAAGTCAAGAAGTGTGGATGAGAGAGAGGATAATGATGGAAGAGAGGTGATACCCAACCCTGCTCCTTTCCTGGTTCAGCTTCCCCGCTCTATTGGGAGTTGCTCCAGTTTGAGGGATTCCAAGAAAGGCTTGCAGGAATGTAGAGGGTTGTGATGCAGATACTGTAGGGCTTTTTTTCTTCCGGCAATCCTGGATCTCCATCTGCATGGCAGGGACACAGAGAGCAAGAGAAGGGGAGCTGGTTAGAGAAAAACAGAAGTTTATCTGACCCTGTAGTGGGTCTGATCTGCAGGCTTACCAACAGGATGCACTAAAGAAAGCAACGAGGACGGTGTGCAAAGTTCCTTCACAAATGGCCAGCCAATGCCTCGGAGCTCTCATTGAACATATGCGACAAGGTGACCTTACAAATCTGGGCTATAACTTGTAAACTTGGCATTTAGAGAAGTGCTGATGGGTTTTGAACCTCTTTGAGAGGCATTCTCGGGACTCGTTCTATGAGAAGTTCCTTTTGTAGTAGAGCTTGCTGCTGCACCTGTTGGGGATTTTAATTACTGAATTCAGGAAGCTGAAACAGAGAGAAAAGTTACAGAATTTATGAGATTAGGTAAGTTCTACAGTCAGATTTCCAAGGAAATGAGGCAACTCATAAACTATAGAATGCTTGGTTTGACACCAAGTATATATAATAGATACTCGATAAACATAAACATAATTTCTTTTTTTAAGAAGAAAAACGATCTAAACCTACAAACCATTTTTCAGTTTGCTGGATTAACTGATCTATGGAGACAATAGCACAGGACAAGCAATTCTGGAAAGCGAGGTGTACTGAGAACTTTCTTTATAAACAAAGTGAAGAACAAAAATTTCAGTAGAAAAGACAAACTGGTTTGAACTAGTAGAGAATCATTTACTTACTTTACCTCAGAAAGTAGGGTTGAGCAATCTCAACCTCATTGAGGAATTTGGACATCTTAAAGTGATTGTATATCTACTTTTAATGTCTAAAACGGGGGACTGGTGCTACCTCAGCTGGAATGCTGCCTTGGATTCTTCTATTGAACAAGTCTTTCAGTAAACTTTGCTGATTGTAACTCCTTCAACCCCTCCTTATTCTTAGTAGTAGTTTTTTAGTGAGTCATGTATACATGGTTTGGTCTTCAATCTGAACCCCTTGTGAGCTGAACCTTGTAGGCCTTCAACTGATGTCTCCGGATCATCACATTTTCGAGGGTGTTTGCTTTATTGCTCAAGAATAATCACAAAGAATGGTCTGAGGAGTCTTGGTTTTGGAGACACATGTCCAGGAACCTCAATCATCTCTTTTTCATGGGTGTATCTATGAAATCCAGGATTTCTTCATATGTTGTGATCAAAGGGACATCATGCAAATGCATCAAATACAGATCCTATATCCAAAAGGTGCTTTCGGCCCTTCTTGTCTTCTCTTTGCCTCCTGGCTGTCATCATGAGGTCAACAACCTCCACATCTTCATACTCATATCTCTGTGATATTCAAACTCGCCGCAGGCCAGCTGACAATGGGCTCCAACCTTTGAAACTGTGAGCCAAAATACTACTATCTGACTTGAAATGATCTCAGGTATTTGTCTTCATGATAAGAAAATTAACAAGCATATAAAGATCTGGAAATTCTGCTATCCTTTATAAAACCAGACATCTAAAATGTATTTGCCAAAAGAAAAATGATGTTATTTTCACAATTTTTTCCTTGTAGAATACAGTTATTGCTCAAAATAAGAGTGATGCTAGCACACAAAAGATATATTTTTCTTTTTTTCATGAATTGAAATATTAAAAATGGTTTTCCATTTTAACTGAGACTATGGTTGCTGGGGACAGAAATGACGCATCCAAATATACAAGGAAAGTTCTTTGGACTTCTCAATAATCCTTTAGTGTGAAAAGCTATCCTTCAAAAGGCTGAGACCAGCTCTCTCAAAGGCTGTCATCTATTTTGTCCTCCATGATGGCTATTATTTCACCTTGGCTAGGAGGCCAATATTCTTCAGGTAACTAATTTTCAGAAAACTGCATCTGAGGGACACTAAGGAGATCTCAACTGTGGGGGTCAGCTTACCACATTAACTATCGTTTGGCACATAAATCTAATGCCGTCTTCTATACTCTTTAGAACTTATATGAAGAAAGTAGAATGCAATGGCAATTAGCAGAAATCACCATAACTTCACTCTGGTGACTGCTGGGGTTTTTCTCAGCTCACTGAAGGCTGTAGTCTTTTATGTTCCAGCATCTTCTATGTAGATAAAGTCCGAGCACTAACTATGGCATCAACAGTGTATTGCTTCTTTGAGCAGTGAATCCCAACTGCCTGTTCTCAAGTCTTTCCCCAGATCTGATGTTCACATTCTTGGTGCAAATCCGTTTTAAGGATGACCCAAGTACTATATGTGCGACTGAGTTGGGAAATAAGCATGCCTTGCCTCTGCCAGAGCTCAAGTTTATCTAAACTAATGAAGTAGATATTCTTCCTTCCAGTTCTGCATCCTTACCTTCACATTTATAAGCTTCTGAAATATTTGTGCCTTTTAGAGGCAGAATTTTACCCACGTTCTTAGTCATCCTCCATTGATTCCACGCTTCCCACTGAAAAGCTACCACTGCATTTGTTTATAACAGACTCAGAAAATTTTTATACATTTGGTTAGGTAACTAAATACCAGGAGTAGGATAATCAGGGTTATGATCATCTGGTTTCAGCCATTGCCAAAACAAAAGGAAAGGGGAGTCCAGGTATAACCAAAGCTGTAAGAGATAAAAGCAAGAATGGATGGGGACAATGGGCTCAGCAAAGACTTTCTTTTGCATGCCCCCTCAGGACATCCCTACATCCCTGGTGATTTTGTCCTGGGATCCTCCCCTCTGTCTGTAAAGCAATCTATCCCTTCCTGTGGGGAAGAAAGGGAGATGGGCTGTGTCAGATGGAGGCTGAACCATACCAAGAAGAATCTCTGACTCCCTTAGGCCTGAAATGTGCAAGTGATGTTATGCTGGATACCATACCCAGAGGTTTCTTTTCTTTACTTTTCATTTTATTTTGTTTTTCTTCTTCAGTACACACTTCCTTGTGGGAGAAACAGAGAGCAAAGCAGAGCAAACATCCATAAATGTGCCAGGGCAGACGAGTTATCTTCAAAAGCCTGGGTACTAGGGTGGTAATAAAGGCCTTTGATTTCTTTTCAATTATTTATGCTTTGCTCATTTTTTAAGTAGGCATCTAATTTATAATAGAAACAGAGACCTGGGAAGGAGACTATCCATTCCTCTCTCCGTGTCAGCACGGGAGTTGTTTCCTACAGAACGTTTGGAGTGCTTCATCTTGCAGACACTCTGTCTAAGTCTGTCCCACAAGGAGCCCGATGGTGCTTGATGACCGTGCAGAGGCAGGAGAGCAGCTGCGGTATTAATAGCACAAGTGGGCAGAATCCCGGTGACAAGACTTGACCACTCACTCTGGAAGACAACCTCATTTTCGTATTGACTGTCTCTGGGAAAGGATTTCCTGAGACCCTTTCTAAAGTTCCCTCTTGCTCCCCATTATACCATTACTGGGAGTTAGGGCTTTCGGTTGTCGTTGATGGAGAGGTGGGGATGTCATCTTTCCTAAGTGCTCCTCAAAAGTGCTGACCTGTCAATCCAGGAGACAGAGGGTTTTATATATCCCCAGAAGAAACAGAACTAAAGCAATGGCCGTAGGGTTTTTCCGCCAGACTTGCCAACAAATTTCAAACCTGTAAAGTAAAGCTTGCTTCTTAACTTTTTCAGCTCCAGGAGAGGAGGTTTGAGTTCAGACATTTGATGGTGCAACCAGAAGCAGCCAGATTAATTTCTCATGAGTCAAAGAAGAGCCAGAAATTACAATGTTGATTGTTTAATGCTTCGTTGAACTGCTCCCAGCAACTTTCTGCTGACTGCCACTGAGAACTAATTTGATTTCTTCAAAAAAAAAAAATACCACCAGTTGGAAGTTTGATGTTTTTAACTTCTTAAACTAGAAGCATGCTATAAGTTGTGGAAATGCCTTTAGTAATAATCCAAAAAAATTACATACAGAAAAATTGCCTGAGACCTAAGCCCTTCTCACCTCACACATGCCTGAAGGAGAAAAGAGAAAAGATTTATTAGAAGAATTTCTTTGAAACAAAGAACTGAACATGATAGAAAGCAGACCTAGTCCTTCTGAATTTCTTTGGAAACTGTCTTTAGAAAAATTCAGAATCTTCAGTTTTATTCCAATCTCTCCACCATTTAGAAACAAGCTTCTAGTAGGAAAAATAGTGTTAAATTAAAAGTATAAACAATTATTAGAAATATATAGTCTTGGAAGCCATTAAATTTGTTCCTTAAGCAGGTTTACTACTTTTCTGCATACTTAGGTGAAAATTTGTCTTCTACTATTTTGACATAAAATGGACAGGATTAGATTTATTTTTCTTATCAATATCATTATTTTGTACCTCCGGGTGCCGAGAATATTACCTAAATAGCAGATAAGTTTCCCAGACAGTGGACCCGACCCTCCCCCTCCCCACCAATGTTGAGCAAGTATTCTGTTTGCTAAGAAATAAGCCTCGTCTTATATCAAAGGTTCTGCTGTACCTGTAGTGATTTAGAATTCAAATGTGGCTAATTTATAAAACAACCACATATCTCAGTTCACAGCAGGAGTCAGGTACTTAATATAAACTCCTCTCGGAATACACTTAGTTTCTCTTTCGGGACTTCGTGCTCTCTCTCTCTCTCTCTCTCTCTCTCTCTCTCTCTCTCTCTCTCTCAAAAAAAAAAAATCTAGCTGATACTAAGAAATAGCTGCCCTTCTCCAGCCTCTGGAAGTTTAGCTAGCAGGAAAAGGCATTGCAGCATTTCCGTTTCATGTTGGACTTCCACAAAGCTGGCTGAATTACACCCATCTGCACTTTGGGTGGGAAAAGGGGTCTCTTAGCACCAAAAGGACAATCTATGGACAACCCAGGTCTCCCATTTAGTAAATTTGACGGAACAGCCAGTCATGCCTACGAGACGTTGCTCGGGGCTCAGGAGAGTGAGCACAGACAGATCTGCTTTGTCTTGTGAACGATAGACGAGTTTTCTAGCTGCTTTTTTTCACTCAAAGAAGGAGGAATTGAGGAGTTTTCAAGGGTATTTTATTTGTATGTGTATATATTATGTGTAACATCTATATGCAGGTACATGAGCATGTGTGTGCATGTACATATATTGGCCAAAGGATGATGTCAGGGTCTTCCCCAATTGCTTCTCCATCTTAATTTTTTGAGGCAGAATCTCTCACTGAACCTAGACCACTGACTCATATAGACTGGCTGACCTAGGTGCCATCACAGGGTCTTTCTCCTTCGCGTGGTCTAGAGTTATAGGCACAGGTGAGTATATCCAGGCAGCTCTTTGATGTGAATGCTGCTGGTCCAAACTCAGTCCTCAGACTTACCCAGCCAGCATTTTACTGACTGAGTCATCTCTTTAAAGCCCTCCTCAACAATTTTATTTCCTTGGAGTTTCTCAAGCATATAGACAGCAGGATGAGGAAAGAAGTTTGGAATAAAGGCATGGGGAGACTTGGAGAATATCCCTGGTGATATGCTCAGATAAATCATACAGCTCTCGGACTTAGTGTAAGTCAAACTGTCTAGACTTCTGGGCCTTTGCCTACAAAAAAGGAGTAAAGCCTACCATAGAGCGCACAGGAGCAAGAAAGAGAAATCGGTGAAGCTACCTGGTGACTTCAGAGGCTCACCCCATCATCAGTCACATCATCACGCCATCATTATCTTCCCTACTCTGTCTCTCACTGTGCTTGCCTATTGTTCCTTTCTAAATTAGCATGCTTCTTTTCCATCCAAGGCTCTGTATCTGCTTTGATAAATTTCTCTTTCTTCAATTAGAAGGAACATCATAATTTTTTTCATTGGCTCCGTTGCACATCTGGTGCTAAACACGTGACCTCTATACCTGAAATAATTCAGAAACAAGTCTGCCTTACTGAATTTGCTAAGAATACATTACTTGCTGTGCTAACATTCAATCTTTGGTACATTTGGAATCTAGAAAATTCTCCAAAGAGTAAAGGGAAGTAAGAAAGATGCCTAGAATGAGAAGGGAGAGGAGAGCTGATCTTGGCGTCACCGTCACCTGAAAGACAAGTTGATAAAGACCCTAGCATCAGGGACTGGATTTGGGGGCTGAAGAAACTTAGTGGCTGAGAGCATTGCCTACTCTTGTAAAGGACCCAGGTTCTGTTCCCAGTACCCACATGGCAGTTTACAACCATTTGTTACTATGTTTCCAGACAATCTGGTGTAAAAAGGTGTATTTATTTTCATAACTTAAATGTACAATATCATCTGTATCCTTAAATTATATGATTTTTTTAATATTCCAGGACCCTTTCAAGATCCTGATCATGTTTCCTAGGAATCTGGCTATTTCTCAAAGCATGAAGTCATCATGCTAAGAAAAAGCATTGCCTAAAGTGCTGTATTTTGTTTTTTGAAAATATTTTTCATACAATATATTCTGATTACAGTTTCCCCCCTCTCATCTGCTCTCAGATTCTCCCACCTCCCATCCATCCAACTCCACTTGCTCTTTCCCTATCTCTTTAGAAAGCAAACAAACAAACAAAAAGAAAAACAAACAACAAAAACAGACCAGGATTTTTAAAAAGCAAGCTAAACACACACGCGCACAAAACCCATAAAAACATAAAACCAGAACCTTTATTATATGAACAAAAATCCAGTAAGAATTTTTTTAAAGTACCCAAAGTAATATGAGAAAAAAAAAAACCTGCAAAAGTACCATTGAGTTTGTTTTATATCACATTTACTACTGGGTATGGTGCCTACCCTTCAATGTGATTTATATGCCCAGTGAGACTCCATAGGATAAAACTAAATATTTCCTTTGTGAGCTGTTGTCAATTGGAGATAGCTTCTTGGTTGGGGATGGGGGCTTGTGTCCACTTCCCCTTCTCAGCACTGGCGCCTTGTCTGTCTTTGACATGTGCAGGCCCCATGCATTCAGCCACTGTTTCTCTGAGTTCATATGTCAGTCATGCTGTGTCTGGAAGGCACTGTTTTCTTGGTGTTTTCTATCCCCCCCGGGTCCTACAATCTTTCTGCCTCCCCTTCTACACAGCTCCCTAAGCCCAGAGGGGAGAGATTTGATGGAGACATCCCAATTAGGACTGAGTGTTCCAAGGTCTCTCTAGAGTGTTGGTTTTAAGAGGTCTGGAAATACAGACAGTGTTTGTTAGCATTTTCATTTACCATTTCCTACCTGTGCAAACCATGACAAGGTTGGGTTTCATATATGAAATTAGAAGTAACAGTTCCTAATATGTAGAGTTCTTTTTCAAAAGATTAAATGAATGTATTCAAGTAAAAAGCCAATGACACCCAATAATTACTAGTTAACATAATATTATTTGTATGCACCTAATTGAGTGATGGATCTCCAAAGTCCTGAAATGCAATTCTTTTCCTATATGGTGTATCCACTGTTTATCATTGACCGTTCCGGACACACCCTCTGTGTTGCCAACTGATATCTGGAGATTACATTGCTATTTATCTATATCATTATGTTTTCCCACGCATTTTAATGAGATGTTGCTCTATTTTTTTTTTGTGTGGTAGCTGCATACAAGCACAGATGTTTCCAGACACCATCCCCACTCTTACCTGGGGGGATCCTAAGCCAGGTGTTGAACCTCTCTGACTCTGTTGCATTATTTTCCTCGCATGGAAAGAAACAGAATGATTAAATCACATGTGACTTCCCTCAAAGTCCTGGTTACTTTTCAAATGTTCTATAAAAACCCCTTCACGTCTAAGCCTAACTTATGATGCTTTAAGTTTTTCTGTGTCTCCCTGAGCAATACCACTCTCTCCTCCTGGAGGCAGGGCGAGGAGGCATTGTGTATTACAAAGTTGTAGAACACTGTGTCTCCTCCATGACAGATTGATGCTGGTACTGCTTAAAAAGAGTGGTGTTAAGAAATCACAGTTGTTTGTAAACCTCTCGGATGGAAAAACAGATTTTATAATTTTTCTTCGATTCTTTTTGGCTCAGTATTTCCGGTGATAGCAGCTTTATGACTACTATTAATTTTAGTTACTACTAGTAACTTAAATTCGCCAAGTGATGCTTATGAAGCCCAAAGTTTGAGAAGCACTAACTTACATGGGAACTAGATACCCACAGAAATGTTACAAATACTTCTTGGATACATTTATTCTCTGCTTAGGAAGAGGAAGCCTACCACACACAATGTTAAGACTTGAACGTCTATGACTCCTTTTAAATGCCCTCCCAGAGCCTCTCAAAGCTGATGATGCAGACGATTCATCTCTGATATCTTTTACACAGGCACAAACCGCAGAATCTACTCTTGTAAATTAGTGCTGGAAAACACTTTCAAAAATAGTCGGAGATGAACTTTCCCACCAGGGATTTCCTAAGTTACTCTGCATTAGAAAATGGATTGTCTGTTTTTCTCTCTTGCTCCTCACAATACATTAGAGACCCCACCACTAAAACAAGACCGTTCTTCCGAACCCTCAGCCAAAGCACTCACGGGGTACTGCGCAACAGTCAGGCTCCAATACAGGGCTTGCGGAAGGGAGCACTCCAGGGAATGCGGAAGGAGGGAAGTACTAGACTCCTCCTCACAGAGAGCTGGTGGTCCATTCTGAGAACTGGGGGGGCAGCTACGAAAGCATCATCAACAGCCACGGGTTTTGTAATTGCTGGAGCTTACTCAAACCTCATTTCCCCGGTCTGATTATCATTACCAGTGAGTTTTCTCATCCATTTCCCCACATCAGGAATGGACGCTAAGTGCGCTAGTAAGTAGCTTTTGACTGTGGTGGCTGCTAAGAGACTCTTCTTTCGAGCCTGTTTTGCAGAGCGTCATATTTCAGCACTGTCAACCTGATATGTCTATTCATACCGAATTTCATCTAAAATTTCATTTATTAAACTTGGACAGCCCTCCTCATGGGTGGGAAAAGAAAGGATATTTATCTTAAATTTTTCATGATTCTCCCTAAGTTTAAGAAAAGCGAGTCAGTGGCAGTAAAAAGCAGCTGGAGTTTGTGCACGCCAGCTTCTCAATCATGCTGTTTCATCTTCACCAGCATCCCCAGCTCCTGAAGGTCTGTTCTCAAGGTAACGGATGTGGCCTCTGTTCACACGCCTTTTCTTTGCCGATAGAAGGATCAAAGACAGTATCTGTGGACAGCGTTTTTGCAGCAGAACCCTGAGTTTATGTGCATTGGTACAAAGGGATTGCTTAGCCTTAATTATTAATTAAGTTTTAAGAAAAATATTAAGTTTTATTGCTTTCAAGTAGACTTAATAGCTATATTTAACACTTAGGCGTACTTTAATGAGTAGACATTAGATTTTTCAACATGCTTCCCTCTCTTCAAAAGCTGTTTGTGTTTTTAAAAGGGTTTGAAAGCCTACACACTAATCCTGTTTATGCTATTAATTTTCTTTATCACACACTTCATTCACTGTTAAAAAAAGATAAATTTATGGCACTAGGTAAGTATACATCTCAAATACTTGAAGGAAATTTTGAGAGAACATCCAGAACTTTCTGGTTTACTTTCTTTTGGAAGCTGAACATCACTACAATAAATTTTTTTCTGTAATATGTGCCACAATGTTTAGATTTAGATTCTTGGAACAATCAGGGATGAAATGAGACTCATTGGGTTGTTCCTTCACAAATGAGGAAGAAAACCCCTTAGATATTAAACTAAATATTCAAAGGGTAACGGTTGAGTTCCAGACAGCAGAGTCACGGCTTAGAACTAGAGGAATGCATTTCCCAATGCTACTACCAGGGTGACCAACTCCAGGTCTACTGAGGTCTAAGTCTTAGACTGTGTTGTTCAGCTCATCTCTGTCAGTTTCTAAGGCCTGTGTTCCACAGTCTCTTCTGTAGCAAAGATAGAGACCAGAAGCTGCCAGTTCAGATTATCACTTCATAATCACAGAGGAAAGGGGGTGCCTCATTCCTAACAGCTCCAGGAAAGTCCTATGGAAGACACACATGGACTGCAGTGATTTATTCTTAAGCCAGTCACTGTGTCCATGGGGCTACAATACCAACCCACTTGCTATGGACATATAGCCCAATAAGGTGCATGTTTACATGTGAAATGTGCCCCATAGGTTCCTATGTTGAACAATTGACCCCCAACTGGAGACAATATTTTGGGATTTTGGAAGATTGCACCTTGCTGAAGGGTGTGGTTCACTGGGACACACCTTCGGGTTGTGTAGACTGTCGAGACTTCTAATCTCTCTCTATTTTCGGAGTGAAGGCACAATGCCAGTGGTTGTCACACTCCTGTTGCTTCATACTTATGCCCTGACTCTCCCTCGCTCTGATGTGAAGGAATATCTTTCTTCTTAAACTGTTGGGAAAGATAATAAACCCTGCTTTCTGTAAGTTGCTTCTTGATAGGTATTTGGTCACAACAACGAGAACATAATTAGTACAAGGAGAGGTGGGAGGAGTTATGGAGACAAAAGAAAAAAGATGTGAGCAGTAATCATTGCTGCTTCCAGTATCACATGGATGGTTGGGGTTAGAATCAATACGGAGCTAGAGTTCCGGTTCTGCATCTAGCACTTTCTTCAGTAAATTAGGTTTGTTAGCTGAGGTTTCTATCCTGCCCAGTCCCCCAGTTGTTCAGTCCCAAAGAAACACATAGAGGTCTACATTAATCATAAACAGTTAAGACTATTAGTTCAGGCTTCTTATTAACTCTTATAACTTATATTAGCCCATAATTCTTGTCTGTGTTAACCATGTGGCTTAGTACTTTTTTTTGATAAGGCAATCACATATTGCTCCCTCTGCAGCTGGTTGATGACTGCAGACTGCCTCTTTCCTCTTCCCAGAATTCTCCTGTTCTCATTGCCCTGCCTCTACTTCCTGCCTGGTCACCTGGCCTATACTTCCTGCCTGGCTACTGGCCAATCAGCATTTTATTAAACTAGCACAAGAAACAAATCTTTACAGGGTAAAACCATTGTCCGACAGCAAGGTTTTGCTTTAATTTTAGGGCCTATCTAGTTGCTGTTTCTCTTGTACCAAATCTACTATCTGTGAAATGTAGAACTTGTTTATCAGATTACTATGTGCTGACCAAATTCCTTATTTTTAGTTTACTAGTACAGTCTATATTTTTTCTCTGAACCCTGCATAAATATATGATTATTTGTAGATGGAATTTCCCTTGGGAGAGATGTTGAAGAGATACTTAATATCTGCTTTTTTTCTTTTCTTTTCTTTATTTTTTTAGTTTTCAACATATGGTCCAACATGTGGCCAAAAAAATGCTTAGGGTGTCTGGTTCCCCTGCTCTAGCCAGCTGCCTAAATTGAGTGAACCAAACCTTTAAGAACCTTTTAACTCTTTTCTCCAAATGCCTCACACAAGAGTCCACATTTTCCCTAAATGGGGCCTGTTTGCAAAGGGCCACCTCCGAGATCTTGCTGCTTTTCCCTGAGGCTGGCACAGTCTACTCGCTCAGAGTAAAAGGGAGTAAGTGCACCCCATCAGCCTCCTCTTTTCTACCAAATGTAAGTGGTGTTATAATATTGATATGATCAAGACTAATGAGCCATTAATTCTGATTCAAAAAAAATGAGGTAACAGAACATGATCTTTTACAGCGCATTGATCTGCTCCACCAGATGAAGGCATGGTTGCATTTCCTCCTGGAAGGGTGCCTGTTCTTCACAAGCAGTTTTAAAGTGTTCCCCATATGGATGTGCTCTTCTCCGTGCCAAAAATAAATCTAATAGAAGGAGACAAATATAATGTCTAAGGAGAAAATATGTCCACCTTTCAACATTTCTTTATCCTCCTCCTTTTGTGAGGCTCAGGGCTGGTGGCAAGTCATTTCATGCTTGGGGGAAAGGACTGTTTTCTTAATGAATGCAAGAATATGCAGAGGTCGGGAGATATGTACATCTGTTATCTCCTCCCCCACTCATAAGACAGTGAACAGCAAGAGAATTGAGTTTTAATTAGGGCCATAAGTACTATTTGGGGGCTTCACGTGCATGTGATTTAGGGTGGAGCTTCCAATACAGATATTTTATTCTCTCATATTTAAGAAAAAACTTACAAGGCTAACTTGGGGCTGCAGTAAAAATCTTGGAATGTGTTTTCAGTTATCTGGGTGCATTTTAAGACAATTTATCTCCCATAATCTGCCTGCTTTACTTTCTTTTGCAGGAAAACATCAACAGCTGATACTGTTATTCTAACACAGCCCTATGTTCTCAGGGGCAAGTAAATAAAGTGTACGACATCCCTTCAGAGACACCAGTTCAGATAAGTAGAATGCTGGATTCTAAATGAGTAACATCCCACTCAGGCCAAGACACTTAGATAACACTACCCTTGCACATATTTGACCAGCATCTTGAGTGTGTGGACTGCTGCAGGATGAACTGCATTTGTCAACAATGTGTGTGTTGAAGCCTTAACCTATAGTGCATTAGAATGTGACTCTGTTTGAGAGACAGAGTCTTAGAATGGGCAATTGAGATAAAACAATCAAGGGGTTCCAGGTCCAAGTGAGACTAGAGTCCTTATAATACGGAGAGGTTTTGAGAGGTGGGTGCAGGGAGTTTTTGAGAGGTGGGTGTGACAAGGCAGGGAAGTGGCATTCATATACCAAGGAGATGGTGCTCAGATGAAGCCAAGCCTGCTGATACCCTGACTTTGGATTCCAAGCCTCCAAACTATGACAAATTCAATTCCTGGTTTTTAAGCCAGCTCATGATAGTTTATTATGGGACTAGCAAGAAAATACATACACCAACAAAATACGATTGATAGAACCCTAATTACTTTAGAGTTTAAATTTAGAAAGTGAAGATAACATTCTGGAAGAACTGACAATCAGTTGTCATAAATGCAGTGGTTGACTGAAATTCTCTCTAAAAAAAAGGGTCCAGCCTTCAAATGCCAATTCTACAGTTGAAAGAAAAAGCTCACTGGTTATGAAATCCAACCAAAAATGACTCAGCCATTGTGCTACTTAGTGCTGTGAGAAATACCTGCAAAGTCAACTTAAGATAGGACAGATTTCAAAGATTTCAGTCCAAGTTCATTCTTCGGGGGGACAAAGTGAAGCAAAATGTCATTGTGGAAACATTGGTGGGATAAACCGCCAACCTCTTGGCAGACAGGAGGCAGAGAGGAGGAACAGAAAAAGCCCAGGGTCAAGTTCTCTTTCGCAGACGCATCCTCTGGAGCATGTCCCCAGCACTGAGGACCCACCCCTTTTCCCACTACCTCACAACACCACCATATAAAGAATCAACCAAGGGACTCGTCCATTAATAGTACCATAGACCACATAATCTCATCAGTTTCCAAATCATCCTCTCTTGGTGTAGGAGGTCCTTCTTTCTTTGTGTTGCTTTCATTGGTTAATGAATAAAGAAACTGTCTTGGTCTAATAGGCCAGAACTTAGATAGGCAGAGAAGACAGAAAAGAATTCTGGGAGGAAGAAAGCAGAGTCAGGTTCCTCTGAAACATTGGAGCATCCATCTTTGACCCACAGACCCAGAATAGCTGACAGACTTTTCTGTGAATAAGGAATTTTAAAGGACTAGTCTACCTTCTCTTGACAAAGTTGAGCAATCAACTTCTTTTGTAACCTGCTTGTCCAATTTGCACAGCACACTATCAGCAGTTGAGACAAGGGAAGTTTATTTCCCAGTGACTAGCTTTGCCACATCTAAAACAAACTCCATATGGAGGGAGATGTTCATCATCTTCTTTGAAATAGATTAGTGCTGCCAGGAGCTGATGTGTTTTATACCATGAAAAGCCTTGTTATTAAATCATCTTAAATGCCATGTTCTTTAGATCTCTAAAGTGTTTGAAGACCACCTATCTATCTAAAATATAGTGGTGTTTAGCCTTGAAAACATACGTAACATACCTACAAGTTTGATTGCTATAGGTGACTAACTACTAAACGGCATTTCTTAATTATCCTAAACAGTTTGTAATAGATTTCAAGGTCTAGAGCTTTACATTACACTTTTAATGAGATGCATAGGTAAAATTCTTTAAACAAGAGTAGAGACATATATCCATTACATTGTAACAAAAATAACCTTAAATTTGAATCAATATACAAAAGTCCATGCCAATATTAAGTATTTGAGTATAGTAGTTTTTTAGTTTAAAAGTAGATTCAATGATCTACCCTTTTATCCTATCATTTCCATGCCCCTTTTTTCCTTTTCATTGTTTCTCTCCCTTCCCCCCCCCCACTAGATAGTAGATAGAGAAGGAAGGATAGAAAAAAGAAAAAGAAAGGAAGGAAGAATTCCCTTAACCCAACCTTTTTTGCTTAGTTTTCTCCATGACCATGATCAATAACAGCTTGCAACAAACCCCCGTAAAGGACGTCAAACATATATAACCTACCAAATGACTAAAAACTACATAGCCCACTTTTTGGGAATGTTTTTAGAATTGTCGTTTGGGGGTGATGGCATCTTTAGGGGACCCTGAGAAAATTGGGATAATGGCCAAGTCCTGGGAGAACTACCTATATCATTTGTTGTCCAGTCTCTGTGTGCTGGAAAAGTGCAGGGCTTATCTGAAGTCCTGGCTGGTGTAGTCTGTGAGGCTAGATCACCTAGCTGCTTTGAAGTTTTCCTGGATTCAGATTTTTGAGGAAATGGTAATGGAGGCTGGATCGCCTGTTCTTCTTGTCTTGTCTTCCTTGATATCAGGTCCATTTGTTCTGAAAACCTATCAACTTTTAAAGGTAATATATGTATCACGCCTCCATATGTCATGAGCACCAGGCCTGCCTGAGAGACTGCAATTGCTCAGAAGCCACATCACACTCCTTGTCCAGAATTTTTCTCATCTTTCTCAGTCCTTACGCTTCAATATACATGCCTACACACTGGATGTGATCTCACTCGCAATACAACCTAGCTGCACAGCTTTGCAGGGGTAAGAGGCCTCAGCAGGAGGGGTTCTGTGGCTGTTCTGCCAGGAAACAGAGCAGCCACCTCTCTTTGTGGCGTGTGTTTCCCCATGGGGAAATTAAGATAAAAGAATCTTTTGATATTATATGCCTAAGAAAACTAGTTCAATTTATTTAAAGAAAATTATCGTTGTAATTTTAATGTGTTCTTTTGTTGTGTTTTCTTTTGAAGACAATATCTCACTATGAAGTCCAGACTGGCCTGAAATTCACTATAGAGTTCAAACTCTCAATCCCTCTGCCTCAGCCTCCTGAGTGCTAGGATTTCAGATGTCTTCCACCTTAACTGACTTCAATACATACTTGTTAACACTAAATCATAAAACCTTTGTTTGCAGTGGTGGCATGGCACTTGCCTTTAATCCCAGCATTCAGGAGGCAGAGGCAGGCCCGTCTCTGAGCTCAAGGCCAGCCTGGTCTACAGAGTGAGTTCCAGGATAGTCAGGGCTACACAAACAAAAAAAAAACCCTTTCTCAAGAAACCAAAACCAAACCAAACAAACAAAAACCTTTAAAGATAAACCCCCACCCTCATCATTTAGATACTATATACTTCTAGAACATTAGTGGTATCACCAATTATGTTTTACTGGATTTGAGAAGTAGCCTTATAGTTATTGACAATAGATTGCTTTTAAGATAATGGACATATGATTGCTGCAAAATGTTTATCAAGTTCTGTGGAGGGAAATGGAACAGTACCGCTCCGTGAGACCGATGCCAATATATAAAACTTAAATATATATGAGAAGGGGCTGCAGTGATGACCCAGAGGTTAAGACACTTGGTGCTCTGGTAGAGGACCCAGGTTAAGTTCCCAGCATGAATACAACAGCTTACAGACTCCATACCTCCAACTCCAGGGGCTCCAGTTCCCACTTCTGTCCTTCCCAGGCACTAGGCACATGTGTGGTACACATAAGAACATGCAGGCAATACCCTCATACACATGAAAAACAAAAATACATCATTTTAGAAAAATAAATTATAGCAACATAAACATCATGCCGGATCTCTAAAAATATTTTGGAAACTCTGATTAATGCTTTTGGGAAACTAGAGAGCTGAAATAAATAGTCTAACTATAATGGTTAAAATGGCCACAATTCAAATAACTTTAACAGAGCAATATAAAACAAATGCCGTCCAAAAGAACTGGTCATGTTGCCCATTTTTAGTGTACTCTGGGGAAAGCCTGGGCTTTGCCATCAAATCAAGATATATTAACTTCAGTTCGTCCTCTTCCTGGCTATATGTCCGGGTCCCCCCAATTTTCTCATTAGTCACTTGCATGTAAAAATATCATGCCTGCTGTGCATTGAATGCTTACATCCCAGAACATTCCTATGTTGAAATCTAAACCCCATGTGATAGTATTAAGTTGCTTGTGGTCAGTGTTGGTCACAGCAACATAAACGTGGCATGGTGGCAGAGCAGAACAAGGGCTCAAGAGACTCTAGACGGCTGCCTAGGTACAAAAGGGAAATGCTCACAAAGACGTAGGTGCATGAAGCTGGAGTAGAGCCTCCTGCCACGCAGCCCAGTTTGAAGAAAGAGCTAGAGGTTGGTTAGGTTTGCACATCCAAGTGGAAAGTTTTCTTGATCAGACTAAAAGCTTCTGTGTGCTCTCAGGAGTGACAGAGAGGTGGGTGGGATCGGAAATGCAGCGGGAACTTATTTATTAGGCAGTAGTGCAGGTCTGGCTCATAAATGATAAGAGTCTGACTAAAAGCATGTGTCTATTTATATTAGTGTTCCACCGTAGCCAACCTGAGTCAGACCCAGGGAGACTTGGCACAGGCTGGTGTTTACATTACTCAAACTGGGTGCTTATGAGACACTGATCGTCATCTTCACTTTTGGTGACCCCTACGTTGCTATAGGAAAAGATCACATTCAACAATCAAACTAAAATCCTGTAGGAAGACTTATTTTTTTTTTATTGAGAAAAAAAAAATTTCCGCCTCCTCCCAGCCTCCCACTCCTCCCACCCTCTCCCCACTCCTCTCCCCCTCCCTCTCGAGTCTGAAGAGCAGTCAGGGTTCCCTGCCCTGTGGAAAGTCCAATGAGGTTTTTGTTTTTAACCTCATCAACTAGTCAATTTCAATAAGTTCCCGAGCAAAAATGAGACAACACAATCTTATTTGAGGCCCCTTAGCCTTCAAGTCCATAGTACCTCATACCAATGCTTTTCTGCTAAGACAAATGTCTTTTTCCAAAGGAAAAGGTCAATTCAGAGATGCTGACAATGCCTCCTTTTACCTTAGCCCTGCTCATTTTAAGATGACATCCCATTACACAGTCCTTCAACAGTTTGGATTCTTAAAATATAAAGTGAATCTGAAATTTTTTCCAAGTTAACCTTTCTATTCTTTGTGGGTTTCACATCATGCCTCTCTATCCCATTCATCTCCCCATCTTTTAACTCCCAACCCCTACCTTTTCAATGCCCCTGCAGGATGAAAAAACTAAAATTTAAAAGAAAAGAAAAGAGGAAGAAAAAAAAAAGAAAAATCTTGTTGTGGAATTTGTAGTGTGGCACAGCAAGTCACACAGTGTACCATGTAGTCTGTATATCCATCCATACTTGTAAGTGTTCATTGCAATGAGTCATTGGTCTAGTTTGAGGCCTCTGGTTTTTGCTACCCCATAGATACTGGGCCCTCACTGAGGCTCCCCTTAGGCAGCTTCAGTGTTGTTGTCTGGTGTCATGAACATCTGCTGCTTTGAGTCTGCAGGTGTGGCCCCTTCAGGTGCTCCAGCAGATCACAGATTGGGTAGATGACGATGGGACAGGCCAACTCATAGTCCTGGCTCTGGGTCTGGGTAGTTGCTGGGTTTGTCAGGCTGCCAGCTCTCCCTCATCCTCAATACCAGTGTGATCTCCCCAGAACACCCTGGCTAGCTCACCCTATGCAGTGTCAGGGCCAGTTCTCTTTCTCCTACATCGTCAGGGTTGGTCACTTGGGCCCCCGTCAATGGGGTCAGCTCTTCTGGGTTGCCCAGGTAAGGTACAGAGCCTGCTTTCCTGAGTGCTACATCTGGTGAGGAGCAGAATCAGCTCTCTCACCTGCAGCAGGTCTCAAGAGGCAAAGGGGAAGAGCATCTTTCCCTTGCCCTTACAACCACATGGCAAGAAAGGGTGCAGGGTCAGTTCTCTCATTCTCAGGACCTGAAGGCAGGCTCAGCTGAGCCACTCCCAGTAGAATCAGCGCTGCTCTGCTGCCTGGAAGAAGCACAGTGCCTGCTCTTTTGAGTGTGGCAGCCGGTGAAGGGCGGGGTTAGTTCTTTGACTCTCAAAATCCAGGGGCCAGCTATCCCCAGTGGTGAGGGGTGGAGAGGTAGGGTGGGCATCACTCACTTGCTAACACCACTCTCTGGCAGATGAGGGTAGGGACCAGCTCTCTTATGCTCATGTTCTCAGGGCTGGCTCACTTGTGCCCTATGAGTGGAGTTAGCTCTACTGTGTTGCCAGGCAAGGTGTGAAGGTCCTGGTGAGGGGCGGGGTCAGCTCTTTCATCTGCCACAGGTGGCAAAAGGATGAGGAGGGAGAGCCTTTGTCTCTCACCCTCACCACCACATTCGACAAGGGGTGCAGAGCCAACTCTCTCAACCCCATGGCCTCAGGGCAGGCTCAGCTGTGCCCCTACCCACTGGGTCAGCACGAATGCAGCGCCCAGGTGAGGTACAGGGTCAGTTCTCTCGAGTGCTGCAGTTGTGGGATTGGGTCAGCTTTCCTGCCTTTAAGGGGCAAGGGCAGAGGGCTTATTTCCCTCACCACACCACCACTTGTTAGACAAGAGGGGCGGGACTAGCTCTCCCACTCTCTTGCCCTCAGTACCAACTCACCCACATCCCTGCAACAGCTCTGTCAGCTTTGTGGTCCTGCTCTGGCGAGGCGCAGGGATCCACCAGTGCTGAATCAGCGGGGATAGGACCAGCTCTCCAGTGTTGTAGCCAATAAGGTGCGGTCCCAACTCTGTGCAGCCCTGTCCTCTCGACCGTCAGTGGTTAACAGGAACCAAAGACATCTTCACAGGCCAAGGCTGAAGCAAGCTTGCTGTCGTTTGTTTTTCAGTTCGGCAAAACCTTGATTTTAAAGTTTTTAAACTATCTCTTTTATAGATCCAGATTTCCAGAGTTGAAGAGTTTCAGAAAACACTAAAACAATGATTACAGACTTTGTGAAATGTTTACCTTAAAAAAGGAGCCGTACAAGTGCTTACACACACACACACACACACAAACACACAGAGAGACACACATGGACACATACATATGTACACACACACACACACACACACACACGCATCATTAAAGCACTAACAAAAATCAACACACACTAAAACACCTTGAAGTACTGCCCCTGTGTTATGGATGAGATAGTTCATCTTAGAACGCAAGTTCAAGATTTTGGCTGCACATTAGAAAATTTGATGTATAGCTTAAATATACTCTGCACCTCAGCTGTTCTGTGACCACTAAGAATTAAAGCAGGTGGGATTCAGGCACTAGCATCCGATAACTCCAATATTCAGACAGCCCAGTTGAGTACTGCTTTTTAGTATCTTACCCATGGCAATTTATCTTGAAAATGACAAGTCTTTCTATTCCAATACTCATGACCTTACAATTGTATGTACAATTAGAACAGATACTAACTTTGGTCATATGGGGGAAATTATTTTAAATACCATAAAAGACCCCAATCTCCAAGCTTTGGGGTCTTCTGGTAGACTTTAGAGCTCAGATAATAGTAGGTGGCTTTAAAGGTCTTCCCAATAAATTTTAAACAAAGTCAAATTTGATAATCACTGCTTAATATTATCATTTTAATTTTAAAAATTATATTTATTTCCATGCATAGATTCAAGACACTGAAAACAATCTTGTTTCTACTTGCTTTCTATTGGTTTTTCATTCCCTTAAGGAATTCATGTAGAGATCTTAGTTTTCATCAAACATTTAATAGTATAAATGATTTAACAATGATTGTACATATTGAACATACCCTATATTATACAAATGCTGAAGCATTCAAAGTCGCTAAAAACTAGAAGCTTATAATGTTAAATTTTTGACTTGTCATTGTCAACAATATACAAATCTTTATTTTGAACTTTTTTATTGATTCTTTGTAAATTTCAAATCATGCACCTAAATCCCACTCCTCAACCCATCTCTCCATATCTGCCTTCCACCCTTGCAACCTCCCTTGCCAAAGAAAACAAAAGTTTAAAAAATAAATAAAAATATATATTTTTAAAAAGCTCGCCATGGTAGCTGCAATGTGTCACAGTGTGTCACACAGAGTATCATTTTGCCTAAATAGCTTTATTTACAAATGTGCATTGCAATGCGTCATTGGTTTTCTGGCTTCTGCTACACTGTCAATCAATACTGGGACTCCTTTTGGATATCCTGTTGCTGCCCTGTGTCATAGAGATCCTGCAGCGTTGGGACTGCAGAAACAGTCCCTTCACATGCTACAACAGTTCATAGATGAGGTGGACGTGGGGTGGGTCAACTTATAGCCTGGGACCTGGGAATGGGTAGTAGCCGAGTTTGTCAGCCCATGACTCTCTGGCACCTGCGCCATCAGGGCCAGCTCTCCTGCTTTGCCCATGTGAGGGGCAGGGTCAGTTCTCCTACCTGGGAGAGCTGACAAGGGCAAACTCTCCAACACTATCGGGGCCAGCTCTCCTGTACCCACAGCACCAAGGCCAGCTCTACCAAGCTGCCCAGGTGAGGAGCAGTATCCACTCTCCTGAATGCTGCAGTCAGTGAGGGGCAGGATCAGCTCTCCCACATCCACACCTCCAGGGCCAGACATTAAAATCTTAAAGGAAAAGAGAATATAGAGAGTGAATGGAAGCCAGGCTTCAACCATTTCTAGAAATGAGAAGGGGGCATGATCATCATCAGTAGAGACCCAAAAGCAGAAAATTAGACTAGTGGCAAATATCACAAAGGCGGAGCACAGTCACTGATATTTTACAAAACTATAGGACAATTCATTAATTTGCATGCCAGCCTTGTGATAGGGCCGTGCTAATCTCTGTAGCTCTAATTTTAGTGTATGAGCTGCTGAAGTTAGCACAGCTTGTATTTTCAAAGGTTAAAAAGAAGTGGAATCAAGTAGTAGATGTTTGCTACATGGATTCCTAACACCTGGGTTGTTTCTACTATTGCTTAGTTTCTTTCACTCATTGTGAAATCCATCAAATGTTTGGTGTGTTTGAATAGTTCATTTCTATTCTTTGCTAAATACAAGTCTATTACGGAAATATTCTATTGGCTTTTTTTTTTTATCCACTTATGTTGTATCAGAGTCAACCAACTGAAGATCAAAATGTTTAAAAATGGTTGTCTTTACCGGATATGGAAGACTTTTTCTTGTCATTATTCTCTGAACAATAAAATATTAAAACTATATACATAGCATTTATATTGTATTAGATATTATAAGTAATTTAAAGATGATTTAAAGTGTGCTCTAGGATATGCATAGGTTATGTGCAAACACCATGCCTTGTTACTAAGTGCAGAAACATCTTCAGAGTTGAGTGTTTTAGAAGGGTTCTGGAACCAGTCCTGCAGGCTAACTACAGGGAACTACAGCAACTTGCCTGTCTATCCACTGAAGAACATTTATATTGTGTATATATTTATTGACTGTTTCATTGATATTATTAGTTTTCTTGGTATGAATAATAAGCATATGTGCTCAATACTGTAAATTTATATTGTGTCTTGAAATCTGGAATTGTTAGCTCTGCAAATCTGAAAATTTGTTTCTTTCCTATTAATCCTATTCTAGATAAGTTAGGTCCTTTGCATGTCTATAGAGGCTGTAGAAATGAGTTTATAGATTTCTGTAAAAAATGCTTCGATCTTGTTTGAGACTATATTAAATTGACTAAATACCTGGGTTTGTGTATCCTCATTAAATATGGGAAAGTCCTCTTTTAAACAAAATCCTACCTTGGAGACCCTGCAGGTCCTACTTAAAAGCAGGGGCTTTAATTTTTCTGACAGTCAAGCCCTCCAGACACGGTCTTACTCAGGATCGCCCCATGGCTGCCCGACTGCAGCCTCTTTGATTGGGACACCTGGAACTGGGTAGACTTCCCAATCCATGGAGCTCAGGTAGAGAAAGGGGAAATTCCCCCTCTGGGAGCCATGGCAACTGTCACTGTCTTAAAGGGCTGCTTTTCACCAAGACCCCCCAAAGAGAAAAATCAGGTCATTAGCTCCCTAATCCCCCACACCTGTGGGAGGCTTTCCAGCACTTCTGACCCGTATTCCACAGGCCTTCAGCAGACCACCATTCCCGCCCCTATCAGGATCAGGTGCAGGCGCTGGGGCTGGCTTCTTGGAAGAAATTGGAGGACAACTTGTCTTGGCTCAATACCCAGAGCTTAATCACCACTCTATTGCCCCCTGAGCATCAGGATGACCTTATCCTTGACCCCTACACAGAATCTCTTCTCCATGTTTTTTTCCGTACTTAATCTGACACTGTCTTTGCCTCCAAAACAGAAGAGGTTTAGACCTACGAACTGCTAAAAAGGGAGGCATCTGCTTGTTCTTATAGGAAAGGTGCTGCTTTTATGCCAAAAAGTCAGGAATCATCCAGGATAAGATCAAAAAAACTTCAGGAAGACATAGAGAGGAGACTGCGAGACCTTCAAGATAATAGTTTATAACAGAGTATTTGAGGCTCATGATGAAACTGGATGAGCTACAAAGATCTCAGATAGTTTCATCCCTCCAGATCTCTTCTGCCACCTTCACTCCATGCTTGCAGCTTTGTTTATGGGCATCTGTATTAATCACTCTTCTTTTGCTCTGATAAACCACCATGTTCAAGTCAATGCATAAAAGAAAGGGTGTTTTGGAGCTTACAGTGCTAGAGGATTAGAGTCCATGATGATAGAGTGAAGACATGGAGTCAGGAGCAGGATGTTGAAGGTTCACACCTTGATCCACAAACACAAAGCAGAGTGAACTTGAAATGACATAACTTTGTAAACTCTCAAACACCACCTACAGTGACATATGTCTTCTGACAGGTCCACTTTTCCTAAACCTCCCCAAATAACACCACCAACTAGGGATGATGTATTCAAATGCCCAAGATTATGGGAGACATCTCAATATCCCATTGTCTTAGCATCTTCCCATTTTTAGGAAGCAACATAATGGTCTTATATCTGGTTTCCTCTCAAACTATATGAAAATATAGGTGACAGCATATATATCATTAACAACTCTTGATTCCATGCTGGGAAATGGTGGTACATAATAGTTGGTTGGAAGTATTAAGCATGGGAACTATATGTTGAATTTTTTTCTAAGGCAGCCAGTGCCAAGGACACTAAAGCTTCATGGAGTATTAATGCAGACCTTGGAATCAATGTTCTTCAATTCTAATCCTAACAACACAAACAGTACAGTACTGAATGTGGTAGTTTGAAAGAAAATGGCCCCTGAAAGGAGTGGCACTATTAAGAAGTGTGGTATACAAAGTTCAAGAAGT
>NW_004949100.1:10971387-10973174 GCF_000317375.1 Microtus ochrogaster | reverse complement strand
AGAGGAAGTGTGCCACTGTGGTGGCAAGCTTTGCCGTCTCATTTATGCTCAAGATACCAACCAGTTTCTCAGAACACTCCCTATTGCCTGCCTATTAAGATGTAGGACTCTCCGCTCCGGCACCATGTCTGTCTGCATGCCGCCATGTTCCGCCATGACAATAATGGACCCTAGAACTCTGAACAATAAGGAAGTCACCCCAATTAAATGTTTCCCTTCATAAAGAGTTGCTGTAGACATTGTGTCTCCTCACAGCAGTAGGAACCCTAAGACACTGAACAACGTTTTGTTTGCTTTTCAGAAATAAAAAGTAAATAATTTATTTTTAGGAGTATGGGGGCACATGTGCCACCTGTAATTCATGTGGAGGTCAGAGGTTGACTTAGAGGGCCAGGTCTCTCCCTTCACCATGTGGATCTCATGGGGATTCCAGGGATTGAATATAGGTCCTCAGGCTTGGTGGTGAGCAACTTTACCTACTCATTCCTGGACAAGATTCTGGACCTCCATACACTTTGTTCGACCATCTCTAAATAAGCAATATTATTTAAAAAGATTAGTGTGGAAACATAGGTAGCATTCATGAAAAAATTTAGCCCATTAGGAGGGCACATGTCAGGATTATAATCTGGCCTGGCTCTGTTCTTAAATGGAGAGAGAGTTGATAACTGGTCATTTCAAGGTGAGATTCAATTCCAACTTCCGAGCTAGGCAGGAGATTAGATTGGATACACAGGTAAAGAGCACTTGGTAAATTGCCTGCAATGAATGCTAGTTGATTAATCCATGCCTTTTGACAACTCATAAAGACTCTGTGGGGCTCTTGGAGAAAATTAAAGCACTTGGGGGCCAGTGGCAACAGATGATATTTTAGTCTTTCTCCAACCATGTCTTCGTTTCTTCTAAATCAATGTTATGCACTCCTGAGAACAAAAACACAGTTATTCAAGGCCTGCCAAGACAAACACCCCAGTGTTCATCAGACCTAATTAATTTTTGCATTATTATTTTTTAAATATTTTATGTATTTTCAATACAAATTGATACAATAAAAGCCAAGGAAGCATACAGCATTTTGCATTATTATTTTATCAGGTCTCACATTTTGGCATTAAATAATGAGATAAATCAACTAGAAAACAGCATGAAAACATCAAGAAAAGACAAATATTCTCCGAACTTCCTCATATTCTTCTGTTATAATACTTCCTGTTGGAAGTGGCTAAAAAGAGCAGGAGAGCACCTCTTAAAATGCTCTCCACCATAAATATTTAAAGTTTGATGCTCCTCGTATTCGATTTAAAGGGGGACGAGAAAACCTAGCAAAGGAAAATAAAACGCTGCCTTCAGTAGTGATGTGGAGATAAACAATAGTAATAGCAACAGTGTACCACATTACACAGAGGGAAATAAAATTGATAAAGACTCAGCAAATGAAAATCCCTCAAGAAACCTTTTCATAGAGCACATATAACAGGAATTCGGAGCAGTTAGAGATCTTCTTTTATTTAATCCCATGCTGATTCTTCTCGTAAATTTTCAAGAATGTGAAGAACAAAGTGCATTTTTTTTCTTTCTCTACCACAGAAAAAATTCAAATATACTAATTATCAATTGTAAGATATAACTCTAAATTTTAAGATAGTTTACTATCATTGTTTTTTTGTTTTTGTTTTTTGTTTTTTTTGTAAAATGCTCTCTGATCTAAGCAAAACCCAAGGGCACAGAGCTAAAAACACTCACAAAGAGTTAAAAAAAATTCTTTATCATTTTTTTAAGAACCCATG
>NW_004949100.1:10970809-10971154 GCF_000317375.1 Microtus ochrogaster | reverse complement strand
AATCGACTACTTAAATACAAACCGTAGTTCCAAGAAACTGCCTACTTTGCTACTTTAGTTTGATTAGTTCATTTACATGTTGGCTTTGAAAAGTTGAAGGATCCTCCTCACAGCCCACAGCCCTTTCAGGGGAAAAGCAGCCCACACATGCAAGGAGGTGACCAAGGCGGGACTGAGATACAGTGAGCTGAAATCTTGGGCAGATGTAATTAGAAAGCAGAAGATACAGCAATGTCATCAGAATCTGGGTGTCCTGATGCAGAAAGGACACACAGAAGTGAGAGCAATGGCAACAGGGGAGGTGAAGAGGGTAAGCAGGATGAGCCTGTCCATGCCCAGGCAATA
>NW_004949100.1:10967752-10970434 GCF_000317375.1 Microtus ochrogaster | reverse complement strand
CTGTCCCTATCCATGATGCCTATTAATGTTTTACTGGAAAGTCTGAATGGAAGATGTTGACGTCACTGCTCACATACCTAATTCACCATGACCTTTATGCTGTCCCAGTTTTTCATAAACTAGATGTAATGTCCATTTCAGATCTCTAACGTGGTATTAATATTTTCTAAATGTTTTTATTAGCACACAACCTCTAAACCTTCACATAACTATGCTACTTAAGCAGAAACAATTTCAAAGAAAGGATTTGGGTGAATTATTCAGTGTTAGCAGTAGTGGACTTTTCCTGCCTTATGTTATTGGAAAATGAATTTTTATTCCTTTCAGCTACCCAGCTGTTCAATAAGGAAACTGTACGAAGATCTCCCTGGGCAGCAGAGACAAACAACTGTGAAGTATAGAAGAGGTACCTAGAATAAAAAAAAAAAAACTTAAACCTCAAATATGTTATTTAATTCCCTGAAAATTACATAATCATAAACCTCTTTGTGTTGACTTACTCACCACCCACATAATAGAAAAACAGACAGCTGCATCACCAAAGCTCACTCCAGTATGGGTGGCAGCTAATGAAAGCTGGAAACCTGGACAGATACTTCTATAACAGTACTATGGGAACTAAAAGGATAACCAATTTGAAATAACACAGTACTATATCTGGTTTCTAAGAAGACTATTTGAATGTTAGCTGGAATTTCATGGATTCCAATCTGATATTGCAATATTAGGTTACCTGTTAGTTGAGCAATCTCAATTTGCAACTGTGCAAAATCTTACAGTGGAACTAAAATTTAACTGTACATTAATATGACTAGGAATATTAACTGAACCTGAAGATTCTCTAAGATATACTCATAGACACTCAAATTCAGAAAGCTTGTAAGACAAAAGATTTGACCCTTCACTGAGTATGGCTCAGAAAACACTTTGAACATTGTGTGCTCCTTGTCTTTATCTTTCTCGCTAGCTATCAATCACTAGCAGAGTCTAAACAATTTTGGTTTTAATTGCATGAAACTAGGATATTAGCTTCAGACCCACGTACAGCTCTTCAAAACTATTACAGAAACAGTGTTCTGAAAGAATGTGCCCAGTAAAACATTTAAGTGATTGACATATTTTCATTTAGTACTCAGAAATTCCACACAATGTTTCTATCACATCCCCACATTCATTCCAGTATCTTTATTCTCTCCTGTTGCATGGTCATTTTTGTCATTTTTTTCCAGGATGAGACATTATTTCTTGGAGAGAAGACACAGGATGTTCTAGAAGGAGGTGTAAGGTTCTATCCTGCAGGGAAGCTTCTCAAAACTTTGGGAATAACCAAGCCATTCGCTTCAGGAAGTCCCTGAAACTGACTGGATTCATTAGACCCTTTTCCCCCAGAACAATAAACTGTAATGGCAAAGGCTGCTGAGAGAGAGAGACTCTCAAACAAATAGAGCTGCCTACGAGAGGCTCAAACCAGGTGCCCTGGAGAAGCAGCAGAGACCTACTAAGCTACCTGGAGGAATCACCCTCCAAACTGTTGAGCTGTCTACAAGTCATGCAGGTCCAGGTTTCCAGCTTTCTGTAGCTGCCACCCATACTGGAGTGAGCTTTGGTGATGCAGCTGTCTCTGAGTAAGTAACCCCAATAAAACCCATTGGGTGTTGGCGCCTGGTAGTATCCGCACTCTGGTCTGTGACTGATTCTTTATCTTGGATGTCTCCCCAAAACAGTGTCGCATAACAATTCCATCCCAGAAGTCAACATTTCTATACAGTTCTCTTCTGTCTGAAATCTAGTTAGATAGCTTTGCTTATAGTGAGCTCGCAAAGTTTATGCTGCTCAGTTATTAGATACATGTTTTGCCCTATACTTTATCCTTTAATGGATATTTAGCCTTCTAATGAAACTGTACGCTCTTCTGAGGGCAGGTGTTTTTATCTTCTATTTCACTGGAACCCTGATGATAGCTAGCCATGTACAACAGACAATCAATAAAAATAAAACTGTACATTCCAAATTTTATCAGCATCCTCCAACATGGCATGTTGTTATTGAAAACTACCATTCATTAAGTGGTGGCCCATATAGCTACCATCCATTTTGCTAACACCAAGAGCCACTTTGAGTTTGTCCCTTTTCATCTAGGCTCTGGATGCCATCTTAACTTTATGGGACTTACATCTTTTGTATAACAGAAACCTAGACTTGGGCCTGGATATATTTTAATCAACATCCCTCTGAGTAATGGAGTAAATAGAAAAAAAAATCCCGTAGCCATTTCTGGTCTTTAATTCCTATGGATTTTCTCCTAAGTAGGTCCTGTGTGGTAGCACAGTGAGTAGGCAGAAGACACAGCTATTTTCAGCAATGGAAAGTAAACACCAGGAAAATGTTCAATGTTAACAAAAATTCAAAGTCAAAATAAGGGTACACTACTCAAAGTCACCCATAATTGGTAGCATACATGTTAGTTGTACAATTTGGGAATAAGCATAGTCTAAAGACACAGGGACACAAGGCTTAGGCGATTCATGACTTCACCTAATCTTCCGTCTACTAGGATCACATGCTACATTGTGACACCATGGGCTGACAATGTCAAGCACTTTCTTCTCTTTTACTTTGAAATGCTCAGTTGGTTACATAACAGCCTATGCAAGTTTACTATAAAATGGGTTTGGTCAAAGA
>NW_004949100.1:10958772-10967477 GCF_000317375.1 Microtus ochrogaster | reverse complement strand
TTAAAATACAGCAATATGGAGCTATCCTGCACCACACAGCAAAGCCTTGAAACAGAAAAGAAAAGTTTCCTGGAGACAATCGAGCTGAGCTCTTTCTTTGATTAAACACTGAGACAATGATTGGAATAATGAGAAACAATGCTGAAAACAATAGTGAATTTCTGCCTTTCTCTCACTATCACCCCTTTGAAAAGATAACTACAGTCCAGATAAAGATCATGGAGGGTGACACTTATGCCTAACACCACTTCCTACCAGCCTTTGATTTCCTAACTTCCTCCTCAGTGACTATCTAGCTGAGGGGAGCAAGCTGTATGCGGGTATTCCAACCAATAGCAAGCTAAAATATACTGGCAAGATATCAAATAAGTAGAGTGGATAAATATATTAATTTGGCACAAGATTGTTCATGGTGAGCTGTTTTATAGGTTTGGAGTCAAAGCGTAGAAGTGTTACAAATAAATGTACTGTACTTAAGATTATATTCCCATGTGAGAAAGCTCAGTCTCGCTAAAAACAAATCAAAATTTCTGGGATGTATTTGAGCCATATTCTTAAGTATAAAATCAGAATTTTGTTCCCTTCTTATGGGCGCAGGATTTCATGTGTCAGTGAAAAGTTTAATACTGGCTAAAATAATGAAAGCTGAATGCCAAAGAATGAGTTGTGGACTCTTGATTGAGAGAGACATGGAAGTGTTTGCTGATGAATAAATTTAAATTCATTATTGCAGACAGAAATAGCACAGCATTTGTTAAAATTCACCTACAATTTTCAAGTTGTGAGGCGTGGACTTTGAGTTCTTTGAAAGAAAGGATATCATTTTGTGAATTATTGAGATGTTAACTCCCTCTTCCATCACATGTCCCCGAAATTCTCAGTAGAGATCTAACTCTTGCTTTGTTATTAATGTTTCTAGAAAGGAAGGCAAGACAGAGGGACATTTCCTCCCTCAATTAAGAAGGCTTTTAAATGTTTTTTTGCCTTGGTTTCAGTGATGCCTCATTTGGCTAAATCAATCATGTTATTCAACTATTGTATTAAAATGTATTTTAATGACAAATGTTTGAAATCAGAAGTGACATTTTTTTTCTTAAGATGCATTACTAATAAAGTAACACGCATTTGCATCCTGTGTGAAACAGCTGGACCATGACGAGATCACATTAGCACTAATTAAAATGATATTTTTTGTGCAGTTTTTGCTAACCCAGCTTCATTGGACTCAAAAGGATTTTTGAAATCCATAATAAAGGCTATTATGTAATCTTACCATGATTCTCTTGAATCAGGCTACTGTCTAATTTCTCTGTAATGATATTTTCTTAAAATTCTCACTCAATAAAATCAATATTAAGTTTTTACTCTTATAGCTCTTTTTCAATATATGATCCTCATTTAATTTTAAAAAAATTAAAGCTTTAATTTATTTTGCTTGATGAACAAGAAAAATATAATATTAAAGGAAACATTTTGCAATGTTTCTCTTTTTTCTCACTTTACTGGGTCCCTGTTGTTCCCAACGTATAATTTGCAAAACATATTGCTTCAATACTTACAATGAGAGAGGCGGCCCAGCTGTGGGAGGGAGAGGACAGCAGCCTCCAATATTACCATAATAATCTGCCTAGAGTCCCAGGAGCCCCCTGGTATATACAATTCTCTGTACTGCAGGCCCCAGCTGGAGAACATTCTCTTGACATGTATGCCAACCTTTGCCTGCAGGCAAAAAAAAAAAAAAATAAGGCAGAGAAGTAATCATGAAAATAAAAAATCTTGTCAACGGCATTAGGATGCAGTTCCCATGTTTTTGCTCACGTAGGCAGGCATTGTGCTAACAAAATGATATGAGACTTTAAAGACTGCAGCTGGTATGCACTCAGAGCTTTAAAAAAATCTTATATGCAAATTATCAAATTTGGAGAAGGGAGGAGGGCCTGTGGGTAGTGGTGGTTCGCGTATTACTGTCAGTACACATGACAACTTTATTTACCAAGTGCCACTTGGAAGATTGCTTGTTGTAGGAAATGAACTGTAGAAGTGGGGTCATAGCCCTGAGTTTAACCAACGATGAAACTTTCAGACAAATATTATTTATGTTCCTTGGCAAATGACCATTAGAGGAAAACGAGCAATTGTTGTCTGACATACTTTACAAATAATTCCACACACATGAAAAGTGTTTGCCCCATCCATGAGAATTGAATCTTAACACTGAAAATACTTTTTTGAGTAAAATGTGTGTTCCCCTGAAACTGAATGTTCAGGTTAGGCTGTATTTTATTAAAAAAAACAAACAAATAAACAAACAAACAAACAAAAAATCCAATAGGCTTAGGTAATTCACGTTAAGGCAGAGAAATCTGATACATGTGTCACAGAATTAGAAGTGCCAAAGCTTCACTTTTTGTTGAAATAAACAACACCACATTGAAAAGAAATTAGTTGAGTGTATCATCTGGAGTTGCGCACATTCCAACAGCTCTCAAGTGAATGGCGCTCCACGAGACAAAAGTTAGCAACAGCAAAGACAGTGGCATGGTTAGCCTAGAACATTAACTTTTTCCATCCCATTTTTCAGATGCTAGGCAGACTAGAAGCGGGCAGTACCGTGCCCTTTTATTCTTAAACAATAACAAGGAATGTCTGCGCTTAATGAATCATAAATCTAGTGAGGATAAATCTCCTCGGTGTCAATTAAAAAACAGATCTGGGCAATTTAACGTTCTCAGTGTGATGAGTCGGTAGTGGTTGGAGACTTTTGGAGATAACATGTACAAATGTTATTTGCAGCCATATACTTATACAACTATTTAATGATCAATAGCTCTCACCAAATATAAAGTACACGAGGGTAGGATTCTTCAATTTTGTTTTGCTTGCCAATTCAAGCAACTTTATTAAGCTGTAGATTAAGCATTCATTTAAAAAAAGGATGAGTTTATTTGGCTACTCCATCATTCATTCATTCGCTGTTTCCTATATTTACTAAGTTCCTGGGGAAAGAGCCTAGACTAAAGCTTAGCCTCATAGAACAGAAGATAAATAATACTAAGAAAAATAAGTAAGATAAGAAAAATAAACACAACATACACTGTACTAAATGATAAGTAATACTTAAGTTTAGTAGAGAAAGGGAGGCTTCAATTCTGGAAAGGGTGGCCAACAGAAACCTTCCTGTAATAAAACTAGGAAATGAATTAGTCTTCTGTACTCAATAAAGTTAAACAATATCCCAGAAACCATCCAATAATGAGACAGACTCAAGATTCTTAACATGTTCCCATTTATGTCAATAACTATATCTCTGTGAAATTGTAAGATTGGTTAAAACAGTCACCACTTCTAGATAAAATCTCTGACATTTAGCGCAGTGCCTTATACACCACGGATGCTCCACCTATTATGATGAATTGGCTCAGATTTATATTAGAACAAAGGTACAGGGAGGGAACCTCTGCACCTAGTAGGTCAGATTGAAAAACATCACCTAGCCCATTCTCCATGACCTAGGAGAAGTGTGGTGTGGTTCAGCACATGCCATCAGACAGTACTGGGCTTGCTAATACCAGGAGCTCTAAACACAGCTGCCCTTCCTAGAGATGTTCACCTTAGATCCCAACAGAAATCAAGACAGACTGGTAGAAAGGACGGTGTGTGTGTGTGTGTGCATGTGTGTGTGTGTATGCATGTGTGTGTGTGTGCATGTGTGTGTGTGTGTGTGTGTGATTACAAGCAAGTGATGAACCAAAATCTTCCACTTGCTTGTAAGGAAACTTACAAGGATCGTTTTTAGCTAAGAAAGAAGCACAAGAAAGTACATGTATAAAAGTCTTCAAGAACAAGTTTAACAAGTTTATTGACAAAACAGAAATATGATTCCCACGCAAACAGCCTTGAAGGAAGTTTGTCCTCTTCTGTATTCGTGACTCGCCTTGTGCAGCTGAACAGCTTCCATTGTGAGTAACAGGTGGCTGTCAGGTAAATGTTGACTGGAGAAGACACGCACGCACTGTAGTGTATGCTGAGTGAGCTAAAGAGCATCGCCCTTCCTCCAGAGCCAGGAAATAGGTCACTGGATGAGGAAACAGAGCTTTACAAAAAACAAATAGCTCTATTAGTCCGAGGCAAGAGACATTGGCATAAAAATGAGGGGCACAAATATTGACTAAAGTTGAAGAGGAACATACATATTTTGAGATATACACTGTGTACACAATATGACATGATCACTATAATCATGTTATCTATACAACTGCCATGTCACAAGTTACCATTTCTCTGTGTGTGCGTGTGTGTGGTATGTATATGTGTGTGTAGCCTCAATCACAATGTTAGACATAGGATCCCTAGAATTGATGGATACTACGTCACTTAGTATTCTTTAAAATATAATATGCATTTCCTCTGCCTTGAGCCTCTGACACCCAACTTTTCACACTCTAGTTCTATACGTCTGTTTTAGACTCTGCACGCAAGTGAGAACATGAAGCATTTGCCTTTACCTGTCTAACTTACTAAACTTAATGTAATGATCTCCAGATGCATCCATATTCATTTTTTTAAAGCTGAATAACTTTCTATTCTGTATGTGTTGGATGCAGGTATATACCCACCACATTGATATATATCACATATATCATGGTTCTATGTAGATATCATAATAAATACATATATAATTTGTATACATTTTGTATATAATCTATTTATATATAATTACATACTATATTATCTCAATTTATGAATTGACAGACAAGTTGTTTTATTTAATGAATAACAGTACAATAAGCATGGGCAGAATGTTCACATTTTGTTTGTTCTGAGATAGGCTCTCACTCTCCATGGCCCACCCTGGTACCTGTTGTGTAGCTCAGGTTAAACTTGTTCCCATAGTAATTCCTATGCCTTGGGGTTCTGAGTGCTGGGATTACAGGGATGAGCTACCATGCCTTGCACAATATTTACATCTGTATGAGCATGCAATGTGTGTATACAGGTGTGTAATATGCGTGTGCAATATGCGGAGCCAATAAATCAACATCCAATGTCTTCATCATTCTCCACCTTCGTTTTTTTTATTTTTCCTTAATTTATTTTTCTGAGTATGAATATTTGACCATTTTGTTTTCATGTATGTATATACATCAGGCTGGATTCCCTGGAACTAAGGTTATGGGTGAAACTGGAGTTATGGACAGAGTTATGAGTTACGGATGTGAGTCACTGTGTGGCTGCTGGGTCCTCAGCGAGAGCAACAGGTGATCTTTACTGCTGAACCCCATCCTACATAAGTGCTCCACCTCGTTTTCTGAAATAATCTCTTGCTGAACTGAGAGCCCATCCATTTGGCTAAGCTGACAGACTAACAACTCCCGGGGTGTCTCTCATTTCTGCCTTCCTAGAGCTGAGATTACAGTTCGGTGTCAACATATCCAGCTGTGTACACGGATGTGGAACCCTAAATGCAGGTCCACATGATTGCTCAGAAGATGCTCTAACCACTGAGCCATTTCCCTGCTCTCAGGTGTCAAATATGGACATAACAAACTCCATGCAACACTCAGTAGTTGCAAATTTTACTCTGTGTAGCTTCCTTTCATTTCCTGTGAACAATGAACGTTTGGGTTGTTTTTGTTTGTTTGCTTGCTTGTTTCGTCTTTTAAGTAGGGGAAACAGGCTGTTTGTTGTAGCTTTCCTTGTGGCCACTTTCCAAAGGAATCTTCGGGAAATTACTGCCTTAATTCACTAGGAATTTTTATGTTTGTTTTCAGTTGGTTAAAAAAAAAATAAACTGAATCCTTTCCCCTAGTATTTCTAGAAGCAAAAGTTCACCAATAGAGTGGTCAACAAAAGAATACTCACTTATCCAAAGACATTGATGGAGTGAATTCTTATTTGAAAGTTTAATATATGAGTTACCTTTGGGATCTTTCATGGTTATCATTTCATGACTAAGCTCATCAACTTGGAAAGATAGATACAAGCTTGAAAAAGAAAGAGGAATGAAGAAGAGGAGGAGAAGAGATGATTATCCTCATAAAAAGAGTCTCAGTTTTCTACTTAGATATTTTTAAAGATTTGTTACCTGCAATTTTGTTGCGTTCTTTGGTATGTGAGTGGCTGGGGAAACAGCCCACGTTTACTTTTTTTTTTTCAATACTTACCTTATTTAAGTGATTCACATACATTTCATCGCCCATAAAAGTGGTCGATAAATTTGTGTTGGATTGATTTAAATGGACCCAGATCATAATGCTGGGCCCATATTATAATGGATTGAAGAATGAACTTGACCCGAAATGGGCTAATGCATCCATATTAGTCTTTTACTGTAAGTGGATAGTTTATATTACTTCTGAGCAAGAACAAAATACTATGTCAATGTTTCTATGTTTTCTACCCTCTTTCATTTTCTACCAAACAAAAGAAAGGCGGGGAAAAGATACAAGCACTACAAGCAGGAGAAGCCTAAGAAGCGAAGCTCATGGCTGTGCGGATGTGTATGTGCTCTCCTTCCTTGCTCCAGCTTTTCCGTGTCTTTCAATCTCACGAAGTCTTCACAAAACATTTTGAAGTATTTGTCTTTTATATTGTAATAATATCCTGCTTTTATAATATAATGATCTGGTTGAATATTGAGTGAAAATATCTGTAAGTTACTGAAGACAACCACATAATTAACATGCATTCATTCACTCTACACACAGATGATGAGTGTCAAGAGCATGGCTATATGCTGTGCGTACAATGTTGAACAAGGCAGAGAAGGCTTGCAGTCCAGTTGAAGAGATTAACAGTGAAAAAGAAGCAACTCAAAACACTAACTACCATGAGCACAAATAAGCCCTTCTCCACAAGAGTAGGAAATCAAATAAATGATAGTATCGTGAGAGATAATATAGAATAAAAACCCCTTCTTGTTGGCTTCAAATCTCTTTCAGAAAGAGAGAGGAGATAAGAGCCTTGCAAGAAGCTCTTTTTTCAAGCCTCCATGTCCTGTCAGTACCTCAGCCATTGCAGTTAGGCAACAGCAAACTTCCTGCTGTAGTCGAGGTTCTACATATTCTTTCACAAGAAATCAGTGATGCAGCAAGAACACGTAAATTAGCTGAGAAAAACAGTACAACGGCTGTATTTAAAATCCTATGTGTAAAGCTGTTCTTACAGTGACCTCACCAGGAAAAGCAAACATTTCTGTCTCTGAAAATTAGCAATACACAGAGCAAAGGCGTGCTACTCTAGCTTTTTGTGATGAGAAAGAAAGCCCTCAGAGTGACATAGATTATAGAGTGGATGCTGATGTCAGAAAAGCCAAAATGGCAGTGTGAACAGGGGCAGCAAATTGTTACAGTCTGTGTAAGTAAACCCCCATTTGAGCATTCTGTAATGAGGAAACTCTCTCCATGAAAGTAGGGGACTAGCCAATGTTGTCTTTTTTCAGAGATGGATTTTTCCAGAGGCCCAAATTTAGTTTTGATTACAATATTATGTCTCATATCACTTCCACATCTATAACTAAATTCTGATGCTGCAGCTCTAAGAGCGAAAGTAAAGAAAGCAAAGCCCTCTTCTCATTCCTCTGATATAGTGGCCAACACATCCTACGAAGCCATAGCCAATGAGTAAATCGAGAAAAGCATTAAAAGAAAGAAAAGAATGTTCACTTGGATGTGGTTGGAAGTCAAGTTATATTGCTTCCTGCTCCGTGGATTCTCACGTAATGTTGACACAGTGCAGTAGAAAATACAAGACACTGTTGCCAGAATTAAATGAGATGATACAGTGCACAGACCAAGCGTTCACTGTGCGTGGGCAGCCACGTGTCTGCTGGTTCTCCCAGAATTCATTCTTTAGTCATTTTGATTCACTCCCATCTTCCTCCTTTTTGCCCATTATTACACCAGATCACTGAATTTTGCAATGTCAGAACACAGACTTCTCTTAAAGAGAAGAGAAGAATGCTTTTTAAATGTAATACTAAATTTACTTCTTGAACTTCCAGGTTTATTATGAATAAGAATAAGACTATCAGCTGCAAGACTAAATTTAAATTTGGGTTTTATCAAACTATAATAAAGTGAGAAAAATTGCAGAGATTTTTCTGGGAAACACACTCAGGTGCGTGCGTGCACACACAAGGCCAGCTGTTCCAGGAATTAATCACTTATTCTCAGCTCAGAGTTTGTCTTTTCCATCAGTAACTGGGTAAGCCCATGTTATAAATAGGTTTTATCAAGCCCCTTGGCTAAAGAACAAACTAAATGAGAGATGATCTGAATTTGGCAGCAAAGGGATATTGGGAGGCTCTGGTTAATCCCACAATTTCCTGACAAGACATGAAAGAGGAATTCAGATAATATGATTGACATTTAACTAGGCAACCTAGAATATATTCCAACAAATGAGTTCTGACCTTATGAAAAGCAAGGCCAGGAATTATAAGCTAATGAGGCTTCCATTATGTTTAACACCTCAGCCCTGAAAGCCATTTCAAAATCAAATAAAAATCAGTTTCAAGCTGGGCATGGTGCACATGCCTAAACGCAGAACAAGTAGTGAGCGCTGACGTATGAGGAGCAGCATTTGGAGGCAACCCTGTTATACGACAAGACCATATCTCACAAAACCAATGAGAAGGAGGAGGAGGAAAAGAAGGAAAGTAAGAAGAGAAAGGATGAGGAGGAGCCATGAGAAGGAGGAGGAGG